>NC_086454.1:187295631-187607020 GCF_028390025.1 Pseudophryne corroboree
CTGCTTCAGCAGGGACCGTGTCTATTCCAAGACTTACCGCGGCTGCGTTTGACGGCATGGCGGTTGAACGCCGAATTCTAAAGGAAAAAGGCATTCCGGAAGAGGTCATTCCTACACTGGTAAAGGCCAGGAAGGAGGTGACTGCACAACATTATCACCGCATTTGGAGAAAATATGTTGCGTGGTGTGAGGCCAGGAAGGCCCCCACGGAGGAATTTCAACTGGGTCGATTCCTACATTTCCTGCAAACAGGATTGTCTATGGGCCTCAAATTGGGGTCCATTAAGGTTCAAATTTCGGCCCTGTCGATTTTCTTCCAGAAAGAATTGGCTTCAGTTCCTGAAGTCCAGACTTTTGTAAAAGGAGTACTACATATACAGCCCCCGGTTGTGCCCCCAGTGGCACCGTGGGATCTTAATGTAGTCTTGGATTTTCTCAAATCCCATTGGTTTGAGCCGCTCCAATCGGTGGAGCTGAAGTATCTCACATGGAAAGTAACCATGCTACTGGCCCTGGCTTCAGCCAGGAGAGTATCAGAATTGGCGGCTTTATCATATAAGAGCCCATATCTGATTTTCCATACGGACAGGGCAGAACTGCGGACGCGTCCTCATTTTCTGCCTAAGGTGGTGTCAGCGTTTCACCTGAACCAGCCTATTGTGGTGCCTGCGGCTACTAACGAGTTGGAGGATTCCAAGTTGTTGGACGTGGTCTGGGTATTGAAAATATATATTTCAAGAACGGCGGGAGTCAGAAAGTCTGACTCACTGCTTATATTGTATGCACCCAACAAGATGGGTGCTCCTGCTTCTAAGCAGACGATTGCTCGTTGGATTTGTAGCACAATTCAACTTGCACATTCTGTGGCAGGCTTGCCACAACCTAAATCTGTCAAGGCCCATTCCACAAGGAAAGTGGGCTCATCCTGGGCGTCTCGGCATTACAACTCTGCCGAGCTGCTACTTGGTCAGGGACAAATACGTTTGCAAAATTCTACAAATTTGATACCCTGGCTGAGGAGGACCTTGAGTTCTCTCATTCGGTGCTGCAGAGTCATCCGCACTCTCCCGCCCGTTTGGGAGCTTTGGTATAATCCCCATGGTCCTGACGGAGTCCCCAGCATCCACTTAGGACGTCAGAGAAAATAAGAATTTACTTACCGATAATTCTATTTCTCGTAGTCCGTAGTGGATGCTGGGCGCCCATCCCATGTGCGGATTGTCTGCAATACTTGTACATAGTTATTGTTACAAAAAAATTGGGTTGTTATTTGTTGTGAGCCGTCTGTTCAGAGGCTCCTACGTTGGTCATACTGTTAACTGGGTTCAGATCACAAGTTATACGGTGTGATTGGTGTGGCTGGTATGAGTCTTACCCGGGGTTCAATATCCTTCCTTATTGTGTAAGCTCGTCCGGGCACAGTATCCTAACTGAGGCTTGGAGGAGGGTCATAGGGGGAGGAGCCAGTACACACCACCTGATCCTAAAGCTTTATTTTTGTGCCCTGTCTCCTGCGGAGCCGCTATTCCCCATGGTCCTGACGGAGTCCCCAGCATCCACTACGGACTACGAGAAATAGAATTATCGGTAAGTAAATTCTTATTTTAAAAGGTATACAGGTGGAGTTAATTATTTCACTTGCGATTCTGTGAGGAGACCTGCAAAACATGCACTGTGTGGGCCCCCGAGGACCGAGTTTGAGAACCTCTGATGTAGAGTATAGTGTAAGGGCATCTGCGGCTATCATCCACATCCTGAGCTGTGAAGGGGAGTGCCGTAAAACACACTTGGGCCTGATTCAGAGGTGGATGCAGTTGTGATACTGTGAATATATGCCAGTGCTGCTGGAATTTGTTCCGAGATTTCCACCACCTACATCTCTAATCTGCCACTTGTGTGCAAAGACACACCATCGTACATCTGAGCAGCCCACAGAATAATTATCCTCTATATGGGGCTACATGGGATCTGCGGCACCCAAATACAGAGCACATAAATGAGCAAAACAAAGACAGTGACTTACAATTCAAGACAATATAGGACAAATACAGGGTATATAAACAGATACGTCAGCAGATGACCCTGAAATATCGGCGGCAGAAACCAAAGGATTTGGTGCCATCGAAGGGAGTTTTGGACAGATATATTAAGTAAGAGACAGACAAGCATATGAGGGAAGAGGGTCCTGCTTGTGAAAGTTTACACTCTAAAGAGAAGGGGCAACCAGATGGGGTAGAAAGTGAGTGTGGAACAGCAGGCTTAGGATGAGAGACAGTTTGAAGTTTTATGTTTGAAGCAGTCTGAGGAGGAGCAGCATATGCAAAATCTTGGAGGGAGGAGGTAATTAGGCAGAAGAGGTGGTGTGCATCAGTGTGGTGAAGAGGACAGGCAAGAGTGTAAAGGGAGATTAGGTCAGCGATGTTACTGAGGAGTGGGTGAGGACTTTGTAAGTGAGTGTGAGAAGCTTGAAATGGATTCTGAAGGGGAGGTGGATGTAGTACATTTTATGAGGAAGAAGAGTCTGGCTGCAGCATTGAGGATAGATTGGGGTGGAGAGAGGCATTTGTCTGATGCCAGATAGGAGAAGATTATAGTAGTCCAGTCTGGAGATGACCAGTGAGTGGATAAAGGAATTAGTGGCTTCCAGGGTGAGTGTCTGATCCTGGAAATAATTTTGAGATGAAAAGTGTTTTTTTTTTTTTTTTTTTTTGAGAGTGGTACTGAATGTGTGGAGGGGGAAAAGTCCAAGATTATGTCAACACATCGCACTTGGGAGCTAGAGGAGATAGTGTCATCAATAAATTATGAAATTGTGGGAAGATGATAAACTCAGTCTTATAGGCCCTACACACTGGCCGATTTTTTGAAAGATATGAACGAGAACTCGTTCATATCTTTCAGTGTGGAGACTCCAGCGATGAACGATGCGCGTCCCCGCGCTCGATCATCGCTGGTCTCCCGTCGGCTGTGCATGCAGGCCAATATGGACGATCTCGTCCATATTTGCCTGCACTTCAATGCAGCCGCGTGACGGGGGGAGTGAAGAAACTTCACTCCCCCCGTCACTGCCCCCCCCGCCGCCGGGTCGCTCGTCGGCCGTATCCGCCGTCGGGCAGCTCGGCCAGTGAGTAGGGCCCTTTAGACATGTTAAGTTTAAGAAAGCGCTGGGGCAAGAGCTAGCTGAAAGACAGTTTGATAAATGAGTGAGGAGAGTGGGGAAAAGGTCGGGAGCAAATGTAGATTTGAGTATCATCACAATATAGATTATATTGTAAGTCAAGAGCTGCTGAGCTCACCTGAAGAGTACATTAAGAGAAAGACGGGACCAACAAAGTTGGGACACCTGCAGTTAGTTAGTGAGTGTGTGGGTGGAGGGGGAGAGAGAGAGAGAGAGAGGAGACTAATGGAATGGTCCGAGGTAGGAAGATAGCCAGGAGAGGGAAGTATCATGCAGATAAGGGAGTGAAGTATTTGCAGGAGGAGAGGGTGGTCCACAGTGTCATCAGCAGCATAGAGTAGTTGCCCTTGGATTTTGCAGAAGGGAAATCATTGCAAACTTTCGTGAGGATAGTTGCAGTGGAGAGGATGGACGTTAGACTGGATGGGTAAAGCAGTGAGTGGAGGTTGTAGACAAATAACGCTCAAGGGGTTTGGAGGCAAAAGGGAGGAGAGAGATGGATCGGTAGTTGGAGAGTGGATCTCTTTAAGAATAGGGAAGATGAGTATGCTTGAAGGTAGAGGGGACAGTGCCTGATGCGATGGAGATTGAGGACATGGGCAAGATGTGACGAGGCAGAAAGGTAGTTGAGGAGGTGGGACGGTATAGGGTTCAGTGGGGAGGTGAAGGAATGGATGAGGGCCATTACTTCATTTCAAGATACATTGGAGAAAGATGTTAGAGTTGGTAAGAGGGATGGTCTGGGAAAGGAGTTGGCTGGTTTCTGATGGTTTGGTGGGATGTGATGTCCTGACGTAGTCAATTTTGGATGTGAAGTAAGTGGCAAAGTCAAGAGCAGGGAGTGAGGAAGGGAAATTAAGTGGGGGTGGGCAGAGGAGAGAGACGCGAGTCGAGCAGGGAGTATAGGGAAGTTGTGTCGATAGCCTCAATGTTACGTTTAGTGGTGGTAGACATGGAGTAGCAGAGATAAATTAAAGGAGAGCAGTTGGTGGTCAGAGAGGAAATGGGGAGTTGGAAAAATATGAACTATCGCAGCGGTGAGTGAAGACCAGATCAAATGAGCTCCGATTCCCAGTAGAGGGGGAGGACATCAACTGGGAGAGACCGAGTGAAGATACTACATAATTATCTGCCAGATATGGCTGTTTGGAATGAAAATCTGGTAATGAATGAGAGCAAATGACCATTGAAAATTTGCTCCCAAACACCAGAAAAATTGACACAAACTGTCGTTCAGACAAATTGATTATATCACGATTTTACCAATTTGTATTAACATCAGGTTTTGTCCATTTTCTAGTGTTTGGAGAAAATGTTCGATTGTCATCTGCTCTCATCCATTACCAGATTTTCTTTCGAACGAGCCAGATCGGGCAGATTATCTACCAGATAATTGTATAGTTAATGCCCAGCATAAGGAGTTTAGAGGCAGGGGATTTGGTGGGGATATTTATTAGGATGTTGAAATTGCTGAAGATAATGGAGGGAATGTCAGAAGTAAGGAAGTGGTGCCTTCCTCATCCAGCATCGGGAGTTGGTCTGCAGCAGTAAGTAAATTGAGTGTAAGTGTTTGCAGGCGTGAATCAGTGTGTGTGTGTAACGAAGGAGGGGAGATTTTATTTTTCTCTGTCATCCTCTGGGGTATAGACTGGCTTATCGGGAGCTGGCACTCTAAAGAATTGTGTTAGCTCCTCCCCTTCTTTGCCCCTTCAGCCTGTAGTTTTTAGAAATGTGCAGAGCTCCAGACTTAATTATTTTTTTATTTAAATTTTTGCAAAATACAGAGATCATATAAAGCATGACATAGGCATAGAATAAATCAGCAAGACATGTGCAATATGAAAACCAACAGAAATTCGGTTCACTGCAAGTGACATGTAACATCTTATAAGGCACATCAAAAATGCAATGCCAGAAAATTAAAATAATATTGATTAATTAAATAGAATATCCAAATGAAAAAGGAAAGCATAAGGAGAAAAACAGAAGAGCAGAGAGGACACTCCGAGAAAAGAGAGAGAAAAAGAGAAGGTAGATAAATTTAGAGAGATTATCTCCTAACCACCTGGGCACAAACGGGTCCGCAGGGAATACCTGAGCACAATGTGAAAGTGTGGTAGCTTTTAGTGAGAAAACTTCAGACTTAATTCTTTTATTTCTATTTTATTTTTTCTCATACGTCCTAGAGGATGATGGGGTCCACTTCAGTACCATGGGGTATAGACGGTTCCGCAGGAGGTATGGGCACTTTAAGACTTTTCAAGGGTGTGAACTGGCCCCTCCTCCAGACCTCAGTTTAGAAAATGTGCCCAGGCAGACTGGATGCACTCCAGGGGAGCTCTACTGAGTTTCTCTGAATGACTTATGTTAGGTTTTTTATTTTCAGGGAGGACTGCTGGCAACAGTCTCCCTGCTTCGTGGGACTGAGGGGGCAGAAGTAGGAATTAACTTCCTGAAGTTTCATGGCTCTGCTTCTGGCTGACCGGACACCATTAGCTCCTGAAGGGTACTGAACACTAGCTGCGGCTATGTGCTCACTCCCACAGCACGCCATCACCGCCCTTGCAGAGCCAGAAGACAGGTGAGTGTTAGAAGAAAGAATCTTCAATCAAAGTTACGGCTAAAGGTACCGCGCAGCTGGTGGGAGTGCAGCGCGCCATGTTGCCCAACATAGAGGGGGGGGGGGGGGCTGCCCTGGGCAGCATGAAACCTATTGAAACTGGCATAATAAGGGGCATAAGTTGCTGAGGCACAGTCCTACCCCTGCCAGTATAAAAAATTACCTCTTAAATGGCGTAGAGAAATGCGCCATTAAGGGGGCGTGGCTTCCTCAGTCAGCCAGCACACCGGTCAGCGCCATTTTCTCTCCTTCCAGGCTGCAGAACGCTGGTCCTCCACTGCTGAACAAGTATCTTCAAAACGGGGGGGGGGGGGGGGGGGGCACAGTGAATTTGGTGCTATATAATTGTGTGATTAACATAAAAGCGCTGCATGTCAGTGGGCATTTTGTGTTTCACAGACATTGTGTTACTGGCGCTGGGTTGTGAGCTGGCAAATCCTATCTGTGTCCTGACAGATTTTACTGTAGGTCTGTCCCCTATAAGTCCCGGAGTGTCTGGTGTGTGACATGTCTGAGGCAGGGAACTCTTCCCCTGAGGTAGCCATTTTAGGGACACAGTTGTAATGTGGTGGCGCTGCTGGCACACCATGAGCCTGAATGGGTGAAAGAATTACGTGATAGTGTGAATCATATCAGTAAGAGATTAGATAAGAGAGCTGGAGAAAATCAGATGTGAGTTTTCTTTATCATCCACTAGGGGTCACTGGAGTACTCTTGGGGATATGGACGGGCTTCCGCAGGAAACAGCACTGAATATTCAAATTAGTAACACTCCACCCCTCCATATCCCCGAGCACTTACTCAGTGTTTTTTCTGTGCTGAACGTGGTAGCAGCTTAATACCTGAAGTCACGGTTTTGTTGAAGAAACTTTTATTTTTATTTTTTCTACTATTTGTACACATCCCTTTCCCCCTTCCAAAAGGCAGGGTCAGGGATAGTGCAGCTGCTGATAGCAGCACGGGCGTGTCGGGCCTCTCTGAAAGAGCTCCCTCACAGCCCTCACATCCTCCTGCACTGGCTAGCCGGCGCTTACTGAAAAGCCCCGTCGGAGCCTCCGCACGTCTGCGGGAGTAAGGTATGTGAAACGGGGCGGTCAGCTCCCGCTGCCGCCCCGACGTGTGGGGACATAGTGCTTGGTGACGGCAGAGGGATTGTTACGCGGCTCTCCCCTCTCAGCCTCCGGCAGGTACCGCGGCTCTCCCCGCTCAGGCGCCCGCACGTTCGACCGCGGTTCTCCCCGCTCAGGCGCCCGCACGGTCGGCCACAGACCTCCGTGCAGGCACCGCGGCTCTCCCCGTTCAGGCGCCCGCACGGTCGGCCACAGACCTCCGTGCGGGCACCGCGGCTCTCCCCGCTCAGGCGCCCGCACGTTCGGCCACAGACCTCCGTGCAGGCACCGCTGATCGATTCTTACAGGCCGCCGCCCGCCGCAGCGCTACCTTGATTAGCTGACGCCGCTATTATACACGAGGCCACCGCTGGGACACACGAGGCACATAGCGCTCTACGATACCCGCTGGGGGCCCACACGCTGCGCTGCCGCTGTAATAAGCTAAAAGAGCAGGCAGCCATTACAGGGGGGACAATAATAATGTCGCAGAGAAATACTGCAGCAGCAGAGGAGATTGTTACAGTATAATCAGTGAAAGTTGTACCAGCACGGTGATTATATGTATAAGTTAGCAGGGCAGACATTTTTAACATGCTTCCTGTGTTTTCCTGCTGTGATTCCAGAACGTTCCTGCCTTACATCTCTACACCACCGGAAGGCGCAGGGGTGTTAGTGGGAATTTGGGATCAAATTTCTTAGTACTGGCCACGTGTATTGCACTGGGCCAGATATATATACAGAGCCACCTTATTGCTATTTTACTGAGTCGTGCAGGTGTCTGTTTTTTGTGTATTGTATTGTCTGTCGCCATGAGTAAGGCACCAGCAAAAACTAAAAAGCATATTTGCAAAGTATGTGGCAGTGTGTTACCGGATGCATCTACCACATGTAACGTATGTTTTGTGGATTCCGTTCAGAATACCATTTCTGCTCCGGTTTTGCAACCAATTTCCTCACCGGACCCTCCGTGGGGTATGTTAGTAAATGTACTGGAGAAATTTCAGACAGAAATGACCGCTGCTCGTCTGGAGCGAGAAACGTTAAGATCTGAGTCTAGGGTGAGACCGCCAGAACTACCGGAGGCGTCTCAGCCTTGCGTACGGTCCAAATCCATTTTGGGCAAACGGGATAATTTTCATATGTCTTATGATTTTCCAGTGTCTGCTATGTTGCATTCTGACGATTCCATCCCAGACCTCACGGAACACGATGAGGGGGAGGAGGGCGAAGTGGAGTCAGATGGCGAGGATGTTAACAGTTCCGGCATTGATGATCTCATCAGAGCGGTACGGCAGTCGCTAAGGTTTCCTGAAGCTGAGCAGCCTCTCACCAATGATCAGGTCGTATTTACTAAACGACGGAAGACGCCAGTAAGTTTTCCTGTGTCGGATTCTCTAAATCAGATGTTAGTAGAAACAAGACAGAATCCAGATAAACGGTTTTCTATACCTCGCAGATTTAAGTCTAGTTATCCGTTTCCAGACTCGGTAACGTGTACATGGGAGAATCCACCAATAGTTGATTCTTCAGTGTCAAAGCTTACCAAGAAATTAACCATACCAGTGCCATCAGCTACTACGCTTAAAGATCCTTCAGATCGTAAGATAGAAACTATGCTAAAATCCATGTATGTAGCAGCAGGTGTGATGCTAAGACCTGGATTGGTTGGCATTTGGGTCACTAAGGCGCTCATAATATGGCTTACAGAACTCAAATCTGCTTTACATGACGAAAACCTGATAATTCAGGTAAATCAAATGATTGAGGCTGTAGAGTATCTCTGTACAGCGTCTACTGACGTCTGTCAGCTCACTTCTCGTATTTCATCTTCGCTAGTTACGGCACGAAGAGCACTCTACCTGCGTACTTATCAAGCGGAGGCAGAGGTCAAACGAAGTATAGAGGCGTTGCCTTACGATGGCAAGAAGTTGTTTGGTCCAGAATTGGACGCATGGATTAAGGAGGCTACGGGAGGTAAGTCTGTGTTCTTACCAGTGCCTCCACCTGCGCCAAGAAGAAGGTACGCTGGACCTTCGTTCAAATCCTTTAGATCTCAGCCCTTTCGAGGACGTGGCAGAGGATCAGCCACGCCTGCTGGACGTGGTCGAGGACGTGGTTTCCATCAAACCAACACAACTCGCCAAGACGCTAAGGTTACCGACAAGCCAGTGGCATGACGGCCTACCAGCCCATTTCGGTTCTCCAACTGTGGGAGCACGCCTTCAGACGTTCCATGGGGCGTGGTTCCACACATCCGCGGAGGGCTGGATTCGCAATTTAGTGTTAAAAGGTTACAAAATAGAGTTCGACTGTCTGCCGCCTCTGCGGTTTTTCAAGACAGGCTTGCCTCTGTCGGACGACAAGAGGACAGTTTTGCAAATTGCCATTCAGTCCTTACTGGATTCGGCAGTGTTGATTCCGGTCCCTGTACACCAACAGGGTCAGGGTTATTATTCAAGTCTATTTGTGGTCCCGAAGCCGGATGGCTCAGTCAGACCAATATTGAACTTAAAGGGCCTCAATCAGTACGTAACTTACTACAGATTCAAAATGGAGTCTCTACGGTCGGTGATTGCGGGGTTAGAGACCAAGGAATTTATGATTGCGCTAGACCTCAAGGATGCGTACTTACACATTCCAATTTGGCAGCCTCATCAGAAATTCTTACGATTTGCAATACGCCAGAACCATTACCAGTTTCAGGCTCTGCCGTTTGGCCTGTCATCAGCGCCTCGGGTATTCACCAAAGTAATGTCTGTGATGATAGCTCACCTCAGATCCCTGGGAGTGACAATAGTTCCGTATTTAGACGATCTGCTCATCAAAGCTCCGTCTCCACAGATACTTACCCAACATGCGCTGCTAACTTACAATGTACTGGTTCACCACGGTTGGATTGTAAATTTCAAGAAATCACATCTGATTCCGTCTCAACGCCTTCAGTTCCTAGGTATGATTCTCGATACGGTCAATCAAAGGATTTACCTACCACAACAAAAAGTACAAATGCTACGCCATCTAGTACAATTAGTACTCAAACCACGCACAGTGTCGGTACACTTGTGCATTCGCCTGTTAGGCACAATGGTGGCAGCTTTCGAGGCGCTTCAGTTCGGAAGATTTCACTCTCGTCCATTTCAGCTGAACGTGCTTGCCCAGTGGTCGGGCTCGCATCTGCAGATTCACCACAGAGTGAGGTTGTCACCAATAGCAAGAGTTTCTCTGCTATGGTGGCTCAAGGAACACAATTTAACCGCAGGAAGACGGTTCGGAGTTTGCAATTGGATAATTCTAACTACGGACGCCAGTCTCAGAGGTTGGGGAGCGGTAATTCAAAATTGTCAGCTCCAGGGTCTCTGGGCGGATCACGAGAAATTGCTGTCTATAAATGTTCTAGAACTCCGCGCAATTTACAATGCGCTACGACAAGCAGTGCACATGATTCGCTCTCAGCCTGTCCAAGTGCAGTCAGACAATGCGACGGCGGTCGCATACATCAACAAACAAGGAGGAACGAGAAGCCGCATGGCAATGCGGGAAGTAGCTCGAATCCTCAATTGGGCGGAATGCCACCAGGTGATATTGTCGGCCGTGTTCATTCCGGGAGTGGACAACTGGGAAGCGGATTATCTCAGTCGTCGGGATTTTCACCCAGGCGAATGGTCATTAAATCCAGAAGTGTTTCACATGTTGGTTCAGCGATGGGGTTATCCTCAGGTGGACCTGATGGCATCTCGACACAATCATCAAACGCCCCAGTATGTGTCCAGAACAAGAGATCCAAAGGCAGTCGCGGTGGATGCTCTCACTGTCGCGTGGCCGTACAGTCTTGTGTATCTGTTTCCACCGTTTCCGCTGCTCCCTCTGGTGCTAAAACGGATCAAAAGAGAGTCGCTCACAGTCATACTAGTGGCGCCTCATTGGCCTCGGAGAGCTTGGTTCTCGGATCTTCGAGGATTACTCGCAGACGATCCGTGGCCGCTCCCGATACGTCCAGACCTGTTACAACAGGGTCCGTTTCTTTACCCCGATTTAGCGCGGCTGCGTTTGACGGGGTGGCTGTTGAGACCGCCCTCTTAAGAAGAGAGGGCATTCCAGATTCAGTTATACCAACCATGTTACGAGCTAGAAAGCCGGTTACGGCAGCTCATTATTACAGAATATGGCGTGCCTATATAGGTTGGTGTGAAGCTCGGAAATTTCCGACATCAGCTTTCAAGTTATGCCGCCTTTTGTTGTTTCTACAAACAGGCTTAGATGGAGGATTGCGTTTATCTACACTAAAGGTGCAGGTATCTGCTTTGTCAATTTACTTTCAAAGACGATTGGCTCTATTGCCGTCTATACGCACTTTTCTCCAAGGTGTACTCAGGGTACAGCCTCCATTCATACCACCTACAGCGCCATGGGACTTGAATCTGGTTTTGGAGTTCTTACAGTCTTCATATTTTGAACCCTTACAACAAGTGGATATAAAGTTTCTCACTTGGAAAACAATTTTTCTCTTAGCCTTAGCTTCCGCAAGGCGTGTTTCGGATTTGGGTGCCTTGTCATGCAAGCCACCGTATTTGGTGTTTCATGATGACAGAGCGGAACTTCGGACGAATCCCGCCTTCTTACCAAAGGTAGTGTCATCTTTTCACATCAATCAACCAATAGTAGTTCCTGTGTTGACAGCACATTCTGGAACTCTGGATGTGGTTCGCGCATTACGCGTTTATGTATCCCGAACGTCTTCAGTTCGTAAGACGGATACGTTATTTGTTCTCTATGATGCTGCCAAGATGGGTTGGCCAGCATCTAAACAAACTTTATCCAGATGGATAAAACTGACCATACGCCAGGCTTACCTTCATGCTAGGTTACAACCGCCTACGTCAGTAACCGCTCATTCCACACGTTCTGTGGGAACTTCATGGGCAGCTGGTCGTGGGGCTTCTGCGACGCAGCTTTGCCGGGCGGCTACATGGTCTTCCGTGCACACGTTTGTGCGCTTTTACAAGTTTGATACTTTTGCGGCATCAGCATCTAGCTTTGGCCGCCTAGTTTTACAAGTGCCAAACAGCTCTCCCGCCCACGGGGGAAGCTTTGGTACGTCCCAAGAGTACTCCAGTGACCCCTAGTGGATGATAAAGAAAATAGGATTTTGGTACTTACCAGGTAAATCCTTTTCTTTGAATCCATAGGGGGCACTGGACGCCCACCCAGAGCAGTTTTACCTACTTGTGGTTAGTTCTGAGGATCTTATGGTAACACACTTTCACCGGCTGGTTCAAGTTACAAGTGCTGGTTAGGGTGTCAACTGTTAGTTGTCAGTAACGTTATGTGTTAACTTCGTTATTGTCAGTTATGTTATATGTAATACTCCATTATTAACCTCTCTTAATTCCTGTTCGGCTCAGTAAAAAACACTGAGTAAGTGCTCGGGGATATGGAGGGGTGGAGTGTTACTAATTTGAATATTCAGTGCTGTTTCCTGCGGAAGCCCGTCCATATCCCCAAGAGTACTCCAGTGCCCCCTATGGATTCAAAGAAAAGGATTTACCTGGTAAGTACCAAAATCCTATTTTCATAGTTCTGCCTCTTCATCCACAGGCGACCCCGCTGGGTCACATAAGAGACCATTTGCACATATAGTACATACTGATACCGACACAGACTGATTCCTGTGTCGACGATAGTGATTCCAGGGGGATAGATCCTAAAGTGGCAAAAAGCATTCAATATATGATTGTTGCTATAAAGGAAGTTTTGGAAGTTACGGAAAGCCCTCCTGTACCTCAGGAGAAAGCTTATTTTTATAAAGAACGGAAAATTAATGTAACTTTATCTGACTTCCTAGTGGATGCTGGGGACTCCGTAAGGACCATGGGAATAGACGGGCTCCGCAGGAGACTGGGCACTCTAAAAGAAAGATCAGGTACTATCTTATGTGCACTGGCGCCTCCCTCTATGCCCCTCCTCCAGACCTCAGTTAGAATCTGTGCCCGGCCAGAGCTGGATGCACCTAGTGGGCTCTCCTGAGCCTGCTAGTAAAGAAAGTAATGTTAGGTTTTTTATTTTCAGTGAGATCTGCTGGCAACAGACTCATTGCTTTGTGGGACCGAGGGGAGAGAAGCAAACGTACCTGTTCACAGCTAGGTTGCGCTTCTTAGGCTACTGGACACCATTAGCTCCAGAGGGTTCGAACACAGGCAAAGGTCCTCGGTCGTCCGGAGCCGCGCCGCCGTCCCCCTCGCAGAGCCAGAAGATCAGAAGTTGGTGATGAAATCGGCGGCTGAAGACTCCTGTCTTCATTAAGGTAGCGCACAGCACCGCAGCTGTGCGCCATTGCTCCCACTGCACACCACACACTCCGGTCACTGTAGGGTGCAGGGGGGGGGGGGGGGGGGGGGGGGGGGGGGGGCCCATTTTTTAGTCCGAAACAGCGGGACAGGAGCCCGCCGCTGAGGGGGCGGGGCCTTCTTCCTCAGCACACCAGCGCCATTTCTCTTCACAGCTCCGCTGGAAGGACGCTCCCCAGGCTCTCCCCTGCAGTCTCCTGGCACTAAGAGGGTAAAAAGAGAGGGGGGGCACATAAATTTAGGCAAAAGGTGTATTGATACAGCAGCTATTGGGAAAAATTCACTTCTGGTAGTGTGTATCCCTGTGTATATAGCGCTGTGGTGTGTGCTGGAATACTCTTTCTCTGTCTCCCCATAGACCTTGTGGGGTCCTGTCCTCAGTCAGAGCATTCCCTGTGTGTGTGCTGTGTGTCGGTACGGCTGTGTCGACATGTTTGATGAGGAGGGTTACGTGGAGGCGGAGCAAGTGCAGATAAATGTGGTGTCGCCCCCGTCGGTGCCGACACCTGATTGGATGGATATGTGGAAGGTCTTAAATGACAATGTAAACTCATTACATAAGAGATTTGATTATGTTGCTGCCGGGGGACAGCCGGGCTCTCAACCCGGGCCTGCCCAGGCGCCTCAGAGGCCGTCAGCGTCTCAAAAACGCCCACTATCTCAGTTGGTTGACACAGATGTCGACACGGAGTCCGACTCCAGCGTCGACGAGGATGAGGCACTATTACAGACCAAAATGACTAAGGCCATCTGATACATGATTATTGCAATGAAAAATGTATTACACATTTCAGAGGCTGACCCTGTCCCTGACAAGAGGGTAAATATGTTTGGGGAGAAAAAGCAGCCAGTGACTTTTCCCCCGTCACATGAATTAAATGAGTTATGTGAAGAAGCGTGGTCTTCCCCTGATAAGAAAGTGGTGATTCCCAAGAGAATACTAATGGCGTACCCTTTCCCGCTAACGGATAGGTTACGCTGGGAATCCTCCCCTAGGGTTGACAAGGCCCTGACGCGCTTATCTAAAAGAGTGGCCCTGCCGTCTCAGGATACGGCCGCCCTAAAGGAACCTGCGGATAGGAAGCAGGAAGGTATCTTGAAGTCTGTGTATACACACTCTGGTACTCTACTGAGACCGGCTTCAGCTTGGATGTGCAGTGCTGTTGCAGCATGGACAGATACTCTGTCAGAGGGGTTGGATACCCTGGACAGGGATACCGTATTGCTAACACTTAGCCATATTAAAGACGTCGTCTTATATATGCGGGATGCCCAGAGGGACATTTGCTTGCTGTGCTCTCGAATAAATGCAATGTCCATTTCTGCCAGGAGGGTCTTATGGACTCGGCAATGGACAGGGGATGCCGACTCTGAAAAACACATGGAGGTTTTGCCTTATAAGGGTGAGGAATTGTTTGGGGACGGTCTCTCGGACCTCGTATCCACAGCGACAGCTGGAAAGTCGACTTTCTTGCCACAGGTTTCCTCACAGCCTAAGAAAGCACCGTATTACCAAATGCAGTCCTTTCGTTCTCAAAAAAGCAAGAGAGTCAGAGGTGCATCCTTTCTTGCCAGAGGCAGGGGTAGAGGAAAAAAGCTGCACCATGCAGCCTGTTCTCAGGAACAAAAGTCCTCCCCTGCTTCCACTAAGTCCACCGCATGACGCTGGGGCTCCACAGGCGGAGCCAGGAGCGGTGGGGGCACGTCTACGAAATTTCTGCAACCCGTCAGTTCGCTCACAAGTGGATCCTTGGGCTATACAAATTGTATCTCAGGGATACAAGCTGGAGTTCGAAGTGACACCCCCTCACCGTTACCTAAAATCCGCCTTGCCAGCTTCTCCCACGGGGAGGGAGATAGTCCTGACGGCTATTCACAAGCTGTACCTCCAGCAAGTGATAATAATGGTACCCTCCCTTCAGCAGGGAAGGGGTTACTATTCCACACTGTTTGTGGTACCGAAACCGGACGGTTCGGTAAGACCCATTCTAAATTTAAAATCCTTGAACATTTACATGAAAAAGTTCAGGTTCAAAATGGAATCGCTCAGAGCGGTCATTGCCAGCCTGGAAGAGGGGGATTTTATGGTATCTCTGGACATCAAGGATGCGTACTTGCATGTCCCCATTTATCCGCCTCACCAGGAGTACCTCAGGTTTGTGGTACAGGACTGTCATTACCAATTCCAGACGTTGCCGTTTGGTCTATCCACGGCACCGAGAGTCTTTACCAAGGTAATGGCGGAGATGATGGTACTTCTCCGGAAGCAGGGAGTTAGTCATCCCGTACTTGGACGATCTCCTCATAAAGGCGAGGTCCAGAGAGCAGTTGTTGGTCAGCGTAGCGCACTCTCAGGAAGTGTTGCTACGGCACGGCTGGATTCTGAATATTCCAAAGTCGCAGCTGATGCCTACGACGCGTCTGCCCTTCCTGGGCATGATTCTGGACACAGAACAGAAGAAGGTATTTCTCCCGAAGGGGAAGGCTCAGGAGTTAGTGACCATGGTCAGGGATCTCCTGAAACCAAAGCAGGTGTCGATGCATCACTGCACGCGAGTCCTGGGAAAGCTGGTAGCGTCATACGAAGCCATTCCTTTCGGCAGGTTCCATGCCAGGATCTTTCAGTGGGATCTGTTGGACAAGTGGTCCGGATCGCATCTTCAGATGCATCGGCTGATCGCCCTGTCCCCGAGGGCCAGGGTGTCTCTTCTGTGGTGGCTGCAGAGTGCTCATCTTCTCGAGGGCCGCAGGTTCGGCATACAGGACTGGGTCCTGGTGACCACGGATGCAAGCCTCCGCGGATGGGGGGCAGTCACTCAGGGAAGAAACTTCCAGGGGCTGTGGTCAAGTCAGGAGACTCGTCTGCACATAAACATACTGGAATTAAGGGCCATATACAACGCCATGAGTCAAGCGGAGCCCCTGCTTCGAGACCAACCAGTGCTGATTCAGTCAGACAACATCACGGCAGTCACCCATGTAAACCGACAGGGCGGCACAAGAAGCAGGGTGGCGATGGCGGAAGCCACAAGGATTCTTCGTTGGGCGGAGAATCACGTACAAGCACTGTCAGCAGTGTTCATTCCGGGAGTGGACAACTGGGAAGCAGACTTCCTCAGCAGGCACGACCTCCACCCGGGAGAGTGGGGACTTCATCAAGAAGTCTTCGAGCAGATTGCAAATCGGTGGGAACGGCCACAGGTGGACATGATGGCGTCCCGCCTAAACAAAAAGCTAAAAAAATATTGCGCCAGGTCAAGGGACCCTCAGGCGATAGCTGTGGACGCACTGGTAACTCCGTGGGTGTTCCAGTCGGTATATGTGTTTCCTCCTCTTCCTCTCATACACAAGGTACTGAGAATAGTAAGAAAAAGAGCAGTGAGAACAATACTCATTGTTCCGGATTGGCCAAGAAGGACTTGGTACCCAGAACTTCAAGAGATGGTCACAGAGGACCCATGGCCTCTGCCTCTCAGACAGGACCTGTTGCAGCAGGGGCCCTGTCTGTTCCAAGACTTACCGCGGCTGCGTTTGACGGCATGGCGGTTGAACGCCGGATCCTAGCGGAAAAGGGTATACCGGATGAAGTAATTCCTACGCTGATAAGAGCTAGGAAGGATGTGACAGCAAAGCATTATCACCGCATATGGCGGAAATATGTTGCTTGGTGTGAGGCCAGGAAGGCCCCTACAGAGGACTTCCAGTTGGGTCGTTTTCTGCATTTCCTACAGTCAGGTGTGACTTTGGGCCTCAAATTAGGGTCCATAAAGGTTCAGATCTCGGCCCTATCCATTTTCTTTCAAAAAGAACTGGCTTCACTGCCTGAGGTTCAGACGTTTGTAAAGGGAGTGCTGAATATTCAGCCTCCTTTTGTGCCACCAGTGGCACCTTGGGATCTTAACGTTGTGTTGGATTTCCTGAAATCCCACTGGTTTGAGCCACTTAAGACCGTGGAGCTAAAATATCTCACGTGGAAAGTGGTCATGCTATTGGCCTTAGCTTCGGCTAGGCGTGTGTCAGAATTGGCGGCTTTGTCATGTAAAAGCCCCTATCTGATCTTCCATATGGACAGGGCAGAATTGAGGACTCATCCCCAATTTCTCCCTAAGGTGGTATCATCGTTTCATTTGAACCAACCTATTGTGGTGCCTGCGGCTACTAGGGACTTGGAGGATTCCAAGTTGCTGGACGTAGTCCGGGCTTTGAAAATTTATGTTTCCAGAACGGCGGGAGTCAGAAAGTCTGACTCGCTGTTTATTCTGTATGCAGCCAACAAGGTTGGCGCTCCTGCTTCAAAGCAGACTATTGCTCGCTGGATCTGTAGCACGATTCAGCTAGCTCACTCTGCGGCTGGATTGCCGCATCCAAAATCAGTAAAAGCCCATTCCACAAGGAAGGTGGGCTCTTCTTGGGCGGCTGCCCGAGGGGTCTCGGCTTTACAGCTTTGCCGAGCTGCTACTTGGTCTGGTTCAAACACATTTGCTAAGTTCTACAAGTTTGATACCCTGGCTGAGGAGGACCTTGAGTTTGCTCATTCGGTGCTGCAGAGTCGTCCGCACTCTCCCGCCCGTTTGGGAGCTTTGGTATAATCCCCATGGTCCTTACGGAGTCCCCAGCATCCACTAGGCGTCAGAGAAAATAAGAATTTACTCACCGGTAATTCTATTTCTCATAGTCCGTAGTGGATGCTGGGCGCCCGTCCCAAGTGCGGACTTCTTCTGCAATACGTGTATATAGTTATTGCTTACTAAAGGGTTATTGTTATGAGCCATCTGTTGATTGAGGCTCAGTTGTTGTTCATACTGTTAACTGGGTATGGTTATCACAAGTTATACGGTGTGATTGGTGTGGCTGGTATGAGTCTTACCCTGGATTCCAAATCCTTTCCTTGTAGTGTCAGCTCTTCCGGGCAGTTTCCCTAACTGAGGTCTGGAGGAGGGGCATAGAGGGAGGAGCCAGTGCACACCAGATAGTACCTAATCTTTCTTTTAGAGTGCCCAGTCTCCTGCGGAGCCCGTCTATTCCCCATGGTCCTTACGGAGTCCCCAGCATCCACTACGGACTACGAGAAATAGAATTACCGGTGAGTAAATTCTTATTTTCCCTCCTCATGAGCTGAATACTCTATTTGAGGGAGTTTGGGTAAACCCTAAAAATAAATTTCAGATTCCCAAAAGGATTCAGGTTGCTTATCCTTTCCCGGCAGAGGAGAGGAAAAGATGGGAGTCACTGCCTGTATTAGACAGTGCCCTGTCAAGGTTAACTAAAAAGGTGATTCTCCCTGCAACTGGGACGGCTTCACTGAAGGAGCCGGCAGACCGCAAGTCTATTTATGTGGCCAGTGGTACACTGCTCAGGCCCACCATTGCTTGCGCGTGGGTGAGTAGGGCTATCGAGAAATGGTCAGATAACTTGTCATCGGAAATTGACACGATAGAGACGAGATACTCCTAATGTTAGGTCATATGAAAGACGCTGCTGCATACATGCTAGAAGCCATGAAAGATATTGGACTTTTAGGTTCAAAAGCCGCTACCATGGCAGTATCAGCTCGGAGGGCGTTGTGGATTCGCCAGTGGAATGCTGATGCAGACTCCAAAAGAAATATAGAGGCTCTCCAGTATAAAGGTGAGGCCTTGTTTGGAGATGGGGTGGATGCGTTAGTCTTTGTGGCTGCTGCAGGTAAGTCGACATTCTTGCCTTATGCTCCTGCACCGGCGAAAAAGACACATCACTCTCATGCAGTCCTTTCGACCCAACAAATACAAAAAGGCCAAAGGTTCCCCCTTCTTTGCAGGTAAAGGAAGGGTAAGAGGAAAGAAATCCGCAGCGTCTCCAGGATCTCAGGAGCAGACATCAACACCTGCTTCTGCCAAATCTGCAGCATGACACTGGGGCTCCCTTGCGGGAATCCGCTTGGGTGGGAGCACGTCTGAAACTTCAGTCAGATCTGGCTTCAATCTGGCCTGGACCCATGGGTCTTACAAATAGTGTCCCATGGATACAAATTGGAGTTTCAAGATGTCCCCCCATGCCGATTTTTCAAATCGACCTTGCCAACTTCTCTTCCAGACAGAGAAGTAGTAACAGTTGCAATTCAAAAATTATGTCAGGATCAAGTCATTGTCCTGGTACCCTTGTCACAGCAAGGAGAAGGTTTTTATTCAAGCCTTTTTGTAGTTCTGAAGCCGGACGGCTCGGTCAGACCAATTTTAAACCTGAAAAATCTGAATCTCTACCTCAGAAGGTTCAAGTTCAAGATGGTATCTCTGAGGGCAGTGATTTCCAGTCTGGAGGAAGAGGACTTTATGGTGTCGATAGACATAAAAGATGCTTACTTGCATGTTCCCATTTATCCTCCTCACCAAGCTTATCTGATCACCAAGGTGATGGCAGAGATGATGGTCCTCCTTCGACAACAAGGAGTCAATATAATTCCTTACCTGGACGATCTCCTGATAAAAGCGAGATCCAGGGAACGGTTGGTTCAGAACATTGCACTCTCCCTGTCAGTACTACCAACAACACGGTTGGATCATGAATTTTCCGAAGTCACAATTGGAACCGACAACAAGATTGTCCTTTCTGGGTATGATACTGGACACAGAAGTTCAGAGAGTATTTCTTCCAGAAGAAAAGGCTTTGGAAATCCAGAGAATGGTCAAACAGATTTTGAAGCCAACAAGAGTGTCAATACATCAATGCATTCAATTGTTGGGGAAGATGGTGGCGGCCTACGAGGCCATACAGTTTGTCCGATTCCATGCCAGAATATTCCAGTGGGACCTGTTGGACAAGTGGTCCGGATCCCACCTACACATGCAACGGAAAATAATCCTGTCCTCAAAAGCCAGAATTTCGCTCCTGTGGTGGCTACACAGTTCTCACCTACTAGAGGGACACAGGTTCGGGATTCAGGACTGGGTCCTAGTAACCACGGATGCAAGTCTCTGAGGCTCGGGAGCAGAAACACAGGGTGAAAGCTTCCAAGGAAAATGGTCAAGTCAGGAAACCTGCCTTCACATAAACGTTCTGGAATTGAGAGCCATTTACAACGGCCTTCTACATGCGGTACCTCTTCTTCAAAATCAACCCGTGCAGATCCAGTCAGACAATGTAACAGCAGTCGCGTACATAAACCGTCAGGGCGGAACGAAAAGCAGAGCGGTAATGGCAGAGGTGACAAAGCTCCTCTGGGCAGAAAGGCATGCAAGAACTCTGTCAGCGATTTTCATTCCGGGAGTGGACAACTGGGAAGCAGACTTCCTCAGCAGACACGATCTCCATCCATGAGAATGGGGCCTCCACCAAGAAGTCTTCACAGAGTTGACAAGTCTTTGGGGAGTTCCTCAAGTAGACATGATGGCATCTCGTCTCAACAAGAAGCTTCAGAGATATTATCCAGGTCGAGAGACCCTCAAGCAATAGCAGTGGATGCACTGGTGACCCAGGGGGTGTTTCGGTCGGTATATGTCTTCCCTCCACTTCCACTGATTCCAAAAGTTCTCATAATCATAAGAAGAACAAGGGCTCGAGCAATCCCCATTGCCCCAGACTGGCTAAGGAGGGCTTGGTATCCAGATCTTCAGGAGTTGCTTATAGAAGATCCATGGCCTCTTCCTCCTCGTGAGGACCTGCTGCAGCAGGGACAGTGTGTGTACCAAGACTTACCGTGGCTGCGTTTGACGCATGGCTGTTGAGCGCCGGATCCTAGCCTGAAATGGTATTCCCAAGGAAGTCATCCCCACTCTTATTCAGGTCAGGAAAGGAGTAACGTCTAAACATTACCACCGTATTTGGAGAAAATGTGTGTCTTGGTGTGAATCCAAGAAGGCTCCTACAGAAGAGTTTCAGTTAGGACGTTTTCTCCATTTTCTGCAGGCTGGTGTGGATGCGGGCCTAAGATTGGGTTCAATTAAGGTCCAGATTTCGGCCTTATCAGTTTTATTTAAAAAACAATTGGCCTCTCTTCCAGAAGTTCAGACATTCGTGAAAGGCGTGCTGCACATCCAGCCTCCATTTGTGCCTCCAGTGGCACCATGGGACCTTAATGTGGTGTTGCAGTTCCTTCAGTTGGATTGGTTTGAACCTCTGAAGGAGACAGAATTGAAGTTTCTCACTTGGAGAGTGGTGATGCTTTTGGCATTTGCATCCGCAAGGCGGGTGTTTGAGTTGGGGGCCTTGTCTCACAAGAGCCCTTACCTGATCTTCCATGAAGATAGGGCAGAGTTGAGAACTCGCCAACAATTTCTTGCAAACGTGGTTTCATCTTTCCATATGAACCAACCTATTGTGCCAGTGGCTACTGACACTTTCACTGAGTCAAAGTCTCTTGATGTGGTTAAAGCTTTGAAAATGTATGTCACAAGAACAGCTCGGATAAGGAAAACAGAGGCTCTGTTTGTCCTGTATGCTCCCAATAAGATTGGGTGTCCTGCTTCTAAGCAGACTATTGCGCGCTGGATCAGAGGGACGATTCAGCACACTCATTCCACGGCAGGATTGCCGATACCGAAGTCGTTAAATGCCCATTCTACAAGAAAGGTTGACTCATCCTGGGCTGCTGCCTGGGGAGTCTCTGCTTTACAACTTTGCCGAGCAGCTACTTGGTCAGGGTCAAACACGTTTGCTAAATTTTACAAATTTGACACCTTGGCCGATGAGGACCTCAAGTTCAGTCAGTCGGTGCTGCAGGGTCATCCGCACTCTCCCGCCCGTACTGGAGCTTTGGTATAACCCCATGGTACTGAAGTGGACCCCAGCATCCTCTAGGACGTATGAGAAAATAGGATTTTAATACCTACCGGTAAATCCTTTTCTCCTAGTCCGTAGAGGATGCTGGGCACCCGACCCAGTGCGTACTTTACCTGCAGTTGTTATTTTGTAGTTCCACTAATGTTGTATTACGATTATTTCAGCATGTTGCTGCAATGGTTCATGCCCGCTGGTGTGTGTTATGTTGAATGCCATGTTGTGCGGCATGGTTAAGGTGTGAGCTGGTATGAATCTCACCTTTAGTTTAAAAGTAAATCATTTCCTCTAAATGTCCGTCTCCCTGGGCACAGTTCCTATACTGAGGTCTGGAGGAGGAGCCAGTTCACACCTTTGAAAAGTCTTAAAGTTCCACATGGCTCCTGCGGAACCGTCTATACCCCATAGTATTGAAGTGGACCCCATCATCCTCTACAGACTAGGAGAAAAGGATTTACCGGTAGGTATTTAAATCCTATTTTTATTTTCAATTTACTTTTATTGAAGCATAACAATTTAGAACTGTATAAATTTACAGAATAAAGCATATCCATTCGTACATACATTACAAATGATGTAAAAATATACGTTATGGTAAGAACTTACCGTTTATAACGGTATTTCTCCTAAGTCCACAGGATAACAATGGGATATGATGGAGTGACAGCGGATTGGCACCAAACGATCACAAGCTTCCAGTCCTCCCAGGATGCAATGGGCTTGTCCATATATCCCCGCCCACTGGCTCAGGCAAATCAGTTGTATTCCAAAGCATTTAGGCAGGAGCATCATGTAGAGCCCTAATCAGGCGAGAAGAACACATGCACACCCTTCTGTACAAGAAGGAAGAGGTTTAGTGAGTAGAAAGATCCTCAAATCAGGTGCGTCAGGGTGGGATCCCTGTGGACTTCGGAGAAATACCAACGGTAAGTTCTTACCATTACGTATATATCTCCGGCAGGGTCCACAGGATAACAATGGGATTTCCCAAAGCAATTTAGTGGTGGGGACGCTCCTGATTAGACAGAACCTGTCGCCTGAATTCAGCGTCATGAGAGGTAAAAGTATCCATGGAATAATGTCTAATGAATGTGTTAATGGAAGACCATGTGGCTGCCTTACATATCTGTTCTGCTGAAGCACCATTTTGTGCTGCCCATGAAGGACCTACCTTACGAGTAGAGTGAGCAGAGACATTATCCGGAACAGGGAGATCAGCTCGAGAATATGCTTCTGAAATAGTCATTCGAAGCCATCTTGCCAACGTCTGTTTTGTAGCAGAGCATCCTCTTTTGTGAAATCCGTAGAGAATGAAGAGAGAATCTGTCTTTCTGATGGCAATGGTACGATCCACGTCGATCTTTAATGCCCGGACTATGGCCCTCATTCCGAGTTGATCGCTCGCTGCTAATTTTAGCAGAATTGCTAATAGGCTCAAATCCGGCATTTCTGCGCATGCGTATGCACAGCAGGGCGCACGCGCTAAGCAATTTTACACAAAACTATGATATTTCTCTTACGTCCTAGAGGATGCTTGGAACTCCGTAAGGACCATGGGGTATAGACGGGCTCCGCTGGAGACATGGGTACGCTAAGACTTTAGATGGGTGTGAACTGGCTCCTCCCACTATGCCCCTCCTCCAGACCTCAGTTAGATTCTGTGCCCAGAGGAGACTGGTCACAAACTAGGGGAGCTCTACTGAGTTTCTCTGAAAAGACTTTTGCTAGGTTTTTTATTTTCAGGGAGCACTGCTGGCAACAGGCTCCCTGCTTCGTGGGACTGAGGGGAGAGAAGCAGACCTACTTTACTGATAGGCTCTGCTTCTTAGGCTACTGGACACCATTAGCTCCAGAGGGTCGGAACACAGGTGTCGTCCTCACTGTTCGTCCCGGAGCCGCGCCGCCGTCCTCACAGAGCCGGAAGATAGAAGCCGGGTAAGTATATGAAGTAAGAAGACGACAAAGGCGGCAGAAGACTTCAGATCTTCAGAGAGGTACCGTGCAGCGGTCGCGCTGCGCGCTATTGCTCCCACACACACACAAGGCACAGCAAGGGTGCAGGGGGGGGGGGCCTGGGCAGCAATAATTACCTCACATAACACTGGCACCATTGTTAGATACTGCGGAGGCAGTATACTATAAAACCCCCGCCAGTATAAAAAAATGAGCGGGACCGAAGCCCGCCATCGAGTGGGTGGGGCTTGATCCTCCAGCACTAACCAGCGCCATTTTCTCCACAGCATGCTGCAGAGAAGCTGCTCCCGGACTCTCCCCTGCTGAACCAAGTAACGGGACAAAAAACGAGGGGGGGGGCACATTTATTTGGCGCAAATCATATGTATAAAAAAGCGCTGTACAGGCTGGGACTGTGTTTTCAGTGTCTAGTGGCGCTGGGTGTGTGCTGGCATACTCTCTCTGTCTCTCCAAAGGGCCTTATTGGGGGGCTGTCCCCATATTCATATATCCCAGTGTGTGTGGGGGTGTCAGTACATGTGTGTCGACATGTCTGAAGCGGAAGGCTCGTCTAGGGAGGATGCAGAGCAGATGGTGGTGTCTCCGTCGGCACAGCCGACACCGGATTGGTTGGATATGTGGAATGTTTTAAATGCTAATGTGACCTTATTACATAAGAGATTGGACAAGGCAGAGTCCAAGGAAAAAGCAGTGAGTCAATCCATGGCTTTGACTGTCACAAGGCCCTTCAGGGTCCAATAAACGTCCCTTTTCCCAGATAGCAGACACTGATTCCGACACAGATTCCGACTCCAGTGTCGACTTTGATGATGCAAGGTTGCACCCAACGGTGGCCAAGAGTATTCAATATATGATTATTGCAATAAAATATGTTTTGCATATCACAGAGGACCCCTCTGTCCCCGACACGAGGGTCTGCATGTTTAAGGAAAAGAAACCTGAGGTAACATTTCCCCCATTTCATGAGCTGAACGCTTTATTTGAAAAGGCTTGGGAAACTCCAGACAAGAGACTGCAGGTTCCCAAGAGGATTATTATGGCGTATCCTTTCCCCTCACAGGACAGGTTACGGTGGGAATCCTCGCCCACGGTGGACAAGGCCTTGACGCGTTTGTCCAAAAAGGTTGCATTACCGTCCCCGGACACGGCAGCCCTCAAGGATCCTGCGGATCGCAGACAGGAGACTACCTTAAAATCAATTTATACGACTACGGGTGCCCTGCTCATATGGAACAAATGTGTCAGGATGGTCCTAACTGGCGCTAAGCTGCTCGGATGTAACAGATTTCAAAATAAATGTCACCACATTTAAATCAAGAAATAGAAAACCAGCAATTTGAAACACTGTCATACACCACAAGCGCTAAAATGAGATATCACCATAACGTCCCTTTTAGGCTGAGTGACGGATCCTTTCCTCTCTGGTGTATCTCCCAATCAGGTAAACAACCATAGGATTCCCAGGTGTGGATATCATAAAAAAGATGAAATAACAAAAACAACCAATGTGTAGTACGTAATGTCAAAACCTATTGATATACATATGATGCCTTTAGATGATTGAAATGAATTCAGAGCGTACCCCACTCACACTAAAAGTGGAAGTGTAAAACACATCAAGGTTTCTTTTATAGAGGTAACCTTCATTTATTCATATGGCAGCCGGTGTATCAGAAATAGAGTATCACTCAAACTCAATAATAAATTGTGATAATTCCCTGAAGCGGGCAGGAGATGCGTACCCCAACACTCACACTCTATAAGTGGGCTGTAAACATATAAAGGTATCTTTCTCTCCTTCAAGGGTAATCCAAAAATCACGTACCACAACTCACAATTTGGAGAACTGTATGACTCCTATCAAGGTATCTTTCAATTTTCATATGAGGATGACGACTGGGAATTTCTAGTGTAGTCTCCCGGCATGAGTCATAAAGGAATAGAAACAAACCAATTTGTAACAGATCACATATGTCAAACACCTTAAGTGTATAGCAGTTTTTTAAATGGTTGAATATGCCGGGATTCAAACGCCCTTCAAAAGGTGTAAGCTAATGCGTACCCCAACACTCACACTCTAGAGGTGGGTGGTAAACACATAAAGGTATCTTTTATTTCTCCCAGAGTAGTAGATGATAATTCAATGTTGCGTACCCCAACTCACAGTTTGATGTGTTAGAGGACTCCTATCAGGGTATCTTTGGGCTTCAGGTGACCGGTGCAACTTATGTATTTAAATCACGTATTTTTCCGTTAGCCCCCAAAAAGAGGAAAATGGCAATGCTCATACCAAAGTAGGTAAAAACGGGGGTTACAGATTTTATTTAACAATACATGCCATTAAAATACACGCATGGAAAACCATGCATAATGGTACATAAGATAAATGAAGACAGATGAATAAAAACGGCAAAGAGAGATGGTAAGCTCTTGCAAAAAAAAGGAAAAAAAATTAAAAAATTGAGAAGCAAAATACAATATTAAAAAATCCGGATAAAATAGCTACTCACACTCTTGTTAATCGACGCGTTTCAGCCCACATCTGGGCCTTTATCAAGATATATTGGAGTGTGTTTGTAGCCTGATATTTAAAGGACAAAGCGCCAATAGGAAGAGAGCAGGAAATGACATAATAATTAAGGGGATTTTTTCCCCAAACCTTTTTTCTTTGCCATTTTTATATATAATGAATGTAAACTGATTCATCTCTAAAAATACATAGTTCTTATCTATATACACAGTAAGGAAAATCCAAATAGAAGCTAAGAAATAACAATAAAAAAATTGCGTTTTATAACTTCCGGCGGAAGTGACGTTGCGGCACAGAGATGTTCATGGGAGATGTAGTTTTTTCCCCTACATATCCGGCCGCTCGTCACTCGTAAACCAGCCGGACAGGAAGCAGTATGAATGTCTCTTGGGAAGTGTAGTTTATCCTGCTAACAAGTCCAGACCGTCACCGGAAGTAGTATTTTTGTAGTTCAGCCTTCATGCATCTTGGGAAATGAAGTCCATTTAGTATCAAACGTCCGGGAGTTTAATGACGTGGTATTCCGTAATTTAAACAGATGTTCAAACTCAAAATAAATTCCTTAGGTGACATCATGGTATATTAGATGGATTAGATTCTAAAAAACAAGATTGCAATCAGCATACAACTGTATGAAAATACACTTCCCGTGATTTCAACATGTACAAATAATATTATTAATCAGAAGGATAGAATAGTGCATTACTTAGTATATAATTATAAAGTGCCATCAGTGTATACTTTCCAGTTAAATTATTAAATATGTGACATATTCCCATTATTAGGGTTATATGTTTTAATATACTATATACAAGTGTCTGACCGTTATTCTGTAATAAAGTTCCTACTACCTATCTAAAGTATGATGTGTACCCCTCATTGGGGTCAAAGTTTAATGAAATCTGTGTTCAATTGTTATTTATGTGATGAGTGCACAATAAAGAGTGACAGGTTACCATTATTTAGGTAATTATAGTATAGTATACCTTTTTTACAAGTGTCTAACATATGTTATATAATTAAATGCCTTCTACAGCTAAAAGTGTAATAGATACCCCTTATTGGGGTCTACATTTAATATATTCTATGTTTATTGGTCTCTATTAGACATTAAACTAGGGGGGAAAAAAAGGAAAAATTCACATGAACCATTTGATCTCAAAGTCACTATTGAGACCCGTAGGGTCTAGTGTGTTGTAATTAAAAATAAGGCTCATTTCTGTTTTTGCTAGCAGAGTTGCTGTATTGCTAGTACGTATATTCCCCTTTATATGTCTTAATCCATAAAACTCAGAGACCTCAGAAATACGGCAGCCGTGTTTTTGCTTGATATGGGCTGATAGGGAATGAGTTTCAAGGCCTTTTTTAATATTTCGGACATGCTCTCCCAATCTGGTTTTCAATGGTCGAGATGTTCGTCCGATATAGGTCAAATTACATTTACATGTGACAGCATAGATCACATTGCTTGTGTCACACGTAATGAAATCTCTTATTTCAACTGTTTTATCATTGATGATTACTCTCTCAATTTTGCTGCATCCCCCACTTTTGATGCTTCGGCAGCCCATACAATTGCCGCATCTAAAGAAACCCTTGGATCTTATTCTAGATGAAGACGGTTGAGTGTGCAAAGTACTGGAAACTAGTTTTGATTTGAGATTAGGGGCCCTACGATAAATATGGACCGGTCTATCTGGTACCAAAGGGCCAATGATCGGATCATTCCTAACGAGGTTCCAGTGTTTTTTTATGATCTTTTCAATTGATCTGTGTTGTGAGGTGAAATCTGTAATGAAAGCCCATTCATATTTTTTGTCTTTGGCTTTCCTCACGTTATTAGTACTAAGCAGGTCCTTACGGTCTATTCCATTCACATCTTCCAGGACCTTGTTAATATTATCACTTTTATAGCCACAGGCCTCAAACTTTCGTGATAATGTGGATGCCTGTTGTTGAAACATAACATTCTCACTACAGTTTCTTTTAAGTTGACCAACTGGAATAGAGTTAAGCCAACTTTCGTGATGGCAACTATTCGTGGAGATATACGTCCCAGAATCTGTGGGTTTTGAGAAAGTTTTGGTGTTGATTATACCATCCTTGATATAAACTGTTATATCAAGGAAGTTAACTGTGGCTTGATCAATTTGAAAGGTTAAATTGATATTCTTATCGTTGGAATTAAGATTGTTGCAGAAAGCATTAAGAGTGTCAATACTGCCCCGCCAAACGAAAAAAACATCATCTATGTATCGGACATAGGACACCAGGCTCGACCCGAGTACGTCGGAGGACCATATGGTTTTGGCCTCCCACAACCCCAAAAAAAGGTTGGCGTAACTCGGGGCGAACCTGGTGCCCATAGCCGTGCCTGTCTTCTGAAAGTAATATTGGTCCTTGAAGAGGAAAAAATTATTTTCAAGGATAAACTGGACCCCTTCAACAATAAACTCTCTAATATCCTCGGAGAGATCTGAGGCATCGAGGAAATATTTTACTGCCTCTATACCAAATTCATGTTTTATAATGGTATAGAGAGAGGTGACGTCAGCCGTTACCAGGAAACTACCCTCCTCCCATTTGATGGTTGTCAGAGCTCCTAGAAAATCCTTGGTGTCCTTCAGGTGGGATTTGTTGGATAACACCAAAGGCTGAAGAACATAATCTATCACCTGCGATAGATTTGCAGTAAGAGAATCCACCCCCGAAATTATAGGCCTCCCCGGTGGGTCCACCAGGCTTTTGTGGACCTTTGGGAGGATGTATAATACGGAGGTGGTTGGATTCTCCACTAAAATGAAGCAGGCTTCTTTATTGCTTAAAGTTCCTATTTTCTCATATTTCTCAATCATAAGCTTTAATTTGGTTTTCACCTGTTCAGTGGGATTGTTCCTGAGTTTCTTATAAACAGATGAGTCATTAAGTTGTCTGAAAACTTCATTTTCATATTTTATAGTGTCCAACAGGACAATGCCTCCCCCCTTATCTGCTGGTTTAATAATGAAGGACCCCGGCTTTTTTAATTCGCCTAGTGCCTTCCTTTCCTTTGCTGTTAGATTTGGGGGGTTTTTTGGGCGTCCTTGCAATTTTGCCATATCACTTAGGACTAATTTGGAAAAAGATTCCAAAAACGGTCCTTGAACGTGTTTTGGGAAAAAAATAGACTTAGGTCTATAAGGGGTAAGTGGTGGAGGATTTACTGGTTCACTACAGTTTTCGTGACTGGCAAAGAATTTTTTCACAGTTAATTTCCTCATATATTTCTGAACATCCACATAGAGATCAAATGGGTGGATGTAATTACTTGGGGCGTATTTAAGGCCCTTTTCAAGCACAGAGATTTCGCTTACAGTTAAAATATGCAAACTTAAATTAAATATTTTAACCTTTTTTAAAGAGTCATTGGATTCCGTATTCTGTATATCAGATTCTGGTATCCGTGCCTCATTAATAATAGGATCCACAGCAGGAGTTCTTTTATCCTTTCTTTTTTCCTTTCTTTTGTTATTTTTACGTTTTCTAGACCTAGGTTTACCCCCCCTTTTGCCTCTTGGCCGGTACTGGGCAGTTATCTGAAGTGTGTTCGTTGGGTTCTCTCGTCTAAAAAACAAGGAGAATCTTCCAAATTTTCCAGAGGAGAGAAATGGTTGACGTCAGAGACTTCATCCACATTCCATGAATATCTATTTGATCTTTTTTGTCGAGATGGTATATCAGACCGTATTGGAGTCTGTTGTCTATACTGGTGACTCATATCCCTTGCCCTTGTTTTAAACTTCGTGGCCATAGTATTTTTGGAGGATCTATTCCTCCATTCCGGTGTATAGTCTCTACGTTGGATCTCCTCAGTCTCCCACCTTTTTTCCGGTCGATATCTAGATCTATAGACTGGAGTGGGCCTTGACCTATATCTAGGTCCTCCACCTCTTCTATCTCTAAGATTGTCATTTTCCTGTGTTGATGGTTTTTTTGTGGGCATATTATGAGGACCATATTTTCTATTGTTCTTAAATCTTACCGGAGATCTCGCCTTAACATGGGCCTCACTTTCAGATTCCATGGAATTATTTTTATCCAATTTATCTCTGTTATATTTTTTTAATTTCCTTTCCATTAATTGCCTCTGAGTTCTCCTTAATTTACTTTCTATTTCTTTATCAAGGGCCTTATAGTCTTCTGAATTACTATAGGGAGAGGCTAGCGACTTAAATATGGCTATTTCTTCGTCTAATTTATTCAGCTCTCTCTTTCTCTCTTCTATAATAAGTCTCATTAATGAAAAGGAACAGGCATCAATCGTGTTTTCCCATTCCTTTTTAAAACCCTCTCTGGCTGTTTCAAAGGTGGAGATTTTTTGTATTTTTAGGCCCCGAGGGATTATTTCATGGGATAAGTAACGTTCTAAAGTCGTCACTTCCCACCATAGTTTGCATTCTTTTATGAGGGTAGTTTCCAATTTGTTCATTATTCCATATATGTCATCATCTATTAGTTCGGTTTCTATATTCTCATCACCGAAAGTTTTCTCAAAAAGAGAGAGTCTTTGGTCTCTATAGGAAAACATGATGGCACTTGGAATAGAGAGCAAAAAAGGATGGTAGCTGCCAATCTAGACCCTTCCCACTGGTGAAAAGATACTAATATGGAACAAATGTGTCAGGATGGTCCTAACTGGCGCTAAGCTGCTCGGATGTAACAGATTTCAAAATAAATGTCACCACATTTAAATCAAGAAATAGAAAACCAGCAATTTGAAACACTGTCATACACCACAAGCGCTAAAATGAGATATCACCATAACGTCCCTTTTAGGCTGAGTGACGGATCCTTTCCTCTCTGGTGTATCTCCCATTCAGGTAAACAACCATAGGATTCCCAGGTGTGGATATCATAAAAAAGATGAAATAACAAAAACAACCAATGTGTAGTACGTAATGTCAAAACCTATTGATATACATATGATGCCTTTAGATGATTGAAATGAATTCAGAGCGTACCCCACTCACACTAAAAGTGGAAGTGTAAAACACATCAAGGTTTCTTTTATAGAGGCAACCTTCATTTATTCATATGGCAGCCGGTGTATCAGAAATAGAGTATCACTCAAACTCAATAATAAATTGTGATAATTCCCTGAAGCGGGCAGGAGATGCGTACCCCAACACTCACACTCTATAAGTGGGCTGTAAACATATAAAGGTATCTTTCTCTCCTTCAAGGGTAATCCAAAAATCGCGTACCACAACTCACAATTTGGAGAACTGTGTGACTCCTATCAAGGTATCTTTCAATTTTCATATGAGGATGACGACTGGGAATTTCTAGTGTAGTCTCCCGGCATGAGTCATAAAGGAATAGAAACAAACCAATGTGTAACAGATCACATATGTCAAACACCTTAAGTGTATAGCAGTTTTTTAAATGGTTGAATATGCCCGGGATTCAAACGCCCTTCAAAAGGTGTAAGCTAATGCGTACCCCAACACTCACACTCTAGAGGTGGGTGGTAAACACATAAAGGTATCTTTTATTTCTCCCAGAGTAGTAGATGATAATTCAATGTTGCGTACCCCAACTCACAGTTTGATGTTAGAGGACTCCTATCAGGGTATCTTTGGGCTTCAGGTGACCGGTGCAACTTATGTATTTAAATCACGTATTTTTCCGTTAGCCCCAAAAAAGAGGAAAATGGCAATGCTCATACCAAAGTAGGTAAAAAAGGGGGTTACAGATTTTATTTAACAATACATGCCATTAAAATACACGCATGGAAAACCATGCATAATGGTACATAAGATAAATGAAGACAGATGAATAAAAACGGCAAAGAGAGATGGTAAGCTCTTGCAAAAAAAAAGGAAAAAATTTTAAAAAATTGAGAAGCAAAATACAATATAAAAAAATCCGGATAAAATAGCTACTCACACTCCTGTTAATCGACGCGTTTCAGCCCACATCTGGGCCTTTATCAAGATATATTGGAGTGTGTTTGTAGCCTGATATTTAAAGGACAAAGCGCCAATAGGAAGAGAGCAGGAAATGACATAATAATTAAGGGGATTTTTTCCCCAAACCTTTTTTCTTTGCCATTTTTATATATAATGAATGTAAACTGATTCATCTCTAAAAATACATAGTTCTTATCTATATACACAGTAAGGAAAATCCAAATAGAAGCTAAGAAATAACAATAAAAAAAAAATCGCGTTTTATAACTTCCGGCGGAAGTGACGTTGCGGCACAGAGATGTTCATGGGAGATGTAGTTTTTCCCCCTACATATCCGGCCGCTCGTCACTCGTAAACCAGCCGGACAGGAAGCAGTATGAATGTCTCTTGGGAAGTGTAGTTTATCCTGCTAACAAGTCCAGACCGTCACCGGAAGTAGTATTTTTGTAGTTCAGCCTTCATGCATCTTGGGAAATGAAGTCCATTTAGTATCAAACGTCCGGGAGTTTAATGACGTGGTATTCCGTAATTTAAACAGATGTTCAAACTCAAAATAAATTCCTTAGGTGACATCATGGTATATTAGATGGATTAGATTCTAAAAAACAAGATTGCAATCAGCATACAACTGTATGAAAATACACTTCCCGTGATTTCAACATGTACAAATAATATTATTAATCAGAAGGATAGAATAGTGCATTACTTAGTGTATAATTATAAAGTGCCATCAGTGTTTCTCTATCGTCCTAGTGGATGCTGGGGTTCCTGAAAGGACCATGGGGAATAGCGGCTCCGCAGGAGACAGGGCACAAAAAGTAAAGCTTTTTCCGATCAGGTGGTGTGCACTGGCTCCTCCCCCTATGACCCTCCTCCAGACTCCAGTTAGATTTTTGTGCCCGGCCGAGAAGGGTGCAATCTAGGTGGCTCTCCTAAAGAGCTGCTTAGAAAAAGTTTAGCTAGGTTTTTTATTTTACAGTGATTCCTGCTGGCAACAGGATCACTGCAGCGAGGGACTGAGGGGAGAAGGAGTCAACTCACCTGCGTGCAGGATGGATTGGCTTCTTGGCTACTGGACATCAAGCTCCAGAGGGACGATCACGGGTACAGCCTGGATGGTCACCGGAGCCACGCCGCCGGCCCCCTTGCAGATGCTGAAGACAGAAGAGGTCCAGAATCGGCGGCTGAAGACTCCTGCAGTCTTCAAAAGGTAGCGCACAGCACTGCAGCTGTGCGCCATTTTCCTCTCAGCACACTTCACACGGCAGTCACTGAGGGTGCAGGGCGCTGGGAGGGGGGCGCCCTGGGAGGCAAAATGATTACCTATAAAGGCTAAAAATACCTCACATATAGCCCTAGAGGCTATATGGAGATATTTAACCCCTGCCTAATTTCTCTAAATAGCGGGAGACGAGCCCGCCAGAAAAGGGGCGGGGCCTATCTCCTCAGCACACGGCGCCATTTCCTCTCAGTTCCGCTGGTCAGGACGGCTCCCAAGTCTCTCCCCTGCACTGCACTACAGAAACAGGGTAAAACAGAGAGGGGGGGGCACATTTATGGCGATAAATTTGATATAACAAAGCAGCTATAAGGGAGCACTTATTATAAGGCTATCCCTGATATATATATAGCGCTTTTGGTGTGTGCTGGCAAACTCTCCCTCTGTCTCCCCAAAGGGCTAGTGGGTCCTGTCTTCGTTAGGAGCATTCCCTGTGTGTCTGCTGTGTGTCGGTACGTGTGTGTCGACATGTATGAGGACGATATTGGTGTGGAGGCGGAGCAATTGCCAAATATGAGGATGTCACCCCCTAGGGAGTCGACACCGGAATGGATGCCTTTATTTATGGAACTACGGGATAGTGTCAACACGCTAAAGCAGTCGTTTGACGACATGAGGCGGCCGGACAATCAATTAGTGCCTGTCCAGGCGACTCAAACACCGTCAGGGGCTGTGAAACGCCCTTTGCCTCAGTCGGTCGACACAGACCCAGACACAGGCGATGACTCCAGTGGTGACGGTGACGAATCAACCGTATTTTCCAGTAGGGCCACACGTTATATGATTTTGGCAATGAAGGAGGCGTTACATTTAGCTGATACTACAGGTACCACTAAACAGGGTATTATGTGGGGTATGAAAAAACTACCTATAGTTTTTCCTGAATCAGAAGAATTAAATGACGTGTGTAATGAAGCGTGGGTTGCCCCTGATAAAAAACTGATAATTTCAAAGAAATTATTGGCATTATACCCTTTCCCGCCAGAGGTTAGGGAGCGCTGGGAAACACCTCCTAGGGTGGACAAGGCGCTAACACGCTTATCTAAACAAGTGGCGTTACCCTCTCCTGAGACGGCCGCACTTAAAGATCCATCAGATAGGAGGATGGAAAATATCCAAAAAAGTATATACACACATGCAGGTGTTATACTACGACCAGCTGTAGCGACTGCCTGGATGGGCAGTGCTGGGGTAGTTTGGTCAGAGTCCCTGATTGAAAATATTGATACCCTGGACAGGGACAATATTTTACTGTCGTTAGAACAAATAAAGGATGCATTTCTTTATATGCGTGATGCACAGAGGGATATCTGCACACTGGCATCACGGGTAAGTGCTATGTCCATTTCGGCCAGAAGAGCTTTATGGACGCGACAGTGGTCAGGTGATGCGGATTCAAAACGGCATATGGAAGTTTTGCCGTATAAAGGGGAGGAGTTATTTGGAGTCGGTCTATCAGATTTGGTGGCCACGGCTACAGCCGGGAAATCCACCTTTCTACCTCAAGTCACTCCCCCACAGAAAAAGGCACCGACTTTTCAACCGCAGCCCTTTCGTTCCTTTAAAAATAAGAGAGCAAAGGGCTATTCATATCTGCCAAGAGGCAAAGGTCGAGGGAAGAGACAGCAACACGCAGCTCCTTCCCAGGAACAGAAGCCCTCCCCGGCTTCTACAAAAGCCTCCGCATGACGCTGGGGCTCCTCAAGCGGACTCGGGGATGGTGGGCGGTCGTCTCAAAAATTACAGCGCGCAGTGGGCTCACTCGCAGGTAGATCCCTGGATCCTGCAGATAATATCTCAAGGGTACAGGTTGGAATTAGAGACGGATCCACCTCGCCGTTTCCTGAAGTCTGCTTTACCAACGTCCCCCTCCGAAAGGGAGACGGTTTTGGAAGCCATTCACAAGCTGTACTCTCAGCAGGTGATAGTCAAGGTACCTCTTCTACAACAAGGGAAGGGGTATTATTCCACTCTTTTTGTGGTACCGAAGCCGGATGGCTCGGTAAGGCCTATTCTAAATCTGAAGTCCTTGAACCTGTACATAAAGAAGTTCAAGTTCAAAATGGAGTCACTCAGAGCAGTGATAGCGAACCTGGAAGAGGGGGACTTTATGGTATCCTTGGACATCAAGGATGCGTATCTCCACGTTCCAATTTACCCCTCACACCAGGGGTACCTCAGGTTCGTTGTACAAAACTGTCACTATCAGTTTCAGACGCTGCCGTTCGGATTGTCCACGGCACCTCGGATCTTTACAAAGGTAATGGCCGAGATGATGATTCTTCTTCGAAGAAAAGGCGTATTAATTATCCCATACTTGGACGATCTCCTAATAAGGGCGAGGTCCAGAGAACAGCTAGAGATGGGATTAGCACTGTCTCAAGAAGTGCTAAAACAGCACGGGTGGATTCTGAATATTCCAAAATCCCAGTTAATGCCGACAACTCGTCTGCTGTTCCTAGGGATGATTCTGGACACGGTTCAGAAAAAGGTTTTTCTCCCGGAGGAAAAAGCCAAGGAGTTATCCGAGCTTGTCAGGAACCTCCTAAAACCAGGAAAGGTGTCTGTACATCAATGCGCAAGAGTCCTGGGAAAAATGGTAGCTTCTTACGAAGCAATTCCATTCGGCAGATTCCACGCAAGAATTTTCCAAAGGGATCTGTTGGACAAATGGTCAGGGTCGCATCTTCAGATGCACCTACGGATAACCCTGTCTCCAAGGACAAGGGTGTCTCTTCTGTGGTGGTTGCAGAGTCCTCATCTATTGGAGGGCCGCAGATTCGGCATACAGGATTGGATCCTGGTGACCACGGACGCCAGCCTGAGAGGCTGGGGAGCAGTCACACAAGGAAGAAACTTCCAGGGAGTATGGACGAGCCTGGAAACGTCTCTTCACATAAACATTCTGGAACTAAGAGCAATATACAATGCTCTAAGCCAGGCAGAACCTCTGCTTCAGGGAAAACCGGTGTTGATCCAGTCGGACAACATCACGGCAGTCGCCCATGTGAACAGACAGGGCGGCACAAGAAGCAGGAGTGCAATGGCAGAAGCTGCAAGGATTCTTCGCTGGGCAGAGAATCATGTGATAGCGCTATCAGCAGTGTTCATCCCGGGAGTGGACAACTGGGAAGCAGACTTCCTCAGCAGACACGATCTTCACCCGGGAGAGTGGGGACTTCATCCAGAAGTCTTCCACATGCTGGTAACCCGTTGGGAAAGACCAATGGTGGACATGATGGCGTCTCGCCTCAACAAAAAACTGGACAGGTATTGCGCCAGGTCAAGAGATCCGCAGGCAATAGCTGTGGACGCGCTGGTAACGCCTTGGGTGTACCAGTCGGTGTATGTGTTTCCTCCTCTGCCTCTCATACCAAAAGTATTGAGAATTATACGGCAAAGAGGCGTAAGAACGATACTAGTGGTTCCGGATTGGCCAAGAAGGACTTGGTACCCGGAACTTCAAGAGATGATCACGGAAGATCCGTGGCCTCTACCTCTAAGGAGGGACTTGCTTCAGCAGGGTCCCTGTCTGTTTCAAGACTTACCGCGGCTGCGTTTGATGGCATGGCGGTTGAACGCCGGATCCTAATGGAAAAAGGCATGCCGGAAGAAGTCATTCCTACTTTGATTAAAGCAAGGAAAGAAGTAACCGTGCAACATTATCACCGAATTTGGCGAAAATATGTTGCGTGGTGCGAAGATCGGAGTGCTCCGACGGAGGAATTTCAACTGGGTCGATTCCTACATTTCCTGCAATCAGGATTGTCTATGGGTCTCAAATTGGGATCTATTAAGGTTCAAATTTCGGCCCTGTCGATTTTCTTTCAAAAAGAATTGGCTTCAGTCCCTGAAGTCCAGACCTTTGTGAAGGGAGTGCTGCATATACAGCCTCCTGTGGTGCCTCCAGTGGCACCGTGGGATCTCAAGGTAGTTTTGGATTTTCTAAAATCTCATTGGTTTGAACCACTAAATAAGGTGGATTTGAAATATCTCACTTGGAAAGTGACCATGCTTCTAGCCCTGGCTTCTGCCAGGAGAGTGTCAGAATTGGCAGCTTTATCTTACAAAAGCCCATATCTGATTTTCCATTCGGACAGGGCAGAACGGCGGACTCGTCCGCATTTTCTCCCTAAGGTGGTGTCAGCATTTCATCTGAACCAGCCTATTGTAGTGCCTGCGGCTACAAGTGACTTGGAGGACTCCAAGTTACTGGACGTTGTCAGAGCATTAAAAATATATATTGCAAGAACAGCTGGAGTCAGAAAATCTGACTCGTTGTTTATATTGTATGCACCCAACAAGATGGGTGCTCCTGCGTCTAAGCAGACGATTGCTCGTTGGATCTGTAGCACAATCCAACTGGCACATTCTGTGGCAGGCCTGCCACAGCCTAAATCTGTAAAGGCCCACTCCACAAGGAAGGTGGGCTCATCTTGGGCGGCTGCCCGAGGGGTCTCGGCATTACAACTTTGCCGAGCAGCTACGTGGTCAGGGGAGAACACGTTTGTAAAATTTTACAAATTTGATACTCTGGCTAAGGAGGACCTGGAGTTCTCTCATTCGGTGCTGCAGAGTCATCCGCACTCTCCCGCCCGTTTGGGAGCTTTGGTATAATCCCCATGGTCCTTTCAGGAACCCCAGCATCCACTAGGACGATAGAGAAAATAAGATTTTACTTACCGATAAATCTATTTCTCGGAGTCCGTAGTGGATGCTGGGCGCCCATCCCAAGTGCGGATTATCTGCATAAATTGTACATAGTTATTGTTAACTTATTCGGGTTATTGTTGTAGGAAGCCATCTTTCAGAGGCTCCGCTGTTATCATACTGTTAACTGGGTTTAGATCACAAGTTGTACGGTGTGATTGGTGTGGCTGGTATGAGTCTTACCCGGGATTCAAAATCCTCCCTTATTGTGTACGCTCGTCCGGGCACAGTACCTAACTGGAGTCTGGAGGAGGGTCATAGGGGGAGGAGCCAGTGCACACCACCTGATCGGAAAAAGCTTTACTTTTTGTGCCCTGTCTCCTGCGGAGCCGCTATTCCCCATGGTCCTTTCAGGAACCCCAGCATCCACTACGGACTCCGAGAAATAGATTTATCGGTAAGTAAAATCTTATTATACTTTCCAGTTAAATTATTAAATATGTGACATATTCCCATTATTAGGGTTATATGTTTTAATATACTATATACAAGTGTCTGACCGTTATTCTGTAATAAAGTTCCTACTACCTATCTAAAGTATGATGTGTACCCCTCATTGGGGTCAAAGTTTAATGAAATCTGTGTTCAATTGTTATTTATGTGATGAGTGCACAATAAAGAGTGACAGGTTACCATTATTTAGGTAATTATAGTATATTATACCTTTTTTACAAGTGTCTAACATATGTTATATAATTAAATGCCTTCTACAGCTAAAAGTGTAATAGATACCCCTTATTGGGGTCTACATTTAATATATTCTATGTTTATTGGTCTCTATTAGACATTAAACTAGGGGGGGGGGGGGGGGAAGGAAAAATTCACATGAACCATTTGATCTCAAAGTCACTATTGAGACCCGTAGGGTCTAGTGTGTTGTAATTAAAAATAAGGCTCATTTCTGTTTTTGCTAGCAGAGTTGCTGTATTGCTAGTACATATATTCCCCTTTATAGGTCTTAATCCATAAAACTCAGAAATACGGCAGCCGTGTTTTTGCTTGAAATGGGCTGATAGGGAATGAGTTTCAAGGCCTTTTTTAATATTTCGGACATGCTCTCCCAATCTGGTTTTCAATGGTCGAGATGTTCGTCCGATATAGGTCAAATTACATTTACATGTGACAGCATAGATCACATTGCTTGTGTCACACGTAATGAAATCTCTTATTTCAACTGTTTTATCATTGATGATTACTCTCTCAATTTTGCTGCATCCCCCACTTTTGATGCTTCGGCAGCCCATACAATTGCCGCATCTAAAGAAACCCTTGGATCTTATTCTAGATGAAGACGGTTGAGTGTGCAAAGTACTGGAAACTAGTTTTGATTTGAGATTAGGGGCCCTACGATAAATATGGACCGGTCTATCTGGTACCAAAGGGCCAATGATCGGATCATTCTTAACGAGGTTCCAGTGTTTTTTTATGATCTTTTCAATTGATCTGTGTTGTGAGGTGAAATCTGTAATGAAAGCCCATTCATATTTTTTGTCTTTGGCTTTCCTCACGTTATTAGTACTAAGCAGGTCCTTACGGTCTATTCCATTCACATCTTCCAGGACCTTGTTAATATTATCACTTTTATAGCCACAGGCCTCAAACTTTCGTGATAATGTGGATGCCTGTTGTTGAAACATAACATTCTCACTACAGTTTATTTTAAGTCTTTTAAGTTGACCAACTGGAATAGAGTTCGTAGTAGTGTCGGCATGGGTGGGTAGCGCGATTGCAGCATGGGCAGATAACTTGTCATCTGACATCGACACCCTAGATAAAGATAGTATTTTGTTGACCTTGGGTCACATTAAGGACGCAGCGTTATATATAAGAGAGGCTGCGAGAGATATTGGGCTCTTGGGTTCAAGAGCCAATGCCATGGCAGTTTCTGCTAGAAGGTCCCTGTGGACCTGTCAATGGACAGGTGATGCTGATTCAAAGAGACATATGGAGGCTTTGCCTTACAAAGGTGAAGTTTTATTTGGGGAGGGCCTCGCGGACCTGGTTTCCACAGCTACCGCGGGTAAGTCTTCCTTTTTGCCTTACGTTCTCCCACAGCAAAAGAAAACACCTCAATACCAGATGCAGTCCTTTCGGTCGCATAAGTTCAGAAAGGTCGGGGCTCTTCCTTCCTCGCCAGAGGTAGAGGGAAAAGAACACCAGCTACAGCTAGTTCCCAGGAACAAAAGTCCTCCCCGGCCTCTACAAAATCCACCAAGGTGCCTCCACACAGATTTTTCAAATTGGCCTTGCCAGCTTCTCCCCCAGAGAGGGAAACAGTTTCAGCTGCCATACAAAAGCTGTGTCAACAGCAGGTGATTATCAAGGTTCCCCTAAGGCAACAAGGGAAGGGGTTTTATTCAACCCTGTTTGTGGTCCCGAAGCCGGGTGGCTCGGTCAGACCAATTCTGAATCTAAAATCCCTGAACCTATATTTCAAAAGGTTCAAATTCAAGATGGAATCTCTCCGGGCAGTGATCTCCAGCCTGGAAGGGGGGGATTTTATGGTGTCATTAGGCATAAAGGATGCATACCTTCATGTACCCACATATATCCGCCTCATCAGGCGTACCCGAGATTCGCTGTACAGGATTGTCATTACCAGTTTCAGACGTTGCCGTTTGGGCTTTCCACGGCCCCAAGAATTTTCACCAAGGTAATGGCAGAAATGATGGTGCTCCTGCGCAAGCAAGGAGTCACAATTATCCCATACTTGGACGATCTCCTGATAAAGGCGAGATCGAGAGATCAGTTACTGAAAAGCGTGTCTCTCTCCCTGAGAGTACTACAACAACACGGCTGGATTCTAAATCTACCAAAGTCGCAGTTGGTTCCGACGACTCGGCTGTCATTTTTGGGCATGGTTCTGGACACGGAAGAAAAGAGAGTTTTTCTCCCGACGGAAAAAGCGCAGGAACTCCAGAACATGGTCAGGGACCTGCTAAAACCAAAAAAAGAGTGTCAGTTCATCAATGCACTCGAGTATTGGGGAAGATGGTGGCGGCCTACGAGGCCATTCCGTTCGGCAGGTTCCATGCAAGAACTTTTCAGTGGGACCTTCTGGACAAATGGTCGGGGACCCATCTACAAATTCGTCAGAGAATAAGCCTGTCCCCCAGGGCCAGGGTGTCTCTCCTGTGGTGGCTTCAGAGTGCTCACCTTCCAGAGGGTCGCAGGTTCGGCATTCAAGACTGGGTTCTTGTGACCACGGACGCGAGCCTCCGAGGATGGGGAGCGGTCACACAAGGAAGAAATTTTCAAGGAATATGGTCAAGCCAGGAGGCTTGTCTACACATCAGTGTGCTGGAATTAAGGGCCATATACAACGGCCTACAACAAGCGGAGAGTCTTCTTCGCAACCTACCCGTTCTGATTCAGTCAGACAACGTCACAGCCGTGGCGCATGTAAACCGCCAGGGCGGGACAAGGAGCAGAGCAGCGATGGCAGAAGCCACCAGGATTCTTCGCTGGGCGGAAAATCATGTAAGCGCTCTGTCAGCTGTCTTCATTCCGTGAGTGGACAACTGGGAAGCAGACTTCCTCAGTAGACACGATCTCCATCCAGGAGAGTGGGGACTTCATCAAGAGGTCTTTGCAGAGATAAGTCGTTGGGGACTTCCTCAAATAGACACACTAGTGACACCGTGGGTGTTTCAGTCGGTCTATGTGTTCCCTCCACTTCCACTCATCTCAAAAATATTGAGAATCATAAGACGAGCAAGAGTGCAGACACTACTCATTGTTCCAGATTGGCCTCGAAGGGCCTGGTATTCAGATCTTCAGGAAATGATCGCAGAAGATCCGTGGCCTCTTCCTCCCAGGGAGGACCTGTTGCAACAGGGGCCCTGTGTGTTCCAAGACTTACCGCGGTTACATTTGACGGCATGGCGGTTGAACACCAAATCCTAGCTAGGAAAGGTATTCCGGGGGAAGTCATCCCTACTCTAATCAAAGCTAGGAAGGAGGTAACGGCGAAGCATTATCACCGTATCTGGAGGAAATAGGTTTCTTGGTGTGAAGACAAGAATGCTCCTACGGAAGATTTTCAGCTGAATCGTTTTCTCCACTTTCTACAGACAGGAGTGGATATGGGTCTTCAGTTAGGCTCCATTAAGGTGCAGATTTTGGCCTTCTCTATATTCTTTCAGAAGGAATTGGCTTCTCTCCCGGAAGTCCAGACCTTTGTAAAGGGAGTGCTGCACATCCAACCTCCTTTTGTGCCCCCACCGTGGGACCTTAATGTGGTGTTACGGTTCCTTAAATCACACTGATTTGAACCTCTTCAAACGGTGGAGTTAAAATTTCTCACTTGGAAAGTGATCATGTTGGCCTTGGCATCTGCGAGGCGGGTGTCCGAATTGGCGGCTTTGTCTCACAAGAGCCCCTATTTGATTTTCCATGTGGATCGAGCGGAGTTGAGAACTCGTCCTCAATTTCTACCTAAGGTGGTTTCGTTGTTCCATATGAACCAACCTATTGTGGTGCCTGTGGCTACGGGTGACTTGGAGGATTCCAAGTCCCTTGATGTAGTCAGGGCCTTAAAAATTATGTAGCCAGGACGGCTCGAGTTAGGAAAACAGAGGCACTGTTTGTCCTGTATGCGGCCAACAAGGTTGGCGCTCCACCTTCTAAGCAGACTATTGCTCGCTGGATCTGTAACACGATTCAGCAGGCTTATTCTACGGTTGGATTGCCGTTACCGAAATCAGTGAAAGCCCATTCTACCAGGAAGGTGGGCTCATCTTGGGCGGCTGCCCGGGGAGTCTCGGCGCTACAACTTTGCCGAGCAGCTACTTGGTCGGGTTCAAACACTTTTGCAAAATTCTACAAGTTTGATACCCTGGCTGATGAGGACCTCATGTTTGCTCAATCGGTGCTGCAGAGTCATCCGCACTCTCCCGCCCGGTGTGGAGCTTTGGTATAATATCCATGGTCCTTACAGCGTCCCCAGCATCCTCTAGGACGTATGAGGAAATAGGATTTCAAACCTACCGGTAAATCTTTTTCTCGGTAGGTTTAAAATCTTATTTTTACTCACGGGCGAACAAAGCTTTTCAATCGCTCTGCTGATCGTAGTGCGATTGACAGGAAGTGGGTGTTTCTGGGCGGAAAATGGCCGTTTTCAGGGAGTGTGCTAAAAAACGCAGGCGTGCCAGGTAAGAACGCAGGAGTGGCTGGAGAAACGGAGGAGTGGCTGGCCGAACGCAGGGCGTGTTTGTGACGTCAAACCAGGAACTAAACGGACTGAGGTGATCGCAATCTAGGAGTAGGCCTGGAGCTACTCAGAAACTGCAAGGAAATTGCTTTCGTTAGCAATTCTAATAAAAGCAGAATTGCTAATCTTTCGTTAGCAATTGCTAATATTTCGTTAGCAATTCTGCTATGCGAAGATACACTCCCAGAGGGCTGCGGCTTTGTGTTTGCAATTCTGCTAAAAGTAGCTAGCGAGCGAACAACTCGGAATGAGGGCCAATGTCCAGCGACGCATCTCCCGCAGAATGTCACGATACCTGAAAAGCCAGGACTACAATTTATTCATTAAGGTGGAATTTAGACACCACCTTTGGAAGATACCCAGATATAGTTCTTAGAACTGCTTTATCTGGATAAAAAGTCAGAAAAGGAGAAAGACAAGACAGCGCTCCTAAATATGATACTCTTCTAGCTGATGCCATGGTCAGTAGAAAGAACTTTAGCTGTCAACCATTTAAAATCCACTTTATTAAGTGGTTTAAATGGAGCAACTTGAAGGGCTTTCAGAACTAAATTTAGGTCCCAAGGCACTGTAGGAGGAACAAAGGTAGATTGTTTTTAATGTGCAGCATTACCTTTTAGAAAGTACGCACATCCTGTAAATTGGCAATTTTATTTTGGAACCATACAGTCAATGCTGATACTTGTACTCTCAAGGAAGCCACCTTCAAACCTTTATCCATTCTTGCCTGATGGAAATCTAAGATCCTGGAAACTTGGAAAGATTTCGGGTCCATATTTCTTTCACTGCACCAATGACTATAGGCCTGCCATATTCGGTGATAAATGCGAGCTGAGTAGGGTTTCCTTGCTCTGAGCATTGTTTGAACTATCTGTTGTGAGAATCCTCTTGACTTCAGGATAGAGGTTTCAAGAGTCACGCCGTCAACGATAGTCGATGCAGATGCCTGTGGTAACAAAGAACCTGCATTAGTAGATCTGGACGTTGAGGGAGCAGAAGTGAGCATCCATCGACATTCTCTGCAGATCTGTGTACCAATGCCTTCTGGGCCAAGCCAGAGCTATTAAAAGAAGCAAAGGGTGCCGTGAGTCTATCTTCCTCACCACCCTGAGTAGCAGGATGATCGGAGGAAACAGATACGCCAGATGAAAATCCCATTTCACTGATAGGGCGTCCACAAAGATCGCTTCGGGATCCTTTGTTCTTGAACCGTACACGGGTACTTTGTTGTTCAGACGGGACGCCATGAGATCTATCTCTGGCAAACCCCACTTGTCTACTAGAGTCTGAAAGACTTCTGGATGTAGAGCCCATTCGCTTGCTTGAATGGCATGTTGACTGAGAAAGTCCGCTTCCCAGTTTAGGACTCCCAGAATGAATTCTGCAGACAATGCTGGAAGATGGAGTTCTGCCCATTTTAGTATGTGACTTACATCCTTCATTGCTGTTTGACTGCACGTTCCTCCCTGATGGTTAAGGTACGCTACCGCCGTTACATTGTCCGAACGGATCTGGATTGTTCTTCCTTGAAGAATGTCCTTTGCCTGAATCAGTGCCATATATATGGGCCGAAGTTCTAACAGATTTATTGGCAGGCAACTTTCTTCTGCGGTCCATTGTCCCTGGAACCATAATCTTCCGGACACTGCTCCCCAGCCCTGAAGACTGGCATCTGTTGTCAGGATCTCCCAATCTGATATCCAAAAGGGTCTCCCTTTGTTTAGATGGGATGTTTGTAGCCACCAGGCTAATGACTTTCTTACCTTGTGTGAAAGTAGCATAGTCTGTTTCTTTATTGTCTGATGTATTCCATTCCATCTGGCCAGAATCAGACGCTGCAGAGGTCTTGAGTGGAATTGTGCATACTCCACCATGTTGAATGTTGACACCATCAAACCCATCAGTCGCATTGCTGCGTGGATTGATATTGTTTGACTGTGTAACAACTCCTGAGTCCTTGACTGTACCTCGGATATCTTGTCCCGAGGTAAAAATATTTTCTGCAGACTTGAATCCAGTACAGCCCCCAAGTGAGTCATCCGTTGTGACGGAACTAGAGACTATTTTGTCCAATTTATGAGCCATCCGTGCCTCTGCAGACATGTTATTGTCTGTTGAAGATGGTCCAGGAGCAGTTCCTGTGATTGTGCTAGAATTAACAGGTCGTCGAGGTATGGAACAATTCTTATCCCCTGCTTGTGGAGATAAGCTGCCATAACCACCATGATTTTGGTAAACACTCTGGGTGCCATGGCTAACCCAAAAGGTAATGCCTGGAACTGAAAATGCTGCTGCAGGATAGCGAACCTGAAATAGCACTGATGGGACAGTGCTATAGGAACATGTAGGTAAGCATCCTGAATATCCAGGGATACCATATAATCCCCTGGTTCCATGGCCAAAACTATGGAGCGTGGCGTCTCCATGTGAAACCGTGGGACCGAAATATACTTGTTCAGAATTTTGAGATTGAAAATAGGCCAGAATGACCCATTTGGCTTCTGAACCAAAAACAGGTTGGAGTAAAACCCCTGTCCCTGTTCTGCAGGGGGTACTGGAATGATTACTCCTGACTGAAGCAATTTCTGAACTGCTTCTTGCAAAGCACTGGCCTTCGTCTCTACCCGAGATGGGCTGGTGCAGAAGAACCTTCGAGGAGAATGCTTCTTGAAGGGAAAAACATAACCCAGAGATACCACTTCTTGCACCCAGGCATCTGTTGTAGACTGCTGCCATATCTGCAAACTGAAGAAGTCGGCCCCCTGCCATGGTGTCCCCCAGGAGGAGGCCCGCTCCATTAAATTGATGGCTTATTCTCTGGTTTTGAGGCTGGCGTTCTGGTACCCCATGCTTTTTCGCCTTACCAAATTTATTGTATTAGGGCTGCTTACGATCACTTTTTCCCTTTTGCTTTTCCTTGTGACCCAAAGGGCCGAAAAGTGGGACTCCTACGTTTGGGGTTATATGTGGAAGGAAATTTTACCTTTTTTGGAGTCTGCTTCTGACTCCAGAATATCTGTCAATTCTTTACCAAACAGAATGCTTCCAGTAAAAGCCAAAGATTCCAGAATCTTCTTAGATTCTGAATCAGCTTTCCATGTACGTAACCAAAGTGCTCTGCGAGCAGCTATTGTTGATGCTGATGCCCTGGAGGCGATAGTGCCCATATCTAATGCTACTTCTTCCAAGAGTATTGCAGCCTGTTTTATGTGAGCTATATAGGATTCTTGCTCCCTTGAAGGTGCTGAAAGACCGTCTTCCAGTACCTCTATCCAGGCAGCAACTGCTTTTGCCATCCAAGCTGAAGCCATGGCTGGCCTTATGACTGCCCCAGACAGAGAAAATATGGTTTTCAGAAAACCATCCACTCTCCTATCCGTGACATCATGCAATGACATTGATGGCAAAGGCAATATAGATTTTCGCACTAATCGAATGACATGCGTATTTACTTTGGGAGCCATTTCCCATTTTAAACAGTCCCCATCTGGAAAAGGATAATTGGAATACCATTTTTTGGGATTTCTATATTTTTTACTGGGTGTAGCACAAGCCTCTTCCATGATTTCCGTAAGCTGGTCTGACCCTGAAAACTCAGTCTTACCTGCTTTGGGCCGTTTAAATACTGGTGCCTTGGTTTTTAACACAGGCTCTTCTGAATCCTCTAAGGCTAGAATTACCTTTATTTCTCTAATTAGCTCAGCTATATCCATTGAGCTTAGACCTTCTACTTGTTCTTCATATGCCGAAGTAGAGTATATAGAGCTTTCATCGTCCGATGAATCATCCTGTGAAGTTGACGGTTTACTTACACTTGGTTTATCAGCTTGTCTTTTAGTAGAAGCTAGTGAGGGAAATGATATACCGTAAGTAGGGAGCTACTTTGTGTATCCCATTCCCGGTAGTGAAGCTGTAGGAATTACCCGTTCAGCTATACTGGACAAGGTCTGTGCAAACATCGCCCAAGGTGGATCTATCTGTACCTGACGTTGAACAGGGATCTGCCTTGTAATCTGCTGAAATGCAAAACAATTTGCACATAAACCATCTTGTACCAGATCCTGAGAGGATAATACAGTTTTGCAAGACAAACATATGAGTGTTGGTGTTGCTGTGAGTGTACCCTCGTCATCTTTGCCGCTCTTAGACATGATAATCAGCACTTTCACAGTGTACTACACAATTTGTGACTGTAATCACTTTAACCTTCTAAAGTGATATCAATCTGACCCTACCCATGCACCAGCATTGAGGACCAGAAGAAACAACTGACAAACATATATTAAAGTCAGCAATCACACTAGCAGTCAGTCACATGTTATATATTAGTCATATGAGCACTTAATCAACTACAAACACATTTGAAAGTATGTAGGAGTACATATTACTGAATTGTGCTTTATACAGATCTTAAAGTATTCAGACGCAATGCGAAGAAAACCACAGTAATGTACACAGACTCGTATGCAATAGGCACTTAAATGTAACTATTCATACTGAGAAAAAGTAGATAGAAATTTAGTGCTGTATAACCCGTACTCAGAGTGGGATACAGGGAGACTCACCTCACTTCCAAGATTGATCAATACGTTAGCGAACGCTGAGTGGATCCAAACGCTACTAGTGTACACTGCCGCTACGGGAACTCTTAGTGGAAACACGCACCGGTCATACAGACGCGTTAGCGCTTAGTGAACACAGACGCAGCGGCCTATGCTGCGACCGAGACCCCTCGTGGTAGCGTCTGAGACGGAAGTGAGGCAATCAGTTCATGGCGGGAGACTCACGGAAACGTCATTAACCGGTGGGAGGGGCGACCAGGAGAGCATCTAACTCCCCACCACTGACATCAACCCTAGGGATCGCAGCCTCATACTAATTCTGGTGCCTTATGATCCCTAAGGCCTAGCGCTGGAGCACCCATGGTGCTTCAGCTACTGTTTGGTAGTCTACTCCCAATACAGTGAGACTGTGTCCGTATTCCCCGACTACGTGGAACCGATGCCTTACCTTCTCCCCGTGCTCCGGCCACAGCCTGGTAATGTCTGTTGGACCTGCTAGTATATCCGACACAGACGCCCGTTGAGAAAGCACTGTACGCATGGGTAAGCGTTGTTGCGACCCGGCGGAGAGTTGTTGGAGCGACTCTTTCCAATATGCGTATAAGATGCTGTTAAGAAAGATTGCTCAAAAACAGTAAGACTATAAAAAATAAATTAAGAAATCTTAGGGCTGCCAAGAACAGCAACCCTCTGACCATAGTCCGGCTCCTGCCGCACCAAACAAAAAACATTTGCCTGAGCCAGTGGGCAGGGATATATGGACGAGGCCGTTGTGTCCTGGGAGGACTGAAAGCTTGTGATCGTTTGGTGCCAATCCACTGTCGCTCCATCATATCCCATTGTCAATTCTTTACCAAACAGAATGCTTCCAGTAAAAGGCAAAGATTACAGAACAATTGGCCCAAGGTTACATGTTAGGCAAAGAAATGGGGAGATCTTGCTCATAGACATGCGTCTCGTACCATAACGTATATTTGAAACGTTTCCAGAGCTGTTCTTTAATGGACTGGGACAGAGTTTCTATATAGCTCTCCCATGTTTCAAAGAATTTTTCGGTAAACTTCTTTTTGTTACGAGGCTTCCAGCCATTCCATTCGGAAAACAAAAAAACTATTTTTTTAAAAACAGTGAGAAAGAGGGGGCTGTTGGTTGTATCCATATTTGGAGGATGCATTTTTTTAGCTGCGGCCGATACAGCTATCAGTAATTTTCTGACCCCTCGTGACACTCGGGAGTTCTCTGGCAAGATGCCAAATATCGCCCATTCAGGAGTGAAAGATATACTATTCACTAGATGGTGATTCACAAAGCCCCAAACCTGAAGCCAAAATCTCTTTATTATCAGACAGCTTCACAGGCAGTGTATTAGGTCTGTGTTCGGGGGTTCACTACGATCTGTCGGCGGCCGGCCTCCCGGCGACCAGCATACCGGCGCCGGGAGGCCGGCCGCCGGCTTACCGACAGTGTGGCGAGTGCAAATGAGCCCCTTGCGGGCTCGCTGCGCTCGCCACGCTACGCGCACCACACTATTTTATTCTCCCTTCAGGGGGGTCGTGGACCCCCACGAGGGAGAATAAGTGTCGGTATGCTGGCTGTCGGGCTCCCGGCGCCGGTATGCTGGTCGCCGGGAGCCCGACCGCCGGCATACTGAAGACCACCCGTGTTCGGAGATCCACATCTAAGACATGAGTGATCATCAATCAGTCCCATGAGGAATCTATGCTGAGGTGAAAGGTAAGTTCTATGGAGAATATTCAAAAATAATTCAACATAAGACGCTGCAGGGATCAGTTTTATAGATAGCTCAAACGTCTGCATGAGTTTTTTAATACTAAGGGATGGAAATTGGTCTTTCCATAGTGCTAACCCTGTCAGTTAGTAAGGGAGTACATAAAAATAAGTAGTGTGTTGAAATAGCCTTAAAGGAAGGGTTCTGAGTGACTAGTAGTTTATCCAGTGGGTTATCATAATCAGCCGGGAATTGCACCCTAAGGAGACCGGCCACATAATGTTGGTCTTGTCGGTATGCCAAAGGAAATTATTTAAGTATCGGGAATAGTTCCACTGCCTGTGTAAATGTCAGTGGTTTTTTAGTAATACAATTCACAAGTTGTCGTATGGAAGTAATACTGTGTCGTTGCCATAATAGGAAAGGGTGGCTAGCAGTCCCCTCATGAAAATTTGGATTGTGTACCAAGGATAGAAATAACGATATATATGGGTTCAATACACCATTATGACGTAGAATGTGCCACACTTTTCGGGTTGACATTAGTAATGTGTTAGATTGTAGTGAAAGTGGCACCTCTCCATCATGCTTGTGTAAGAATGAGGTCAAATTTACATTATCCAGGAAAGGCGTTTCCAGGATAGTGTTAGAATAAATATCTGTATTATGAAGCCAGTCTCTCAGGTAACGCAAATGAGCTGCGTGACTATAATTAGTGATATTGGGCAAGTTGGATTTGTGTTGCAATTTCACAAGACCAATCCTGGTCCTCTTATCATTCCAAATAAACGTATGCATAATACGTTCGAGTTCCATAGTGTCGTTTGGTTAGCAGAATTGGTAGTGATTGAAGTGGATAAAGAATCCTGGGAAACAGTACCATCTTTACCATATTCGCTCGGACTAAATAAGAAAGATTAAGATGTTGCCATCTTTAAGTATCTTCACTTATACTATGTAAAATACTCCTCAAATTAAAACTATGTTATTTAAATTTTTTGGGAGTTGCACCCCCAAGTAGGTAATCGATTTGGATGCCCAAATAATGGGGATCTCCATAAATCATGTTGGGCGTACATAACCAGGTTTTAAATTAAGTGCGGTGGATTTCTCAAGATTCACCTCAAAGCCTGAAATCAGGCACAAGGACCCTCCGTGGGTTTGAGATAAATAGTAGAACATCGTCCGCAAAGGCCGATATTTTCACAGTTTCCCTCCCCACTGTAATTCCAGTGAAGCTCTGCCAGTTCTGCAACACTCGTAATATGGGGTCCAGGGCTAGGTTATAAGTAAGGGCGAGAGTGGACTGTTTTGTTCCCCTGGACATCACCAAATCATTCCCCACGCCACTGTTGACCAATATAGAAGTGGTTGGAGAAGTATAAAAGAACGTTATCAAGTCCTTAAACGATTGTCCAAATCCTCTCCTCTTGAAGATTTCATGAAGGTAGGGCCAGGATACCATATCAAATGCTTTTGTGGCATCCAAGCTTAAAAGCATGTTAGAGGTAGGTAGGTTGGAGGCTAGCTGCCATCACTGCATCAATCGCAGTTCGTATACCTTTTACAGAATGTCTGTTTCTGGTGAATCCCAATTGGCGATTTGTGAGCATTGAGGCAAAAAAGAGTCGGAGCCTGTCTGCCAGAATTTAAGCTAAAATTTGAAAGTCAACGTTAAGTAAGGTAATGGGATGGTACGATGAGGGAAGAGTGGGGTCTTTGTTGGGTTTTGGAATCCTAGTGGTGTAGGCCTGATTAAAACCAGGAAATTGGGGAAGGTTCGTTTGAATATTTCTATATAGAGCATGTAAGGCTGGGATTATATCTGGCTGTAAAAGTTTATAATATCCGATGGAATAACCATCGGGCCCAGGTGACTTATTTAAATGCATGGACATTATTGCTTTGACTATGTCTTCCTCAGTAACTGGCGCTTCTAATTTCTCCTGTTGTGAGGGGGTTATGCATGGGAGATTAGCTTCATCTAACAGTTTAATCATTGCAGCCTCATCATGTGGGGCTGCAGAATATAATTTGGAAAAACTAGATTTATGGTAAGAATTTACAGTTGTAAAATCTCTCTCTAACGTCCTGGAGGATGCTGGGGTCCATATTAGTACCATGGGGTATAGACGGATCCACCAGGAGCCATTGGCACTTTAAGAGTTTAATAGTGTGGGCTGGCTCCTCCCTCTATGCTCCTCCTACCAGACTCAGTTTAGAAAATGTGCCCGGAGGAGCCGGTCACAGCTAGGGGGGCTCTACAGAGTTCTCTTAGTAAAAGAGTTTATTTCTTCTTTTTCAGTTTTTTTAATTTACAGGGAGGCCTCCCTGCAGCGTGGGACTGAGGGGGGGAGCAGTGTCCACCCCACGGAGTCTTGAGCCACTGCTCCCGCTGACTGGGCACTAGCTCTAGTGGGGTCCGATCGCGCCCCGCCGCAGGGGAACGCTCGCACCGGCAGCTGGCCGCCACCCCCTCAGGAGCTGAAGATGGCGAGTGAGTCACTGCCCCCCCTTGCAAGCGGGGGGGGACAGTGTGAAGTGGGCAGCTAGAGGGTTAGGAGCGCGGTCTTAACTGCGCTCCTGGAAGGCTCAGCGGTACCTTGTGCGGCGCTGGGGGGGGGGGGGAAGCGCCCTGGGCCAGCACCGTACCCTGCACTGGTCGTTTCCTGCATGTCGGGGTCTGCGGATCCAGGTCAGCCAAATCCTCCAGGCCAGTATAATCTTCTTGAGAGCGGGAAGCCGGCGCCATTGAAGGGGGCGGAGCTTCCCTGAGAGCGGACCCAGCAGCGTTCAGCGCCATTTTCTCTGCCTGCAGTCGCTATCCACAGGATCCAGGTCCCTCCAGAGCTTTCTCCAGCAGTCTGTACGGCATCAGGGGGCTGTAGAAGGGAGGGGAGGCTGCATGATAGGTTGTATCACCTATTAAGGGGCACAGTCAGCTCTGGGAAGGGACTCCCTTTGCCTACAAAGCGCTGTGTGTGGGTTGGCTCCAATCTCTGTGTCTCTCTTACCTTTCTTGGGGGGGAAACTATGCCTGCATAAAACCCTGTGTGTTGTGTGTTGTGTGTGTGTGTGTGTGTGTGTGTGTGTGTGTGTGTGTGTGTGTGTGTGTGTGTGTGTGTGTGTGTGTGTGTAACATGTCTAGGGACAATGTGTCATATGCTGCAGAGGATTTGTCCTCCCAGGAGGACTCCATACCAGGTAATCAGGATTGCACAGTTTTAGCGCAAATCCCAGCTAAAGAGCCAGAATGGTTAGTCTCTCTGAGGGGGACTATTTCACAGATTTCTGATTGAGTTGCTAGGACTGAGCACGCCACTCAGGTCCTCAAGACCTCTATGGTGGTATGGTCTGATTCTGCCTCCTCGGGATCCCCGGCGGTACATTCTCATAAACGTGCACTTGCCATTATGCAGGATGACACCGACTCTGACGCCGCAGACGGTGATGGGGATCTGTTGCGGGGGACGGCATCACTTGCCAAGGGGGTGCAGTTGATGATTGAGGCTGTTAGGGATGTTTTACACATTTCAGACACAGCTCCGGAACAGGTGGAGGAGGCCTTCTTTACAGATAATAAGAATCCCCCCCTCACCTTCCCGGCATCCAAGGAATTGAATGCTATCTTTGAAAAGGCATGGGAAACTCCGGAAAAGAAATTCCAGATTCCCAAGAGGATGTTGGTGGATTTTCCCTTCCCAGAGGAAGATAGGAAGAGATGGGAGTCCCCGCCGATAGTCGAAGCCTCTGTATCCAGGCTGTCCAAACAGGTAGTTTTACCGGTCCCGGGATCTACCGCATTGAAAAGCGGCTGATCGCAAGGTGGATGCTACCCTGAAATCCATTTACACGGCTTCGGGGGCTATATTGCGGCCTACTATAGCCTGTGCTTGGATTGCTAAAGCTATTGCCAGGTGGTCGATGACTCTGCAGGAGGAATAGTCTACGCTGGACAAAGGTGACGTTGATTTGTTTTTGCATAATATTCAGGATTCTGCAGGGTTCCTGGTGGATTCCATGAAGGACCTGGTTCCATGGCTGCAGGGATCTCCTCCATGTCAGTCTCGGATCGCAGAGGTCTCTGGCTGCGCAACTGGTCTGCGGATGCGGAATCCAGGAAGTGTGTGGAAGGTCTTCCGTACAAAGGTCAGGCTCTATTTGGGGAGGCGCTGGATACGTGGATTACCACGGCTACCGCGGGTAAGTCTCCTTTTCTCCCCTCAGCTGCACCGGCTACGAAGAAGCCCTTTTCATCTAACACGTCACAGTCCTTTCGGGCCGCGAGGCCTAGAAAGAATAAGCCTTCGAACACCTTCAGAGGTGGTCGTGCCAAAGGAAAGAAACCCGCTCCCGCAGGTTCCCAAACCCAGAAGCCCGCTTCTGATACCCCTAAGTCCTCCGCATGACGGTGGACAGCTAGGCCTGGAGGAAGGTCAGGTGGGGGCGAGACTCAGGCAGTTCAGCCGCGTCTGGGTGTCGTCGGGTCTGGACCCCTGGGTTCTGGATATAGTGTCCAGAGGGTACAGACTGGAGTTTCAAGAGCCCCCGCCTCACCGTTTCTTCAAGTCAGGCTTACCAGCTTTGCTGGCGGACAGGACAATTCTTCTGGAAGCCATCGGGAAATTGGTGGTGTCAGAGGTCATTGTTCAGGTCCCTCTTCAACAACGGAACAAGGGTTATTATTTGAACCTTTTTGTGGTACCGAAACCGGATGGTTCGGTACGGCCTATTCTAAATTTAAAATCTTCGAACCCTTATCTCAAGGAGTTTAAATTCAAGATGGAATCTCTGAGAGCTGTAATTTCAGGGCTGTCGGAGGTGTCCCTGGACATCAAGGATCCTTACCTCCACATTACAATTTGGGCGCTGCATCAAGCTTATCTCAGGTTTGCGCTGATGGACGATCACTATCCGTTCCAGGCGCTGCCGTTTGGCCTCTCAACAGCACCAAGGATCTTCACCAAGGTGATGGCGGAGATAATGGTTCTCCTCCGCAAACGGGGTGAACATAATTCCATATCTGGACGATCGCCTGATCAAGGCGTCATCCAGGGAGAGGTTGTTGTGGTCCATCGCACTCACGACGCAGCTGCTCAGGAAGCACGGTTGGATCCTGAATCCTCCAAAGTCTCATCTGGAGCAGACAAGGCGGCTGTCTTTTCTGGGAATGATCCTCGACACGGAAGTGGAGAGGGTTTTTCTCCCGGCGGAGAAAGCGTTGGTGATTCAAACAATGGTCCGGGATGTCCTATGGCCTACCCGGGTATCGTTTCATCAATGCATATGCCTTCTGGGGAAGATGGTTGCCGCCTACGAGGCTCTGCAGTACGGCAGGTTTCATGCTCGACCCTTTCAACTGGACCTCTTGGACCAGTGGTCGGGCTCTCACCTACACATGCACAAGAGGATACGCCTGTCTCTGAAAGCCAGGATTTCACTCCTCTGGTGGCTGCAACTTCCACGCTTTCTGGAAGGGAGAAGGTTCGGAATTCAAAACTGGATCCTTTTGACCACAGATGCAAGTCTAAGAAGTTGGGGAGCGGTCGCTAGGGGGGAAACCTTTCAAGGACGATGGTCGGCTTAAAGTCACTTCTTCCAATAAACATCCTGGAACTCAGGGCCGTTTACAACGCCCTTCTACAAGCAGCACACCTTCTACAGGATCGGGCTGTTCAGGTGCAGTCGGACAACGTGACCACAGTGGCCTACATAAACCGACAAGGCGGAATGAAGAGCAGAGCTGCCATGGCAGAGGTGTCAAAGATCCTCGTCTGGGCAGAAAGGCACGTGGTGGCGATGTCGGCAATCTTCATTCCGGGCGTAGACAACTGGGAAGCAGATTTCCTCAGCAGACACGATCTCCATCCAGGGGAGTGGGGCCTCCACCCGGAGGTGTTCGAGGAGGTAACCGGTTGGTGGGGGTTCCTCACAAAGACATGATGGCCTCCCGCCTCAACAAGAAGCTACGGAGGTACTGTTCCAGGTCAAGAGACCCACAGGCAGTGGCGGTGGACGCACTAGTGACACCTTGGGTGTTCAAGTCAGTGTATGTGTTCCCTCCACTTCCTCTGATACCAAGAGTTCTTCAACTCGTGAGAAGAACGAAGGTTCTGGCAATCCTCATTGCTCCGGACTGGCCAAGGAGGGCTTGGTGCGCGGACCTGCTGGATTTTCTTCTAGAGGATCCACGGCCTTTATCTCTTCGGAAGGATCTGCTTCTGCAGGGGCCGTTCGCTTATCAAGACTTACTGCGGCTTCGTTTTACGTCATGGTGGTTGAACGCTAGATCTTAGCTCGGAAGGGTATCCCGAGTGAGGTCATTCCTACCCTGATGCAGGCTCGGAAGGGGGTGACGTCTGAATATTGCCATCGCGTTTGGAAGAAATGTTTCTTGGTGTGAGGCCGAGAAGTTTCCGGCGGTGGAGTTTCAACTTGGTTGTTTTCTCCTTTTTCTGTATGCAGGAGTGGATATGGGGCTGAGACTGGGCTCCATCAAGGTCCAGATCTCTGCTTTGTCCATTTTCTTCCTAAAACAATTGGCTGTTCTTCCTGAGGTTCAGACCTTTTTGAAAGGGGTTCTGCACATTCAGCCTCCCTTTGTGGCGCCTACGGCTCCATGGTATCTGGATGTGGTGTTGCAGTTCCTACAATCTGCTTGGTTTGAGCCTCTACAGGAGGCTGATCTCAGGTTTCTCACGTGGAAGGCGGTCACCTTGTTGGCCTTGGCTTGTGCGCGACGCGTGTCGGAATTGGGGGCTTTGTCTTGTAAAAGCCCCTATCTGATCTTCCATGAAGACAGGGCGGAACTTAGGACTCGTCCGCGGTTCCTGCCTAAGGTTGTGTCGGCTTTCCACATCAACCAGCCTATTGTGGTGCCAGTGGCTATGGACTCCTCAATTAATTCAAAGGCCTTGGATGTAGTGAGGTCTTTGAAGATTTATGTGAAGAGGACGGCTCGTCATAGGAAAAGTAACTCTCTGTTTGTCCTCTATGATCCAAAGAAACTTGGATGTCCTGCTTCTAAGCAGTCGATTTCACGCTGGATCAGGTTCACTGTCCAGCATGCTTATTCCACGGCAGGATTGCTGTGTCCGAAATCCGTAAAGGCCCACTCTACTCGTAAAGTGGGTTCTTCCTGGGCGGCTGCCCGGGGTGTCTCGGCGATACAACTCTGCCGAGCAACTGCTTGGTCTGGGTCGAACACGTTTGCCAAGTTTTACAAGTTCGATACTTTGGCCTCTGATGACCTCAAATTTGGTCAGACCGTGTTGCAGGAGCCTCCGCGCTCTCCCTCCCGTACTGGGAGCTATGGTACATCCCCATGGTACTAATATGGACCCCAGCATCCTCTAGGACGTTAGAGAAAATAGGATTTTGGTTACCTACCGGTAAATCCTTTTCTCGTAGTCCGTAGAGGATGCTGGGCGCCCGCCCAGTGCTTCGTTTCCTGCATTGGTTTTATAGTTCAGTGTTACCTGGTTCCTAGGTAAGTTCTGCGTTATTTACTGTTTCAGCTGTTGCTGAGTTGTTCCGGCATGTTGGCCGGATTTTCATGTTTGTGTGAGCTGGTATGAATCTTGCCACTATCTGTGTAATTCCTTCTCTCGAAGTATGTCGTCTCCTCGGGTACAGTTTCTAGACTGAGTCTGGTAGGAGGGGCATAGAGGGAGGAGCCAGCCCACACTATTAAACTCTTAAAGTGCCAATGGCTCCTGGTTGACCCGTCTATACCCCATGGTACTAATATGGACCCCAGCATCCTCTATGGACTACGAGAAAAGGATTTTCTGTGAGGTACCCTGGGCTCCACAGGGAATGACATTGGGGTGTAAAGTAGGATCTTGATCTGAGGCACCAACAGACTCAAAGCTTTGACTTTTCCCAGAATGCCTAGCGCCGCCTCCTCTATAACCCCGCCTCCGTGCACAGGAGCTCAGTTTTTGTTAACCAGTCCAATGCAGTAGCAGGTAAAAGAGACAACAACTGTTAGTAGCCACAAACACCACACACTCAAGACAGGAGAGGGTGTCAGCAACTAATGCCATACCAACCCAAGGAAGCTACGTGTGTCAGGGTGGGTGCCCTGTGGAGCCCAGTGTACCTCGCAGAAAGATTTAACAACGGTAAGTTCTTACCATAAATCTAGTTTTCTGCTGCGGGGTACACTGGGCTCAACAAGGAATGACATTGGGGATGTCCTAAAGAAGTTCCTTATGGGACGGGACGCACTGTAGAGGGCACAAGAACCCGTCGTCCAAAGGAGGCATCCTGGAATGCGGAAGTATCAAAGGCATAGAACCTTATGAACGTGTTCACTGAGGATCACGTAGCCGCCTTGCACAATTGTTCAAGGGTCGCACCACGGCGGGCCGCCCAAGAAGGTCCAACCGACCGAGTAGAATGGGTCTTTATGGTAGCAGGAGCTGGAAGGCCAGCCTGTACATAAGCATGTACAATCACAATTCTAATCCATCTGGCCAGGGTCTGCTTGTGAGCAGGCCAACCACGTTTGTGAAAACCAAACAGAACAAAGAGAGAATCCGACTTCCTGATGGAGGCAGTTCTCTTCACGTAGATACGGAGAGCCCGTACCACATCCAAAGACCGTTCTTTGGCAGACAAATCAGGAGAGGCAAAGGCCGGAACCACAATCTCCTGATTAAGGTGGAAAGAAGACACCACCTTTGGTAAATATCCAGGGCGTGTCCTAAGAACCGCCCGATCACGGTGAAAAATCAGATATGGTGACCTACAAGACAAGGCACCCAAATCCGACACCCGTCTAGCTGAGGCAATAGCTAGCAGAAACAACACCTTAAGAGAAAGCCACTTAAGGTCTGCAGATTCAAGAGGCTCGAACAGAGACCATTGCAACGCCTCCAAAACCACTGACAAGTCCCAAGGAGTCACCGGAGGGACATATGGAGGTTGAATCCGCAACACACCGTGAGTGAATGTATGCACATCAGGTAAGGTCGCAATTTTTCTCTGAAACCAAACCGACAAGGCAGAAATATGAACCTTGATGGAGGCCAGACGAAGGCCCAAGTCCAGGCCTTGTAGAAAGGCCAAAAGTTTGGCCGTACTAAACTTGTAAGCGTCATGATTGTTAGATGTGCACCAAGCAAAGTAAGAATTCCAGACCCTATGGTAAATCCGAGCAGAAGCTGGTTTCCGTGCCTTCAACATGGTTTGAATGAACGCCTCAGAAAATCCTTTGGCCCTTAAGATGGAAGCTTCAAGAGCCACGCCATCAAAGCCAAAAGGGCTAAATCCTGATATACACAGGGGCCCTTAACGAGGGTGCTGCGGAAGTAGAAGGGGATGCTCTATCGAGAACAAATACCATCTGGGCCACGCTGGAGCGATCAGAAGTAGGATTCCTCCTTGCTTGAACTTCCTTATAACTCTGAGCAGGAGTGACACTGGAGGGAACACGTATGGCAGCCAAAAGGATTTTTTTTCCATGGAATTGCCAGTGCGTCCACGAACGCTGCTTGAGGATCCCTTGTCCTTGCTCAGAAGACCGGAACCTTGTGATTGTGTCGACGCCATCAGGTCCACATCTGGAAGACCCCACTTGTCCATGAGGAGTTGAAACACTTCTGGATGGAGGCTCCACTCTCCGGCGTTTACGTCCTGACGACTGGGAAAGTCCGCTTCCCAGTTTAGGACCCCCGGAATGAACACTTCTGATATGGCTGGCAGATGGCTTTCTGCTCACTGAAGAATCCGTGATACTTCCCTCATTGCCATGCGGCTTAGAGTGCCGCCTTGATGATTTATGTACGCCACCGTGGTGGCGTTGTCCGACTGTACTTGAACAGGTCTGTTCTGTATCAAACGCTGGGCCAAGTTCAATGAGTTGAACACCGCCTGCAATTCCAGAATGTTTAATCGGGAGGAGAGACTCCTCCTTGGTCCACCGACCCTGAAGGGAGTGTTGCTCCAACACCGCGCCCCAACCCCTCAGACTGGCGTCTGTCGTCAGAAGGACCCAGTTGGAGATCCAGGAGGGATGACCCCTGCTCAATCGATCATATGAGACCTGATTCGGTGAGGCAGGCTGTCCCATTTGGCAAGAATAAGCCTCTGGAGGGGGCGGGAATGGAATTGAGCGTACTCCACCTTGTCGAAAGCCGATCCCATGAGACCTAGCACTTGCATTGTCGAATGTATCGACACTTGCGGACAAGATAGGAAGCATCGAATCCTTTTCCTGAAGCTTCAGGACTTTCTCCTGAGACAAGAACAACGCTCCCAGGTGCACCATGATCTGAGCAGAGACCAGGGAGGATTTCTTCCAGTTGATGAGCCACCCGTGGGCTTTCAGGAACCAGATAGTCAAATCTAGATGAAGTAGGAGAATCTCTGGGGAATTTGCCAGGATCAACAAGTCGTCCAAGTACGGTAGGATCCTGACCCCTTGACGGCAGAGTACAGCCGTCATTACCGCCATAACCTTGGTGAAGACTCACGGATCCGTGGTCAAACAAAAAGGTAATGCCCGAAACTGGTAATGGAGGTTGCCAACCGCAAACCTCAGGTACTGCTGATGCGACACTGCAATGGCAATATGCAGGTAAGCATCCTGTATGTCCAGTTAGACCATATAGTTCCCAGGTTCCAAGGCCAGAACAATAGAGCAAAGAGTTTCCATACGAAACTTGGAGACCTTCACAAACTTGTTCGAGGACTTGAGATTGAGAATGGGCCGGGAAGACCCATTTGGTTTCGGGACTAGGAACAGCGGTGAATAGAACCCGTTGCCTCTCTGAGCCAGAGGCACCTGTACTACCACTCCTGTGTCCAGGAGGGACTGTACCACCGAATGAAGAGTCTTTGCCTTCACCTGATCCGAAGGGACGTCTTGTCAGGCAAAATCGTGGAGGAAGGACGCATCTTGAAGGATACAGCGTAACCTCGAGTGACAGCTTCCCGTACCCAGGCATCGGAAGTGGTCTTCAACCATTCCTGGGTAAACCCTAGAAGTCGGCCCCCCACTCTGGGATCCCCCAGAGGGAGGCCCGCCCCGTCATGCGGCAGGCTTGTCCATTTTCGAAGCAGGCTGACGGGCAGCCCAGGCCCGTTTGGGTTTGGGCTTATTGGGTTTGGAAGTGCGAACCTGTTTTGGGTACGCCTGACTTTTTGCTTTCCCTGAAGGACGAAAGGCGCGAAAGGAAGTACTCTTAGCCTTCGGCACCGAAAGAGCAGTACTAGGAAGACATGCTGTTTTAGCAGACGCTAAGTCAGCCACTATCTTGTCAAGGTTTTTTCCGAAAATAATGTCTCCTTTGAAGGGGAGTATCTCCAGGGTTTTCTTAAAGTCCATGTCCACAGACCAGGACCGTAACCAGAGAATTTGGCGAGCCAAAATGGACGTAGTAGAAGCCTTGGCCGCCAGAATATCGGCATCAGAAGCAACCTCTTTAATGTAATGAGACGCTGTAACAATATACGACAGGCATTTTGTTTAGCATGATCAGAAGCATTGAAAGGCAACTCCGCCTCCAGCTCCTGAGCCCACACTTCCACAGCTTCTGCAGCCCATGTTGCTGCAATAGTGGGCCTATGCACCGTACCGTTTAGGGTGTAGATTGCCTTCAAACAACCCTCCACACGTCTGCTCTCTCAAGGACGTGACAGTAGTTACAGGCAGAGCAGAGGATACTACCAGCCGCGCCACTTGCAAATTCACTGGTGGGGGTGTTTCCCAACTGTTACTAAGCGCTGCAGCGAGGGGGTAGCGAGCCAGCATCTTCTTGTGAGGCGTGAACTTCTTTCCTGGATTTTACCAGGACTCCTGACGTATGTCAACTAAATGGTAAGAGTGAGGTAAAACTTGTTTAACCCCCTTCTGACTTTTAAACCTGTCCGGTTTCTTAGGGGCAGCGTCAGGCTCCTGTTCATCATCAACCTGAAGAATGAGCCTGATAGCCTCTAACAAGTCAGGAACATCCACCTGCGAAACAACTTCCCCATCAGAAGGATCAGAATCTGTGGGGTCTGTATAAGCGCCATTCTCATCAGACGAGGTGTCTGGGATGTGGGTGGATTGTGAGGAAGTAATTGCCCACTTAGAGGACCCCTTGGTCTTAGGTGGGCGAGGGTTAGACTTTTGAGCAGTCAGTGATTGGTTTAATTGCTGTAACTGATTGGACAGTTGATCTGCCCATGGCGGATTAACCGCGGGGACCATAAGCGGTTGTACCGGCACAGGAGGTACTATAGGGGGCGTTAGTCTAGTTACCAGCGTATTCAATAGCGTGGAGAAGGTAGCCCAAGGTGGGTCATTTTGCATTCCAGTTGCTACAGTCCCATGGAGGGCAAGGAACCCCCAGAACCTGAACCCTCAGCTGCCATGTTATCCTCAAATGTGTCTGCAGCATCAACACCACGCAGTGTGGGATCAGACCCAGCTCCATTGCCCTTTGTAGCTGACATAATCAAAAGCTCAATGCAGCTCAATGCAAGGCAACACAGTACAATATCAGCAGCACAACACCTGACAAGAACCCCCTGTGCAGTGTATCAGCACAAACGGAATTCAAGAGGTATATAGAGAAAAATACACACTGAGTATATACTGTGAACGGGTGTAGTACGGGTGACCGGCGGTCTCCTGACCGCCGGTCACCTTACCGACGCCGGGATCCCGGCAGCATACCGACGCCGGGATCCCGGCGGGGAGGGGCGAGTGCAGCAAGCCCCTTGCGGGCTCGCTGCGTTTGCCACGCTGCGGGCTCGGTGGCGACCTGCGGTCGCCACGGGTTCTATTCCCACTCTATGGGTGTCGTGGACACCCACGAGTGGAAATAGTCCCTGTTGGTCGGCATGCCGACCATCGGGATAGTGAGCCGTCGGGCTCACGGAGGAGGTCATGTGACTGTCGGTCAGCCGACCGGCGGTCACATGACTACCACCCCTGTGAGCTGCCTATATTATGATAAACCTGATACAGTTAGCCCCCTCAGGTTATAGAATATAGGGATAGCAATCTGAGTGAGAGACACGAAATGGAGTTCACACAGCAGCTATATGCACACACACACACAGAGTTACAGTTTGTACAATGCAGAAATTATGACATGCAATAAAACTGCACTGGACTAGCAATACAGAGTAGTACTATGTATAGCTATTCACTGAATAGATATAACAATGCACAGTAAAGACTGGATGTATATCACGGTACTTGTACTAAACAACCCTGACTAAATTCACTTTTTCATAAGTATTCTACATGTCTGCTGACAGTGTTAGTTAAGTGTCCTGTAAAATGCACAGCGCTGACAGGCAGGTGGCTTTACAGAGGAGGATTTGCCCAACCAGTCCCAGGATCAGCTCAGCTTGTCCCAATGGCGCCCAAACACTGACAGGTAGTGAGGAAGAGAGAGATGCAGCTCCAGGGCAGGAACATTTACTCTAAATGGTGCCCTGGGGGAGGGGCTACAATTCAAAGCCTTATTCCCCTGCTGGACTTAACCACTGGGTACTGGGGGCTTAGTAAACGGTTCTATAAGAGAAAACCGACCTGTGCTCATGCCCTGGTGGTCTAGTGGGGTCCCTGTACTACCACAGTGTCCACACCAGCACGCGCGGCCCGCCTCCCACGGGCCGCACGGGATCACGATTAACAGCGGGTTCCGTTGAGGGGACCCCTTACCTCCTCCCTGTAGTGCGGCCACGCGATCCGGGAGAGCAGCGGTCGTGTGTGTGACTAATAATGAAGAAAACCGGAGCCTCTGCTGTAGGTACCCGGCAACTAGGGCACGGGAGTGTGCAGCGCCGCTGGGGGAGGTGATGGAGTTGCAGCAGGAGATGTCTGACTGACATCTAACATAGTCAGTGTCTCTGCTGCAGCCCTGGAAGTCTTCAAAATACTTTAAATGCTTCTTTAGAGGTCTGCTGGAGCAGCCCCCTGTTAAGTGCCTGCTTACTGCATAGCACCAACTAGAAAACTGAGCTCCTGTGCACATTGGCGGGGTTATAGAGGATGCGGCGCTAGGCATTCTTGGAACAGTCAAAGCTTTGAGCCTATTGGTGCCTCGGATCAAGATCCTACTCTACACCCCAATGTCATTCGCTGTGGAGCCCAGTGTACGCCGGAGCAGAAAATAGTGTTGGCACACTAGCAATATCACTAGTTTTGGTACAAAGAGTAGACGAATGAGTGTCTTGAATGGCATTAATGTGATGATGTCTTTTGAAACTCTTAGTCATGTTCGCCAGAAGAGTACCTGTCTTATTACCCCAACGAAAATACTTTTGTTTAGTGTAGTCCAATTTTTGCTGGGTCTGAGCTACTAAAAAACTATCCAACAGCTGACGAGATTCCTGGTATTTGTTATGTGTTATATCAGTAGGATTTGAGACATAATCCTATAGGCTGGATTGTAATGCGTGTTGGAGTGCATCTTGTTGAGTTTTAAGATTCTTATTCCTTTTAGCTATATATGAAATACTATGCCCCCGCATCACTACTTTGGATGTCTCCCAAAACAAGACAGGGTTGTCCCAATGCTCTTAAGTTGTCGTCTAAGTACTCCGCCCATTTCAACCTAATAAACTTTTGAAATTGTTCAGACTGAAAAAGATAGGAGGGAAAGCGCCAGATTATGGGGCATTTGCGCTCTGAGAAAACATTCAGCATCACAGTCACTGGAGCGTGATCCGATATAGTTATGTCACCTAGCGAAGTGGACACCACGCCAGAAAGAAGTGTAGCAGAAAGTAAAATATAATCAAGATGCGAAAGAGATCCATGTACCGCTGAGTGGAATGTGTAAGATTTGTCAGTAAGGTTAAGTAATCTCCAGGGGTCTACCAGTGAGTGAGTTTTCAGTAGGTGAGAGATATGATTCCAATGCGGAGCATGAAGTTTCGATGGGACTGGGAATTTATCTATGGAAGGACTGAGACCGTATTAAACTCCCCACCTAGTATTAAGGCATAATTGTTCCTGCTATGTAGAAGTTGTGTTATGGACTGATAAAAAGCTTGTAATCCAGTATTGGGTGCATAAATATTGAGTAAAGTAAATTTAGCATCGTAAATTTGAACATTAATAAAATATAGCGACCCCCAGGGTCCAAAACAGTATTCAAGATAGTATAAGGAAGATGTCTGGCAAAAAGGATGGCCACACCTCGAGATTTGGAATGGTAAGAGGCGGATATACAATCACCTATCCACCCATTGCGTAACTATATCAGTTCTAAGTTTTTTAATGGCTGATGTTACCCGTTTACGTTTAATCGGGGTGTTCAAACCTCCTGTATTCCAAGAAGTAATCTTAAGGGTATATGGTGTCCGCACAGGGGCTCTGTTGTGAGGTTAAGGGAGATGCCATCACCCAATCCCAGTCTGTGGGAACATCATAACAGAAAAATCTAAGAGAAGAGTAGGGCCGACCCCGTCCCAGCCAACTGGGGAGGCTTCCGAAATAGCAATCGGACATGGACCCGGGCACACCACAGAAAAACGGACAGCACAATCATGGATAAATAATAAAAGAAAAAGAACATGCTTCAACACATTTTCAAATATTTTCCTTTCCAAAAAAAACAAACTATACCAAACCCTGTTATGTAACTCAGGGGTTGGCAGAATTGGCATTAGGTACCTTAACATGAATACTGTATACAAAACAATGAATATAGGACCAAACCGTGAATTTTGAATGTTGGCAAACATAGGTCATTACAAAATTACAGTAATCAACTACAACTTAGGGTACCTAGTGAACCCTTATTCAGGGGAGAAAAGCAGCATGATACCTTATAGTAGGAATTCTCTCTATTCAAGGAGGAGAGCAAGAAGGTGACCTAGAGGGACTGCTTGGAAAAAAATGGGCCCGTGCTGCCTGTGGGTCATCAAACACGCAAGTTCGCCCATTGTCGGTGACTCTCAGCTTGGCCGGATACAAGAGTGCAAAATGCCTATCATTATCCACCAAAAACTTGCACACACAGGCGAAAATTCCTTACGTTTCTGGGCTACCGCCACCGAAAAATCTTGAAACATGAGTATCCTCATCCTCTATTTTCAGCTCTCTGGCATTTTTATGCTGAGAGGATCCTCTCTTTGGCGCAGAAGTGCAGAAACTTAGCTATCACAGGTCTGGGTCTAGTACTATTCCCTTCCCTTTCTGGTCTGAGTCTGTGTGCTCTCTCAATTTGGAACACACCTAGCTCAGTTTGGAGGTTGAGAGCGGTAATGAGAGTGGCCCCAATGTAGTCAAATTGCGCTTGACCCTTGACAAGTTCCGTAATGGCTACAAACCTTAGGTTGTTTCGCCTTTGGCGATTTTCTAAACCATCCACTTTATCAACCAGGGCTTGAAACGTGGTTGTGGAGGACACTGAGGACGTTTGGAACGTCTGGACGGAGTCCTCCAAATCACTAACTCTTTGTTCAACAGCATTTAAGCAATTTGCATGGTCTGACATGCGTTTTAACACGTTGTCTAAAGAGGACTGAAATTTGTCCAGTCTTGTCAATCTTGGGCATTAGTTGGTCAATTCTCTCCTCCACCTTTGGTAAAAACTGACAAAATTTCTCGTCTATCACGGGCATAAAGGAATAACATTTTTCATCTATTTTGGGCATGATAGCATTAAGAATCTGAGCAGCTATGTCTGTAGCGGGCAGATTGTCATCCCCTCTTTTCGACCCTTGCCTTTCTACTGAGGCAGGCTCCGAAGGCGAAGGTGGAGATGCACTTGACTTAGGTGGGACTTTATTAGGTTTGACCATAGACCTAGTGGACGTTCTAGGCGGTAAGGGCGGTAATGGTTTGCTAAGAAATTTGTCCATACACTAAGATGAATAGATTATTAAGTCAGTTACCGACAGCTATCGTAGGTCACCAACAATACTTTAAGAGTCTTAACACATAAAGTAGTTAAGAAAAGAGAATCAATAAGGGCAGTCTCCCCTGTCTAGCATTCTAGCATACCAATACCCCATACATTGTATGGGGTATTGGTATTAGTAGGCAAGTTTACAAAATAATCAAGCTCAGGACATATATATTAGAGATGACAACATAATAAATGCACCCTGTGAGGAGCAAACCTGTACAAAAAAAAAACAGTAGTTTGACGTAAAGGTAAGTAGTAGGTCATAGTAAGTACAAGTGACACCTAACACAGAATAGTAGTACACCTGTGTATCAAGAAGCACTATAGAGAGGGCACTGCAATAATTGTCTAACTGAGTGAGTGTGGTTTTGCGGAAATTTGAATCGTATACCAAACTGCCAATAGGAGACCGCAAACGATTACATAGTAAGACAATAAGGAAAGTTACGACACTTTTATCAAACTTATAGCACCTGTAGTAGAGACGAGTATAATCAGTGTGTCTTGTGAGGAGTAAACCTGTAAAAATGTCTGTACCTCCTGTAAGGAAGACAGACGTTGGAAAAATATTGAAAGGGCCAATAGTTGTACTTTTAAGGACCCTCACCTCAAACCGCCGTCTAAACTGGCCCATAGAAAACGCAACAATCTGGTAAGACGATACTGCCTGGAGTTCCAACCTCTAGGCTGGCATCAATCCATGTATTTTTTCCAAATTCTATGATAGTGAGCCGCAGTAACATTGTAGGGATAGCTGCACTGGGAATGCCCCTCTCAGTACCCTGGTTTCAAGAACCACTCCGTCAAATGCAGGCAGTTCAGGTCTGGGTGTAGGAATGGTCCCTGTAACCACAGATCGTCCCTCTGCGGTAACCTCCAAGGCTCCTCTGCTAAGAGACCCCTCAGATCCGACTACCAACTTCTGCAAGGCCAGTCCAGTGCTATCAGAATTATCCACGCTCTGTCCTGTTTTATCTTCTTTAACACTCTTGGTAATAGAGGAAATGGTGGAAAGATGTATACCAGATTCCAAGGCCAGTGAATCGCCAGAGCGTCCACTGCCTCTGCCGCTGGATCCCGTGTCATGGTCACATATCTCGGAAGTTGACGATTGTGTCGGGATGTCATTAGATCTATCTGTAGTAACCCCCACCGTCTTACCACTGCCTCGAAGACTTGTGGGTGTAGACGCCACTCTCCTGGGTTAATGTCTTGGTGGCTGAGATAATCCACCTCCTAGTTGTCTGGGAATGAAGACTGCCGACAGAAGTATGTTGAGTTTTTCTGCCCAAGACAGAATCTTTGTAGCTTCCTTTATGGCCATGCGGCTCTTCGTTCCTCCCTGACGGTTTATATAAGCCGCCGCTGTGACATTGTCCGATAGCACTCTCACGTGCTGAGCTCGTACTAGGGTCTCCGCTTGAAGAAGCACATTGTTGATAGCTCGAAGTTCCAGCACATTTATTGGAAGACTGCTTTCGTACTGGGACCATCTCCCCTGAAATTAATGGTTGTCCAGCACTGCACCCCAACCTCTGAGCCTTGCATCCATCATCAAGATGATCCAATCCCAGATTCCGAAACGTTTTCCCATTGCTATGTTTCTGTGGACTGATCACCAAATCAAGGAAATTCTGGTCTGATTTTCGGAGAGGTTTCTCTACCTGTGTAGGAGGGGTAAGCCTAATCAGGAATTCCATAGATTTAGAAAATCCTGCAGCCCATTCAAAATGTTGCTTGCGAGACTCCACCATCTCTCTGGATAAATCTGCTAAGGCATTTTCCCATGATCCAGATGGTCCACTACTCCCTTGCGTCCAGTCCTAAACATGTGTCGCACACCCCGGAGCTGCCAATGCTTGTGCTCTTTTTTTCACATTTTGAACACACATAGCTAATTTTTGTGTTTTTGGTTGGTGCTTTAGAAGCCATGTTTTTAGTACACATACATACACATCGCTCTATTGGAATAGAAGGAGACAGACTATAGGGATAAGGGAGTGTCACAACTGAGGACTGGTGCTGACCAGGGGGAAGCCTCAGTTGTAGGGGCTGAGGTATATGTGTACCTGGGAGACAGTACAGGGTTCTTAGACAAGCAGGGAACCTTTAGAACAAATGCCCGAAGGCGTGACCAAGACAACGAAGGAAAGTTCAAAGGTTTATTAAACACAGTTCAGAGGAATACGGATGACTTGGTACAGGTAACAGGAATCACAGTTCAGAGAAATACTTGGGATCGATGACGGAACACCGATGGTGACTTGGGATCGATGGCGGAGCACCGATGGAGACTTGGGATCGATGGCGGAGCACCGATGGAGACTTGGGATCGATGGCGGAGCACCGATGGAGACTTGGGATCGATGGCGGAGCACCGATGGTTACTGGGGATCGATGGCGGAACACCGATGGTTACTGGCAGGGCAGAGCACCGCTGGAAGCTAGAAGCTGGAAGCCGGTCTCAGGTAACTGCCAGTCACAGGGAGCAATGTAGACACTGCAGAGTCAGGCTGTACAGCAGAGAAAGTCCATGGAAGAACTGCACACTGGAATCACTGAAGACAATTGAAGCACTGACCATCTTTCCAGCCCAGGAACAAGATATTTATACCAGCTGGGAAACAGGGATTGGCTGGCTGATTAAGCAGAGTCTAGAGTGCAGCTGCTGGGTAATTAGGTAGAAACCAGAGTGCAGCTGATAGGCTGAAAAGCAACATGTGATGAAAACAAACATGGCTGCGCCCATGTTTGAACTTGGAGGGAAAGATTGTTTGTAACTTGCATGTGAGTTTTAACCATGAAGCTGCCAGAATCACAGTGAAGAGATTTGAGACATTGAGATGCAGCGTGCTGCATGCAGACAGTGCAGATGGAATCCAGGCTTGGAACACTGGGACAGTCTCAGGAGGCATTTGGAAGGTAAATACTGATAAGGAATTACCTGGATCGTGACAGCACCCCCTCCTTTAGGAGTGGCCCCAGGACACTTCTTATAAATTCTTTACCTGAACAAATGGAAGAATCTAGATTGAATCCTGATGAACTTGAACTGGCTGGAACCAGAGGAGACTGTACTGGACCTATGGACGAGACCAGATTGAGTCCAGACAAACTTGAACCGGCTGAGACCGGCGGAGACTTTGGACTGACGGATAGGACTGGATTAGATCCGAAGATGCTGGAGTCGGCTGGAACTAAAGGAGGCTGATCCGGACAGACGGATGGGACCGGATTGGGTCCGGAAAAGCTTGAACCGGCTGGGACCGGAGGAGTCTTTGGATTGACATTCGAATCAGCTGGAACTGAAGGAATCAGAATCCGGTTAGAACCGGAATGAGTGGTATCCGAGTGTTCAGTTAGACCATCCTGGATCTGGTCCATGCTGGATGCCAACAGGGTGGTGCTCTCTGAAGACGGCAAACTGGAGTTCATAACTGCATCTGTAGCACAAAAATTTCCATCTGGGAACTTGGCTCTGGATACTTCCCTTGGGGCTGAAACTTTGGTGACCCCTCCTGGGGTTGACGAATCAGACACCTCTCTCAGGGTTGTTTTCTCCAGCACCCCTCCTGGGGCTGACAGATCAGAAACTCCTTTTTGAGAAGACTCATATGCCCCTACTAGAGCTTGAACATTGGATACCCCTTCTTGGGCTGTAGACACAGACGCCCCTTCTTGGGCTGTAGACACAGACGCCCCTTCTTGGGCTGTAGACACAGACGCCCCTTCTTGGGCTGTAGACACAGACGCCCCTTCTTGGGCTGTAGACACAGACGCCCCTTCTTGGGCTGTAGACACAGACGCCCCATCTTGGGCTGTAGGCACAGACGCCCCTTCCTGGGCTGTAGACACAGACGTCCCTTCTTGGGCTTTAGACACAGACGCCCCTTCTTGGGCTGTAGACACAGACGCCCTTCCTTGGGCTGAGGAAAGTTCGGACACTAGGATCTGGTACTGTACCAGATATTTACCGACTGTTTGTGTCCCCTGACGTAGCCGGAGGATATCAGAGGAGGCTGAGGTCACACGACCTGGTTCATCAAAGATGCACCTGAAGGTTGCCACGAAGTCTGCATATGAAGAGAGCAGGGCATCAGACTTCTCCCATAGAGGTGATGCCCAATCGAGGACGGAGCCACTGAGGAGGGAGATGATGTAAGACACCTTGGTGTGGTCAGTTGGGAAGATGCCAGGCTGTAACTCGAAATATACCTCACACTGATTTAGGAAACCCCGACAGGCTTTTGGGGAACCATCAAACTTGGCAGGTGTCGGTAAATGGAGACAAGGAGCAGAAACAGGAATGGTGGGTGGGGATACCACCAAAGGTACTGCAGTCGGCACACTGGACGCCCCTGAACCACGGAGGGTTACTTGTATTCCATCCAGCCGAGAGGAGAGGTCCTGGAGACAGCGAATCACATGGCCCTGTGCAGCCTCCTGACGTTCAAGGCAGGCTGCAAGTTCTTGCATCGGCCTGGTCGCTTGGACCTGGTCTCCGGCCGGATCCATTTTTGAGTCAGTGCTTACTGTCACAACTGGGGACTGGTGCTGACCAGGGGGAAGCCTCAGTTGTAGGGGCTGAGGTATATGTGTACCTGGGAGACAGTACAGGGTTCTTAGACAAGCAGGGAACCTTTAGAACAAATGCCCGAAGGCGTGACCAAGACAATGAAGGAAAGTTCAAAGGTTTATTAAACACAGTTCAGAGGGGAAGGCGTGGCCACGGCAGCAGAGGACTAGGCAGCAGGATCGAGGAGCTCCCTGGATAATTAATCCTGCAACAATCCTGGGGCCCCGATCCTGCTCTCCTCTGGACTAATCTCCTGCCCGGCGGTGCTGGGGAGGCGGTGGAGTGTGTGTGCGAGCGCTCCCGGCTCGCGTCGGCGGCCGCCCGGACTCCGGGCCTAGGCCGCAGCTCAGTCCCCGGCCTCGATTTTGAAGCTCCGCCGGGCGCGTGCGCGCGCGCACACGATCGAGCGCCCGAGGCGGACGCGGCGTCCAGCGGCACAGGAAAGGAGCGGCACCCCACTCCTGCACCCTCAGGGCCATATACAGAAGCCATCCTGATACCCTGAAGGCTGGTGCAGAGAGGGAAGGAGGGGGAAATCCTTGTGCTGGGCGGCCATTTTACCTGCAGCTCCCTGAGGCACTGAACACAGCAAGGTGCAGTGTGGGTGAAGACTGCACTGGGCTGAGGGATTGATACTGTCCCAGCTGCCCTGCCTCCTACTGCTTATACTGCTGGAATACCACACACTGGACATATTTATTTATACCATTGGACCCCCCAGGTCCCCCTTCTCCCCTCTCCCTTCATTACAACGTCTGGCTTTCCCAGTGACTGGCGTGCTGCTGTTGCTGCATTTACCTTCCACTGTTATACTTTTGACACTGAATAACGGGACTCTCATTACAGCTGGACCCCCACAAGATGGTGAGGGGCGGCCAGAGTGCGGCCGCGGCTAAACTGGAGAAGTTTGCCCGACAGCCTACATCTCAGTCGACGCAGTCATCTCCTAAGCCTTCCCCCCCTGCCAGAATGGATCCATCGGCTGGGGCCGACTCGGGGGCGAATACGCAGCCGTCTGCACCCTCCATCCAGCAGGTCCTGGAGGCCATAGCGGCCAGCGAGCAACGCCTATCGGACAAGATGGAGAAGGTGCAGTGCGATTTATCACTGCTGCGACAGGACGTCCAGCGAGTACGGGAGAGGGTGGGCGAAACTGAGACAAGGGTCTCCAACCTGGAAGACCTCAGCGGCCCTCTGCAACAATCGGTGTCTGCGGTTACACAGCAGGTCACAACGATACAAGCCAAACTCCTGGACATGGAGGGCAGACTCCGCAGAAACAACGTGAGGTTCGTAGGCCTCCCCGAAAAAGAAGAAGGGGCACACCCCGAGGATTTCCTGGAATCCTGGTTAAAAGAGGCATATGGTGCTGAATCCTTTACATCTCAGTTTGCAGTGGAGCGGGCCCACCGCGTGCCCTTCCGGCCTTTACCACCAGGTGCCCCACCACGAACTTTTATAGCAAAATTCCTGCACTACAAGGACCGGGACTCCGTCCTGCGCCTGGGACGTGTGAAGGGTCCCCTGATACGGAATGGAATCCGGGTGTCGGCATTTCCGGACTTTGCAGCGGACGTCCAAAAAGACAGAGCACAGTTTCTCCCCATAAAGCGACGCCTTCGTGACCTGAATATATCCTATTCAATGCTGTTTCCCTCCAGGTTGCGAGTGGTGGCGGATGGGGAGACCAAATTCTTCAGCTCGCCCAGGGAAGCGGCTTCCTGGTTGGACAGATGTGCTCCGGGGGCACGCCAGCTGGCTCCAGACTGACATCGGGTCGCCTTCCTTTATGGGCCTACAACTCGCAAGTATAAGTCCAGGGAGCTTCCTCTCGTTTAGTGGTTCTGGACTTTGCTGAGAAGTGTTATAAACGTATAACGTATAAGGGTTTAAATATTTTGGGTTGGTTGATCTGTACGCCTAGTACAGTGTTGCCGTAGGCTTTGGGTTCTCCAGGGCTAGAGTTCGGTTAGGGATTTAGGTATGCCACAGTTCGGGGAGGTATACGGGGAGGGGGGATGCCGGGGGGCTGCTGTTGGTCCCCCAGTAGTTTTTCTGTTTTATGTTTTGAATTTAAGAAGCCTACATATTAGCTATTCGGAGGGTGTGGTGGGGTTGCACTGTTTCCAGGGGTTTGGCTTGAGGTCCGGGGCCGGTGGACGGCGCGACTGCGCGAGTAAGGAGCCGGGGGGTTGGGTGGTAGATAGGAGTGTTGCGCCCCAGCTGATGACTTGGCTGACATGCCTCCCTTAAAAATCTTGTCGTGGAATGTCCGGGGCATTAACAACAAAGTAAAGCGATCCTTAGTGTTTAAGATGATCAAGAAATATTGCCCGGATATTATCTGTTTAAGCGAAACCCATTTGGAGGGAAATAGGCTGTTGTCGCTCCGTAGGCCTTGGGTGGGCTGGGCATATCATTCCTCGCACTCCTCCTATTCCCGAGGGGTGTCGGTAATGATTAAGAGGACTGTGCAGTTTGAGATGATTAGGGTAAATACAGATCCACATGGTAGATACGTGTTCATAGAATGTAAATTGTTCTCACGTAATTTTTTCCTGTTGTCTGTGTATGTTCCCCCCCCGTTTTCATATGATGTCCTGCAAAAGGCCGCCTTGTTTGTTGCCTCCTCCCCACACACCCCTGTCATCTGCTTGGGGGACTTCAACGCTGTGTTGGATGCCTCCTTAGACAGATGGAGGGCTCCCCGGGATCAAGGGACGGGGGGTGGTTCAGCCTCATCGGGATCTAAATTCGCAGACTTTCTAGACGGTATGCAATGGGTAGACGTCTGGAGAATTCGGAATCCTAGTCTTAGGCAATACTCCTGTTATTCGGGTACACATGGCTCTTTTTCTAGAATCGACCTGGCCCTGGTCTCGCCTGGGCTTTTGCCTGGCGTGACGGATGTCCGTTACGAGGCACGAGGGGTGTCAGATCACTCGCCCCTGGTGCTCTCAATAGATGGGGAATGTCAGAGGGGACAGTCATATTGGCGGCTACACCCTTCCTGGCTGGCCCAGCTGGGCGAATGCCCGGAGTTGGTGTCCACATGGGAGGGATTTTTTGCAGACAATGTGGGATCGGCCCCGGCCCCGGTTGTCTGGGACGCGTTCAAGGCGTATTTGCGAGGTACAATGATCGGCAAAATTGCAGCCTGCAGGGTGGCTAGAAGGGCGACGGAAAGACAGCTTGAGACTGAGTGTAGAGATCTGGAGATGCGTTACCTGACAGAGGGTACTCCTGAGCTGAAGGCCCGCTGGCTTGCGGCTCAGGAGGCCTGGCTGGCCCACCTTTCAGATATAAACGCACGTTCCCTTTTGTTTAGGGCTACTAACATATATATGCAGGCGGACAGACCAGGTAGCCTGATGGCCCACTTAGTGCACTACGATCGACCTGGGACCACGATAGCGCAAATGCTAGACCCAGGCGGCTCCACGGTAGATGCCACCCCCGGCATCGCTCAGATGTTCCTCGAATACTTCAGAGAAGTATACGACAGTAGACTGACATGCTCCACGGAGGAACTTGACCTGTACCTGACAAACATTCCCCTTTCTAAACTCTCCCATGAGGCCAGAGACGCATTAGACGCGCCTCTGACCCTGGAAGAGGTGGTGTCGGCGGTGGAGGTGTCTCCTAGAGGTAAATCCCCGGGCAGTGACGGTATTCCCACGGAACTATATAACAGTACATAGAGTTCTTTGGTCCCCAGCTGCTTGACACGTACGTTAAAATGACTGCCACTAACAGCCTTCCTCCCTCGATGTCCGAGGCGATCCTTATAATGCTTCCAAAGCCTGGAAAGGACCCCAAGTTGTTGGACTCCTACAGGCCAATCTCCCTTATCCCCACTGACGCCAAGATCCTGGCGAAAATTCTTGCGGTCCGACTCAACCTAGTAATTGAATCTATAATTCATCCGGATCAAACCGGCTTCATGCCTGGGAAATCCACATCCATTAACTTGCGCAGGCTATACACCATTTTGCAGGCCCCCCGCGACTTCCCCTCGGACGCGGCTGTAGTCTCATTGGATGCAGCCAAGGCATTCGACAGCGTTGAATGGCCTTACCTGTGGGGAGTCATGAGGAACATGGGCTTCGGCCCAAACTTTATTCAATGGATCAAACTACTATACCAGAATCCACGCGCCAGGGTCTTGGTGAACGGCTACATTTCCTCCTCCTTCCCTTTGACACGGGGCACCAGACAAGGATGCCCCCTCTCTCCTGCCCTGTTTGCCATAGCCATAGAGCCTCTCGCTTGCCTGATCAGATCGCACCCGGACATTGGGGGAATAGGTACCGGCCCCTGTACTGACAAGATAGCCCTTTATGCGGATGACTTGTTGTTATTCCTTCAAGACTACGCAGTAGAGATGCCCACTGTGCTGCGGGTCATCGAGACATTCGGTGGGTACTCGGGTCTCCGCATAAATTGGACTAAATCATTTATTATGCCCATTATAGGCCCCCTCCCTCAGATTCCGAAAATATCCCTGCCACTGTGCTGGACAGTTCAGTTTAAGTACCTCGGAATTCTAATTACAAACGACCCATCAGACTTTGTGCCCTTAAACCTCGACCCCCTAGTACAAACAGTAGTGCGCAAATCTAGAGCCTGGGGTAAGCTACCACTGACAATGACGGGCAGGGTCGGCCTTATTAAAATGGTAGTCCTGCCTAAACTATTGTATGTTCTACTACAGTCCCCTGTGTTCATTTTTCCAGCCTTCTTCAGGAAATTAAATAGCGTCCTGTCCTCCTTTGTATGGGCCAATAAAAGAGCTAGAATTAAATTAACCACCCTCACCAGGCAGAAAGGGGACGGCGGTCTGGCCTTGCCCCACTTCCAACTATATTATTATGCTGCTCAGCTATCACATATCAATATGTGGCTTCGGGAGGGGGGTGGGGCTGGGCTGGGCCGGGCGTTCCTTCAATGCTATTACCCAGACCTTTCCCCGGCACAGGTCCTGGTGGGGGAAAACCCTTCCAGATTTTTACCTCCTATTGTCTTTCAGGCGATGAGAATATGGCTAGCATTGAAGGGCCTACTCGGGTATGAAGGCATGGACCCGGATACTCCCCTATGGCACTCCACAATGCTTAATGAACTGAGGTCCCTAGAGGGCGGGGAGGTATGGGCTCCGTATTCGATAGACTCACTGTCCCAATTATATAGTGACGGTTCATTGAAATCATTTCACCAATTAAAGGAGGAGTTTGGACTCCCGAACTCTTACTTCTACAGATTTTTACAGCTCAGGCACGCCTTGCAGGCGCAATTTGGAGACTCCCCCCCGGCGCTCCTCCCATTTCCCATCAAAACATTTCTACAAACACTGGGTCGAGTCAAGGTAATTTCCTTCACCTACTCATACCTCCTTCAAACAATACATGCAGACCCGCTCTCGAATCTTCGGGCGAACTGGGAGTGTGACTTGGGTCCCATAGACGGGGAAGACTGGGAGGGCGCTCTGGGCAATCCGAGCCAGGTCACCAAATCGCTACGGTTTCAGCAGATACAGCTTTTCATTCTGCATAGATCATACATGACACCGAGCAGGCTGGCCAGATTCAGGTCTGATAATGTTGATGTTTGTCCCAAGTGCGGGGCTGCCGGAGGCACATTCTGGCACCTCATATGGGAATGCCCGTTGCTACAGGTGTTCTGGGCTGGGGTCAGGTCGATTCTGGAACACACGGGAACACAGAGGGGAATGCTGACTCCGAGATTTTGCATTCTGGGGGTGGGTGACTCGGATTCTGGGTCTAGATGGGAAAACATGTATGCCCGCAGCGTATGCGCACTTGCAAAAGTGTGTATCGCGCGGACATGGATGGCCCCCAGCCCTCCCACAATACCTGCTCTTAAAAGTTTGATCAATGATACCCTATTAAAAGAACGATATATATATATGAAATATAATGCCCTTACCAGATACGAGAAGATTTGGTCTCCTTGGATCACTTCCACATACTCCTCCCTTGCCCTTCAAATGTAACGGGCACTGGCCATTGCTGCAGGGGCGCTGTTTGGGCCCCGGGGCGTTGGGCCGAACCCTTTACCTCTCCTAACGCAGTTGCTTAAATACTTAGCTGTCGCATCACACCATGCACACATCAGCTTGACTAGGCTTGAGTTTGTTTAGAGGGTTAGTTCGGGGGTAGTGGGGTTGTGGGCTATATACGGCTCACTAGACGGGGTAATTACACATAAGGTGGGGGGAGAAAACTTGAAAAATGTTAAGTATGTGAACCATGACTTGGCTACAGACTACAAACAATATGTATACCGCGGGAAGACCGCACGGAAATGGTAATATGGGGAATTTCATTCATGCATGTATAATACCATAAAGATATTATGAATGACTGAATACTGTGATTATACACTATGACCAGTAATGTATTCTGAAATGTCTGTATCTCTAATTTTGTGGCGAATAAAAATTACTCTATTTAAAAAAAAAAAAACACAGTTCAGAGGAATACGGATGACTTGGTACAGGTAACAGGAATCACAGTGCAGAGAAATACTTGGGATCGATGGCGGAGCACCGATGGAGACTTGGGATCGATGGCGGAGCACCGATGGAGACTTGGGATCGATGGCGGAGCACCGATGGAGACTTGGGATCGATGGCGGAGCACCGATGGAGACTTGGGATCGATGGCGGAGCACCGATGGAGACTTGGGATCGATGGCGGAGCACCGATGGAGACTTGGGATCGATGGCGGAGCACCGATGGAGACTTGGGATCGATGGCGGAACACCGATGGTTACTGGGGATCGATGGCGGAACACCGATGGTTACTGGCAGGGCAGAGCACCGCTGGAAGCTAGAAGCTGGAAGCCGGTCTCAGGTAACTGCCAGTCACAGGGAGCAATGTAGACACTGCAGAGTCAGGCTGTACAGCAGAGAAAGTCCATGGAAGAACTGCACACTGGAATCACTGAAGACAATTGAAGCACTGACCATCTTTCCAGCCCAGGAACAAGATATTTATACCAGCTGGGAAACAGGGATTGGCTGGCTGATTAAGCAGAGTCTAGAGTGCAGCTGCTGGGTAATTAGGTAGAAACCAGAGTGCAGCTGATAGGCTGAAAAGCAACATGTGATGAAAACAAACATGGCTGCGCCCATGTTTGAACTTGGAGGGAAAGATTGTTTGTAACTTGCATGTGAGTTTTAACCATGAAGCTGCCAGAATCACAGTGAAGAGATTTGAGACATTGAGATGCAGCGTGCTGCATGCAGACAGTGCAGATGGAATCCAGGCTTGGAACACTGGGACAGTCTCAGGAGGCATTTGGAAGGTAAATACTGATAAGGAATTACCTGGATCGTGACAGGGAGCAATGAACAACTTGGGAGATGCTTAACTGGTTCTTCTCTTTTAAAAATAAAATCAGTAAAAAAATATATATATCTTTGTACCAGCCCTAGGTTTACAAACCCCACACCACCAACTGTTATTGCAGGATGATTCAGGTTTGTCTGCCTCCCTTGACGTTTCTGATGCTCCCCTCCTCAGGACCTGTCAGCAGCGTCCCTTGGGAGATTTTATATATAAGAATCAGTGAGATTATGGCCCACCTTGCTCCACCCCTCTCCTAGTCCAGCCCGCTCTGTAAGCGTGCCTAATTACTATCTAAAATGGCCACCGCTGCAAATGGATATTCACCTCGTTGCCTTACCATAATGGCCGGGGAGAGCGCTGTACACTGTGCCCTACCAGGGCTTTCTCCAGCTACTAGCATCCCTTGCTGTAAAAATCAAAACACAGCTGAGCCGTTTGTAATCGTGAGCTCTGCACCTCACCTGTCAGCAGCGTCCCTTGCGTTCCGCTGTCCCCACTAAGTTACCTCAGAGCGCTGCACGTTTGATGTAGGCTTCCGCTGCCTGGTATCCCCGCGTCTCCAGCGGCTATCACCTGACCGGAGACGCTACGCACTGATGCCCGCTGTAACTAACTCCCGTCAGGAGAGACAGTTGCGCAAGTTCAGGATACCCTCGCTGTGCGCCCACTGCAGGGAAGGAGGGGGGGGGAGGCCTGTTAGTACTCACTGCTGCTGGATTCTCAGGATGATCAGTGGATCCTTTCCACCGGGATCTTGTTCACCAGCACTCTAAAGAGTATCTTAGTAGACCATGCTCCCTCCCTGAGTGGGGTGGGATTAGGTCACTGCAATCTTAAAAAAAAATATCTTCACTGGAGCCAGAGCTCCCTGATGTGCTTCTATCTCCTCTGCACTATTTTTCAAACTGGAGGGATGGGGGGCGTGAAGGCGTGCACTGCAGTCAATTTACATATATTGTGCCACCTCCGGTCTCCATTCTTCACACCCCAGCTGTCTAGAGTTCCAGTGTCCTCTAGTGGATGACAGAGAAAGTATTTTTATTGATTGGTTATAAGCCCCTATTTGATGATAGCCAATAGAATAATTGAAAAGCCTCTATGACATTTTAATTACATATTTTCTAAATAGGATAGCTTATAGGGGCATTTAAGATGGTTTATGTTACAGTTCAGTGGAATTAATTTGCAGCTACTAGTACTTTTTGGGCTGACAGTACCAACACAAGCATCCAAGTGCCGCCCCTAGGCATGTACCTAATGGGAAATTTGCAAGTATGGTCGGTCACAAGGTTTAGGCAGTTATGTTTTTCCCGTTGCTTTGTGCATATGGGAATTGTGGTCAAACCTCCGTAAACACTTTGACACCATTTTAGCACAAGTACATGATACCCAGGCTACAATAACAGCAATGATTAAACTCGAACAGCCTGGCACACAGCAGGACACCCATCACTTAGCATCTCACCTACAAAAACGCAGAGATCACCCTGCACAATGCCCTGGACACACGGCACCAGACCTTGCTGAAAACTGGCACCCAAAGGCACCATTACACCTGGCTAGCACTGCTCCTCCCCTTCTCTTGTGTGTCACGTGGGTCAAATGTCCCTTAGCCCACTAGGAAATAGACACAACCGCAGGGGCGTATCTTCCCATTGGCCGGGATGGTACTCGCCAGGAGATGTCCCCCCGGGATCCGCTCTGATGATCGACAGTGTCTAGGTCGATAATGTTTAGGTCGACAGTCACTAGGTCGACAGGGATTGAAGGTTGACAGGGTTTTTAGGTCGACATGGTCTAGGTCGACAGGTCAAAAGGTCGACATGAGTTTTTCAAATTTTTTGTCTTTTTTAAAACTTTTTCATACTTAACGATCCACGCGGACTACGATTGGGAATAGTAACCTGTCCCGAGCGCAGCGAGGCACCTCGCTCGCCATGCGAGGGGACACAGTGCATTAATTGGGCTTCCCGGTCACTACGGAGAAAACAACACCAAAAAAATTATGAAAAACTCATGTCGACCTAGAAACCCTGTCGAGCTAGTGACTGCGGACCTATAGTGGTCGACCTAAACATTGTCAACCTAGACACTGTCAATATAATGATCTACACCCTGTCCCTCCCTTGTTCCTGATGCCGGTGTCAGACACTACACCGCACTACAATCATGAAACTGTGCATAAACTACAGTTCCCAACAGCCCTTGCTGATGGGAGCTGTAGTTTATGCAATTTTTTATAATTGTAGTGCGGTGCAGTGCCGAACGGACACCGGCTTTAGGAATAGTGGTTGCTGCTGCTGGCTGCTGTGGTCAGTGCTGGCTAACGGCCCTATGTAATGGTCTTTCACTAATTGAGGAAAAAAGTCAGTGTATAACTGCATACCTTCCAACATGACCCGCCCCACTAGGTACAAAATGCTCTGTTTCTGGACTTCCCTCTTAATTTATTATTGCCATCACCTGTGAAGAAACAGCTTTCTTATCATTTTAACTAGTTCAACACAGGTGATGGAAATCATAAGTTAAGAGGGAAGTCCAGAAACAGAGCATTTTGTACCTAGTGGGGCGGGTCATGTTGGAGGGTCTGTAACTGGTTTCCCTGTATGAGCCCAATTCCAATCTGCAACAAGAAAGCGCTATAATCCTACTCGGCCAAGAAGAAGTTAATATAAAATCTGATTACAGGAAGTGTAAAATAAACAAAAAACAAGCGCCATGTTTCTGGAGGCAGCAGCCCGCTGCTGATGGAGACCGAAAGACAAAGTACAAATGGGTCACTTGTGGCCGTACATCCAGCAATCTGTTACATCGCGTTTTAATACATTTATAAGACAGTCATGGTGAGCTGGAAGTGAGGAGATATCTACTCAGAACGTTACACATCAGTCTCCGGTGTAATGCTTGGGGGTGTGCCTTTCTAATGCTATTCAGCTGTCTGGCCTCACTGCTTCCGGGTGTAACGTCAGTGGGGTTAAAGGTGAAACAGGTCAGCTGAGGCTGAGTCGGGAGATCAGCATGGAGCTGCCAGCGGGCCATGGGGTGTCTTGCAAGGTGATTGTGTGTTACCCCTGACCCTGCTTCTATGCTACCATGAGGGGTTATGTGTACTATTATTTCAGCAGGAACCGGAGACGGACGTTATGACAGATTTCATGTCTTTGATGCCATGACATATACTCTGAGTGTTTGTTTTGACTGTGTCGTTCTTTGTATATTATATTTAGTTTTAAGATGCTATCCTTTTATTCTGTCCATGGTAATACTTATTATGGTTAATAAATAATGCCAGTGGATTGAACACAATTGAAATAGCTGACAAATATTAGCAATGAAATATATACTGGCATATTTGGCATTTTCATTCGTGTAATACTGACTGGTGCTCAGGAAAAAAATGCATTAGCAAATGCAGGGGTGAATCAGCAGTAATAAGTAATGAGATACATACTTTCCCCAGAAATTTTGCTACTGTCCTATTTTATATCGGAGTTTCTGCTCTATCCTTATGGGGCCTATTTGTTAGGCTTCTCACTCACTCACTCACGAAAAAAAAAAAAATGTATTCTTCAGGGTCCATAGGAATACCATGGGATTTAGGTGGTTTGGAATGAACCGGGCACCAGTTAAAGCTTTTCTGTCCCAGAATGCACTGGGTCCTTCTCACCTATAACCCCTCCCCAGCCCCGCCCCCAGGCCATTCAGTTTTGTTAAGAAAACAAAGAACCTAGGCGCTAATTTTTACGGGAAAATTAAATATATTTATATATATATATATATATATATATACACATGCAAGTGTGCACATGTACATCCAATTTAATCGTATCTCTTTAGTTCCCGTTCGCTGCTGCAAACAAACTTCTGTATGTTTGTAATTGTATATAAGAAATAAGAAAAAGATACAGCAGCGCCTGGGATCAACAGAGCATACAATATAGCACAATTAGTCAATTAATTACACATGCAAATATAAGTCACCGAGTGTCAAATCAATCCAACCCAGTCAATAATGCACATAAATGTTTTAATATAACACAATGGAATTGTATTTAAAATATACTGTGCACAGTATTAAATTAGAAAGATGCTTTGAAAAAGCCAAAAGAGAGAACATATAAAACATAAACATAAAAATGTGTCCACTATTGAACACAATAGTATAGCATATATGATATCACGGACCTGTCTCAGTTAGAAAATGTGATCATTAAGAAACACTGTTGCGCAGTTTAACTTGAAACAATGACTATGAGAACAGTGTATAGTCCTCAACAATGTATAGTAATAAATAAATTCGGACAGATATCTCAGTTTGTCAAGTCCATATATATAAAAAATAATAATAATGAGTAATGTTCTGTTAAATGATGTTCATGCAGAGAAAAAATGAATATGAATACTTGTTCTCTGAAACATATACGTGTGGCGTCCCACCGTATTGTTACCTGGTGAGTAATAAAAAAAAAAAGGAACCGATGGTCAGATTAACCACACCTCGTGTGGCTGCTGAATAGATAGAGAATATCGAGACCGCTGATCCCTGGTTGATTGACAAGGGGAAAGGTGTGAATACTGAACGCCAGACTGCGCTGGCCTGAGAAATCACCTTATGACGTTCTCACCGGAGATTCCGTCCCATAAATGGTGCAGATGATGGCCGCCAGACTGCGCTGGCCCGAAGGATCGCCTCACACCGCTCTCACCGGCGGACCCGTCCTGCGGCGAGGAGGAGTCAAGCTGGAATTAGACACCTCACGTCGACCCACCGGGTCAGATGGAAACGATGAGGCCGATGTGCTGCAGCGGAGATCGGCTTGCTGTGTCTCATAAGCACCGATCTGAGCTTTCGTGTCGGTTCAGACCTCTGAATATCAGGCAAGAGGTTTTGCATGTATCAGGTGTCCCAGGTGGGAACAATGAGGAGGAGTCCTAACGCGTTTTGTCACGCCCACGTGACTTTCTCAAAGGTATGGTACCTTTGAGAAAGTCACGTGGGCGTGACGAAACGCGTTAGGACTCCTCCTCATTGTTCCCACCTGGGACACCTGATACATGCAAAACCTCTTGCCTGATATTCAGAGGTCTGAACCGACACGAAAGCTCAGATCGGTGCTTATGAGACACAGCAAGCCGATCTCCGCTGCAGCACATCGGCCTCATCGTTTCCATCTGACCCGGTGGGTCGACGTGAGGTGTCTAATTCCAGCTTGACTCCTCCTCGCCGCAGGACGGGTCCGCCGGTGAGAGCGGTGTGAGGCGATCCTTCGGGCCAGCGCAGTCTGGCGGCCATCATCTGCACCATTTATGGGACGGAATCTCCGGTGAGAACGTCATAAGGTGATTTCTCAGGCCAGCGCAGTCTGGCGTTCAGTATTCACACCTTTCCCCTTGTCAATCAACCAGGGATCAGCGGTCTCGATATTCTCTATCTATTCAGCAGCCACACGAGGTGTGGTTAATCTGACCATCGGTTCCTTTTTTTTTTTATTACTCACCAGGTAACAATACGGTGGGACGCCACACGTATATGTTTCAGAGAACAAGTATTCATATTCATTTTTTCTCTGCATGAACATCATTTAACAGAACATTACTCATTATTATTATTTTTTATATATATGGACTTGACAAACTGAGATATCTGTCCGAATTTATTTATTACTATACATTGTTGAGGACTATACACTGTTCTCATAGTCATTGTTTCAAGTTAAACTGCGCAACAGTGTTTCTTAATGATCACATTTTCTAACTGAGACAGGTCCGTGATATCATATATGCTATACTATTGTGTTCAATAGTGGACACATTTTTATGTTTATGTTTTATATGTTCTCTCTTTTGGCTTTTTCAAAGCATCTTTCTAATTTAATACTGTGCACAGTATATTTTAAATACAATTCCATTGTGTTATATTAAAACATTTATGTGCATTATTGACTGGGTTGGATTGATTTGACACTCGGTGACTTATATTTGCATGTGTAATTAATTGACTAATTGTGCTATATTGTATGCTCTGTTGATCCCAGGCGCTGCTGTATCTTTTTCTCATTCAGTTTTGTTGCTGGCAGCAGCTGGATGCACCTTCTTCCTTTTTTTTTTTTTTTTTTTTTTTAAATATATACAAGAGACTGCTGTTGCAGCCTCAAGTTTTTTTTAACTTACCAGAGCTGGACAACGTTGCTGCAGCTCCAACACTCCTGCCGACTCCGCAACACTAGTGACGAGGTCCATTGTTTCAGCACCAGTAAAGCATACGCTAGCTATCGCTTTTCTGAGCTCATGACCACTGCCAGACAATGGGGGAAGGTAAGTGGCGGTTCAAGGCCTCCAGAGTTGGTGATGGCGTTGATTGCAGAAACCGGGTCGCCTCTTCTGCTAGACCACCAGGGCATATATATATATATATATATATATATATATATATATATACTAGCACAGGGACGCCTGTAAACTAGTAGTCCTGGGGGGGGAATATCAGGGAGGTAGGGTCTCCCTGTTAGCCCCTCCCTTAGCCCAGGGCGTGATTCTTTCAGAGTTCTCCCGCTTTTTCTGGGCTGAAATATACTACCCTCCTCCTCCCCCAGGAAATACTCGGACAGTGCTGGCTTCAGAGGTCTCAGGAGGTCGGGTCTAGTCTCCCTGGATACCTTTCCCTGGGGACAGGTTATACATCACTTATTCTACCATCCTTTGAGGTTGCGTGGTTTAGTCTTTGCCCATTGTTATATGTATTGTATTTGACTTGTTGCTAGCTACTGTTGTTTGTGTTCAAACTCTGCTGTATTTATTATACTGTCCCTGTTTTTCACCTCCTATTGCCATACCAGGTGTTAAGGATTATGTTGTACCTCACATTTCTCTATCGTCCTAGTGGATGCTGGGGTTCCTGAAAGGACCATGGGGAATAGCGGCTCCGCAGGAGACAGGGCACAAAAAGTAAAGCTTTTAACCATGTGGTGTGTACTGGCTCCTCCCCCCATGACCCTCCTCCAAGCCTCAGTTAGGTTTTTGTGCCCGGCCGAGAAGGGTGCAATCTAGGTGGCTCTCCTAAAGAGCTGCTTAGAAAAAGTTTAGCTAGGTTTTTTATTTTACAGTGATTCCTGCTGGCAACAGGATCACTGCAGCGAGGGACTTAGGGGAGAAGGAGTCAACTCACCTGCGTGCAGGATGGATTGGCTTCTTGGCTACTGGACATCAAGCTCCAGAGGGACGATCACAGGTACAGCCTGGATGGGTCACCGGAGCCGCGCCGCCGGCCCCCTTGCAGATGCTGAAGACAGAAGATGGTCCAGAATCGGCGGCAGAAGACTCCTCAGTCTTCTTAAGGTAGCGCACAGCACTGCAGCTGTGCGCCATTGCTCCCAGCACACTTCACACGGCAGTCACTGAGGGTGCAGGGCGCTGGGGGGGGGGCGCCCTGGGCAGCAACGAGAAACCTTTTTTAGGCATAAAATACCTCACATATAGCCTCCGGGGGCTATATGGAGATATTTAACCCCTGCCTGAATCCATTGAAGAGCGGGAGACGAGCCCGCCGAAAAAGGGGCGGGGCCTATCTCCTCAGCACACGGCGCCATTTTCCTCTCACAGCTCCGCTGGTCAGGAAGGCTCCCAGTCTCTCCCCTGCACTGCACTACAGAAACAGGGTAAAACAAGAGAGGGGGGCAAAATTGTGGCATTATATATATTTAAAGCAGCTATATAGGGAGCACTTATTATAAGGCTATCCCTGTCATATATAGCGCTTTTGGTGTGTGCTGGCAGACTCTCCCTCTGTCTCCCCAAAGGGCTAGTGGGGTCCTGTCTTCGTTTAGAGCATTCCCTGTGTGTCTGCTGTGTGTCGGTACGCGTGTGTCGACATGTATGAGGACGATATTGGTGTGGAGGCGGAACAATTGCCAAATATGGGGATGTCACCTCCTAGGGGGTCGACACCAGAATGGATGCCTTTATTTATGGAATTACGGGATAGTGTCAACACGCTAAAGCAGTCGTTTGACGACATGAGACGGCCGGACAATCAATTAGTGCCTGTCCAGGCGCCTCAAACACCGTCAGGGGCTGTAAAACGCCCTTTGCCTCAGTCGGTCGACACAGACCCAGACACAGGCACTGATTCCAGTGGTGACGGTGACGAATCAACCGTATTTTCCAGTAGGGCCACACGTTATATGATTTTGGCAATGAAGGAGGCGTTACATATACCTGATACTACAGGTACCACTAAACAGGGTATTATGTGGGGTGTGAAAAAACTACCTATAGTTTTTCCTGAATCAGAAGAATTAAATGAGGTGTGTGATGAAGCGTGGGTTGCCCCCGATAAAAAAATGCTAATTTCAAAGAAGTTATTGGCTTTATACCCTTTCCCGCCAGAGGTTAGGGCGCGCTGGGAAACACCTCCTAGGGTGGACAAGGCGCTCACACGCTTATCAAAACAAGTGGCGTTACCCTCTCCTGAGACGGCCGCACTTAAAGATCCAGCAGATAGGAGGATGGAAAATATCCAAAAAAGTATATACACACATACAGGTGTTATACTACGACCAGCTATAGCGACAGCCTGGATGTGCAGTGCTGGAGTAGCTTGGTCAGAGTCCCTGATTGAAAATATTGATACCCTGGATAGGGACAATGTTTTACTGTCTTTGGAGCAAATAAAGGATGCATTTCTTTATATGCGTGATGCACAGAGGGATATCTGCACGCTGGCATCACGGGTAAGTGCTATGTCCATTTCGGCCAGAAGAAGTTTATGGACGCGACAGTGGTCAGGCGATGCGGACTCAAAACGGCATATGGAAGTTTTGCCGTATAAAGGGGAGGAGTTATTTGGAGTCGGTCTATCGGATTTGGTGGCCACGGCTACAGCCGGGAAATCCACCTTTTTACCTCAAGTCACTCCCCAACAGAAAAAGACACCGACTTTTCAACCGCAGCCCTTTCGTTCCTTTAAAAACAAGAGAGCAAAGGGATATTCATATCTGCCACGAGGCAGAGGAAAGGGGAAGAGACGGCAACAGGCAGCTCCTTCCCAGGAACAGAAGCCCTCCCCCGCTTCTACAAAAGCCTCAGCATGACGCTGGGGCTTCTCAAGCGGACTCGGGGGCGGTGGGGGGTCGTCTCAAGAATTTCAGCGCGCAGTGGGCTCACTCGCAGGTAGATCCCTGGATCCTGCAGATAATATCTCAGGGGTACAGGTTAGAACTAGAGACGTCTCCACCTCGCCGTTTCCTGAAGTCTGCTTTACCAACGTCCCCCTCCGACAGGGTGACGGTCTTGGAAGCCATTCACAAGCTGTACTCTCAGCAGGTGATAGTCAAAGTACCCCTTTTACAACAGGGAAAGGGGTATTATTCCACTCTATTTGTGGTACCGAAGCCGGACGGCTCGGTAAGACCTATTCTAAATCTGAAATCCCTGAACCTGTACATAAAAAAGTTCAAGTTCAAGATGGAGTCACTCAGAGCGGTGATAGCGAACCTGGAATAAGGGGACTTTATGGTATCCTTGGACATCAAGGATGCGTATCTCCACGTCCCAATTTACCCCTCACACCAGGGGTACCTCAGGTTCGTCGTACAAAACTGTCACTATCAGTTTCAGACGCTGCCGTTTGGATTGTCCACGGCACCTCGGGTCTTTACCAAAGTAATGGCCGAGATGATGATTCTTCTTCGAAGAAAAGGCGTGTTAATTATCCCATACTTGGACGATCTCCTGATAAGGGCAAGGTCAAGAGAACAGCTAGAGATGGGAGTAGCACTGTCTCAAGAAGTGCTAAAACAGCACGGGTGGATTTTGAATATTCCAAAATCCCAGTTAATTCCGACAACACGTCTGCTGTTCCTAGGGATGATTCTGGACACGGTTCAGAAAAAGGTATTTCTCCCGGAGGAAAAAGCCAAGGAGTTATCCGAACTTGTCAGGAACCTCCTAAAGCCAGGAAAGGTGTCTGTACATCAATGCACAAGAGTCCTGGGAAAAATGGTGGCTTCTTACGAAGCAATTCCATTCGGCAGATTCCACGCAAGAATTTTCCAGAGGGATCTGCTCGACAAATGGTCAGGGTCGCATCTTCAGATGCACCGGCGGATAACCCTGTCTCCAAGGACAAGGGTATCTCTTCTGTGGTGGTTGCAGAGCGCTCATCTATTGGAGGGCCGCAGATTCGGCATACAGGATTGGATCCTGGTGACCACGGACGCCAGCCTGAGAGGCTGGGGAGCAGTCACACAAGGAAGGAACTTCCAGGGCGTGTGGTCGAGCCTGGAGATGTCTCTTCACATAAACATTCTGGAACTAAGAGCAATCTACAATGCTCTAAGTCAGGCAGAACCTCTGCTTCTAGGAAAACCGGTGTTGATCCAGTCGGACAACATCACGGCAATCGCCCATGTAAACAGACAGGGCGGTACAAGAAGCAGGAGTGCAATGGCAGAAGCTGCGAGGATTCTTCGCTGGGCGGAGAATCATGTGATGGCACTGTCAGCAGTGTTCATCCCGGGAGTGGACAACTGGGAAGCAGACTTCCTCAGCAGACACGACCTTCACCCGGGAGAGTGGGGACTTCATCCAGAAGTTTTCCACATGCTTGTAACCCGTTGGGAAAGACCAATGGTGGACATGATGGCGTCTCGCCTCAACAAAAAACTGGACAGGTATTGCGCCAGGTCAAGAGACCCGCAGGCAATAGCTGTGGACGCGCTGGTAACGCCTTGGGTGTACCAGTCGGTGTATGTGTTTCCTCCTCTGCCTCTCATACCAAAGGTATTGAGAATTATAAGGAAAAGAGGAGTAAGAACGATACTAGTGGCTCCGGATTGGCCAAGAAGGACTTGGTACCCGGAACTTCAAGAGATGATCACGGACGATCCGTGGCCTCTACCTCTGAGAAGGGACCTGCTTCAGCAAGGTCCCTGTCTGTTTCAAGACTTACCGTGGCTGCGTTTGACGGCATGGCGGTTGAACGCCGGATCCTAAAGGGAAAAGGCATTCCGGAAGAAGTCATTCCTACTTTGATTAAAGCAAGGAAGGAAGTAACCGCGAAACATTATCACCGCATTTGGCGAAAATATGTTGCGTGGTGCGAGGATCGGAGTGCTCCGACGGAGGAATTTCAACTGGGTCGATTCCTGCATTTCCTGCAATCAGGATTGTCTATGGGTCTCAAGTTGGGATCTATTAAGGTTCAAATTTCGGCCCTGTCAATATTCTTCCAAAAAGAATTGGCCTCAGTTCCTGAGGTACAGACTTTTGTTAAGGGTGTACTGCGTATACAGCCCCCTGTAGTGCCTCCGGTGGCACCGTGGGATCTAAACGTAGTTTTAGATTTCCTCAAATCCCATTGGTTTGAACCACTAAAAAAGGTGGATTTGAAATATCTCACATGGAAAGTGTCCATGCTACTAGCCCTGGCTTCAGCCAGGAGAGTGTCAGAACTGGCGGCTTTATCTTACAAAAGCCCATATCTAATTTTCCATTCGGATAGGGCAGAACTGCGGACGCGTCCGCATTTTCTCCCTAAGGTGGTATCAGCGTTTCACCTGAACCAGCCTATTGTAGTGCCTGCGGCTACAAGCGACTTGGAGGACTCCAAGTTGTTGGACGTTGTTAGAGCTTTAAAAATATACATTTCAAGGACGGCTGGAGTCAGAAAATCTGACTCTCTGTTTATACTGTATGCACCCAACAAGCTGGGTGCTCCTGCTTCTAAGCAGTCGATTGCTCGTTGGATTTGTAGCACAATTCAACTTGCACATTCTGTGGCAGGCCTGCCACAGCCTAAATCTGTTAAGGCCCATTCCACAAGGAAGGTGGGCTCATCTTGGGCGGCTGCCCGAGGGGTCTCGGCATTACAACTCTGCCGAGCAGCTACGTGGTCGGGGGAGAACACGTTTGTAAAATTCTACAAATTTGATACCCTGGCAAAAGAGGACCTGGAGTTCTCTCATTCGGTGTTGCAGAGTCATCCGCACTCTCCCGCCCGTTTGGGAGCTTTGGTATAATCCCCATGGTCCTTTCAGGAACCCCAGCATCCACTAGGACGATAGAGAAAATAAGAATTTACTTACCGATAATTCTATTTCTCGGAGTCCGTAGTGGATGCTGGGCGCCCATCCCAAGTGCGGATTATCTGCAATAATTGTACATAGTTATTGTTGCCTTCATCGGGTTATTGTTGTAGGAAGCCATCTTTCAGAGGCTCCTCTGTTATCATACTGTTAACTGGGTTTTAGATCACAAGTTGTACGGTGTGATTGGTGTGGCTGGTATGAGTCTTACCCGGGATTCAAGATCCTTCCTTATTGTGTACGCTCGTCCGGGCACAGTACCTAACTGAGGCTTGGAGGAGGGTCATGGGGGGAGGAGCCAGTACACACCACATGGTTAAAAGCTTTACTTTTTGTGCCCTGTCTCCTGCGGAGCCGCTATTCCCCATGGTCCTTTCAGGAACCCCAGCATCCACTACGGACTCCGAGAAATAGAATTATCGGTAAGTAAATTCTTATTTTTACTTGTAATTTGTGAGGTACAACAACAACTTATTATTATTATTATTATTATTATTATTATTATTCTAGTTGCACTCTGCACGTGTGTTTAACTATGTCCAAAGGTAAGGCATCTAAGGACAAGGTGGAGTCTGGGGCTCCAGTACTGGTTTCTTACAGGATCTGCTCAGTCAAGTTAGATGTGCAGGATTTTGTGCAAGATTTGAGGCGTTAAGCTGCAGCTTCACTCAATATGGTGACTCCAGCACCTGTCCTAGAACCACCATGGGTGGCTTCTTTGTTTCGTGTAATGACTCAGTTAGTGGAACACTTGCCTGTGCCTATTCTGACTCTACGACAGGGGTTGCCTCAACAGTCTCAGGCTTCGTTGGTGGCCTCCCCTCCCATGCAACCTCCTTGGATGGACATGTTTTCAGTCTGTCCAGTGCCTAAGTCAGATGTCAGTCACCTTTAAAGATATGTTACAGAGCGAAACAGACCAGGGGCTGCCAAAGTGTCCAGATGAGTTACTCCCTCATCTCTGTCGGAGTAGGCATCAGATTCTGAGACGGATTCTGATCTGGAGGAACAGTATGCTTCAGACTTAGGTTCTTGTCCAGAAGAGTGCACTAGTTAGGGCTTAGTCAGGGCAGTCAAAACTTTATTATAGTAGGAGGAACAAACTTCTATCTTTTAAGTAACACAAAGTCATTAAGGTGGAGTTCACTCAGTCAGATCAGCTCATGTGTGAGGCCTGGAGTACTCCTAAACGCAAATTTTAGTTACCAAAAAAGCTGGCTTCTTATATATCCTCTCCCAGAGGGAGAATGGTGGTCATTCCGAGTTGTTCGCTCACTAGCAGTATTTCTCTAACGTCCTAGTGGATGCTGGGAACTCCGTAAGGACCATGGGGAATAGCGGGCTCCGAAGGAGGCTGGGCACTCTAGAAAGATCTTAGACTACCTGGTGTGCACTGGCTCCTCCCACTATGACCCTCCTCCAAGCCTCAGTTAGATTTCGTGCCCGGCCGAGGTTGGATGCCCCCTAGGGGCTCTCCTGAGCTCTTAGAAAGTTATAGTCTTAGAATTTGTTATTTTCAGTGAGACCTGCTGGCAACAGGCTCACTGCAGCGAGGGACTAAGGGGAGAAGAAGCGAACTCGCCTGCTTGCAGCCGGATTGGGCTTCTTAGGCTACTGGACACCATTAGCTCCAGAGGGATCGACCGCAGGCCCAGCCTTGATGTTCGGTCCCGGAGCCGCGCCGCCGTCCCCCTTACAGAGCCAGAAGCAAGAAGATGGTCCGGAAAATCGGCGGCATGAAGACTCTGTCTTCACCAAGGTAGCGCACAGCACTGCAGCTGTGCGCCATTGCTCCTCTCACACACTTCACACTCCGGTCACTGAGGGTGCAGGGCGCTGGGGGGGGCGCCCTGAGGCAGAAATAAAAACACCTTGGCTGGCTAAAATACCTCAATATATGGCCCCAGGGGCTATATATGAGGTAAATACCCCTGCCAGAATTCCATAAAAAACGGGAGAATAGGCCGCGAAAAAGGGGCGGAGCCTATCTCCTCAGCACACTGGCGCCATTTTTCCCTCACAGCTCGGCTGGAGTGAAGCTCCCTGGCTCTTCCCTGCAATTCTACAGTACAGTAAGAGGGAAAAGAGAGGGGGGGCATTAAAATTGGCACTGTATACAGTATATTATATAAAAGCTATTAGGGACATAACTCAGTTAGTCCCTGTATATAAATAGCGCTCTGGTGTGTGCTGGCATACTCTTACTCTGTCCCCCCAAAGGGCTTTTGTGGGTCCTGTCCTCGTTTAGAGCATTCCCTGTGTGTCTGCGGTGTGTCGGTACGGCTGTGTCGACATGTTGAATGAGGAGGCTTATATGGTGACAGAACAGAGGCCGATATATGTGATGTCGCCCCCTGTGGGGCCGACACCAGAGTGGATGGATAGGTGAAAGGTATTAACCGACAGTGTCAACTCCTTACATAAAAGGGTGGATGACGTAACAGCTGTGGGACAGCCGGCTTCGCAGCCCGCGCCTGCCCAGGCGTCTCAAAGGCCATCAGGGGCTCAAAAACGCCCGCTCTCTCAGATGGCAGACACAGATGTCGACACGGAGTCTGACTCCAGTGTCGACAAGGTGGAGACATATACACAATCCACTAGGAACATCCGTGACGTGATCCCGGCAATAAAAAATGTGTTATACATTTCTGACTTTAACCCAAGCACCTCTAAAAATGGGTTTTAGGTTTGGGGAGAAAAAACAGGCAGTGTTTTGTTCCCCCATCAGATGAATAAATGAAGTGTGTGAAAGCGTGGGTTCCCCCGTTAAGAAACTGGTAATTTATAAAAAGTTACTGATGGCGTACCCTTTCCCGCCAGGTGGATAAGTTACGCTGGGAGATAACCCCTAGGGTGGATAAGGCGCTCACACGTTTGTCAAAAAAGGTGGCACTGCCGTCTTAGGATACGGCCACTTTAATAGGTACCTGTTGATAAAAAACAGGAGGCTATCCTGAAGTCTGTATTTACACACTCAGGTACTAGACTGAGACCTGCAGATAGTGCTGCTGCAGCGTGGTCGGTGACCCTGTCAAACAGGGATACTAGTTGGAAAACATAAAAACATATTAAAGATGTCGTCTTATATATGGGGGATGCACAGAGGGATATTTTGCCGGCTGGCATCCAAAATAAATGTAATGTCCATTCTGTCAGGAGGGTATTAGAGACCTGTCACTGGACAGGTGATGCTGACTTAAAAAGCGCATAGAGAGCCTTATAAGGGTGAGGAATTATTTGGGGATGGTCTCTGGGACCTCGTATCCACAGCAACTGCTGGGAAGAAATAATTTTACCTCAGGTTTCCTCACAGACAAAGGTACAGTCCTTTCGGCTTCAGAAAAGCAAGCGGGTCAAATGGCGCTTCCTTTCTGTACAGAGACAAGGGTAGAGGGAAAAAAGCTGCACCAGTCAGCCTGTTCCCAGAATCAAGATTCTTCCCCCGCCTCCTGTGAGGCCACACCATGACGCGGGTGCTCCACAGGTGTAGCCAGGTACGGTGGGGGGCCGTCTCAAAAATTTCAGCAATTAGTGGGCTCGCTCACAGGTGGATCCCTGTTTCTTTCAAGTAGTATTTCAGGGGTACAAGCTGGAATTTGAGATGTCTCCCCCCAGCCGTTTCCTAAAATATGCCTTGCTGACAACTCCCTCAGGCAGGGAGGCTGTGCTAGAGGCAATTAATAAGCGGTATTCCCAGCAGGTAATACTCAAGGTGCCCCTACTTCAACAAGGACGGGGTTACTATTCCACACGGGTTGGGGTACCAAAACCGCATGGTTCGGTGTGACCCATTTTATATTTAAAATCCTTGAACACAAAAATTCAAGTTCAAGATGGAATCGCTCAGGGCGGTTATTCCAAGCCTGGACGAAGGGGATTACATGGTATCCTGGGACATCAAGGATGCTTACCTGCATGTCCCCATTTACCATCCTCGCCAGGAGTACCTCAGATTTGTGGTACAGGATTACCATTACCAAGTCCAGACACTGCCGTTTGGACTGTACATGGCACCGAGGGTGTTTTATCAAGGTAATGGCCGAAATGTTGATACTCCTTCAAAAAAAAGGGAGTTGTAATTATCCCGTACTTGGACAATCTCGTTATAAGGGCGAGGTCCAAGGAGCAGTTGGTAGTCGGGGTAGCACTATTTTGGAAAGTGCTACAACAGCATGGTTGGATTCTAAACAGTCCAAAGTCACAGCTGGTTCCTATGACACGTCTACTGTTCCTGGGGATGGTTCTGGACATAAACCAGAAATAGTGTTTCTCCCGGAGGAGAAAGCCAAGGAGTTGTCATCTCTAGTCAGAGACCTCCTGAAGCCAAAGTAGGTAGCGGTGCATCATTGCACGCGAGTCCTGGGAAAAATGGTAGCTTCCTACGAAGCAATCCCATTAGGCAGGTTCCATACAAGAACTTTTCAGAGGGACCTGTTGGACAAGTGGTCCGGATCGCATCTACCGATGCATAGGCTGATAACCCTGTCTCCAAGGACCAGGGTATCTCTACTGTGGTGGCTGCAGAGTGCCCATCTTCAAGAGGGCCGCAGGTTCGGCATACAGGACTAGGTCCTAGTGACCATGGATTCCAGCCTTTGAGGCTGGGAGGCAGTCACACAGGGAAGAAATTTCCAGGGACTTTGGTCAAGTCAGGTTATTTCCCTACACATAAATATTCTGGACCTGAGGGCCATTTACAATGCCCTGAGGCCGGCAAGGCCTCTGCTTCAAAACCAGCCGGTACTGATCCAATCAGACAACATCACGGCAGTCGCCCATGTAAACCAACAGGGCGGCACAAGAAGCAGGATGGCGATGGCAGAAGCCACAAGGATTCTCCGATAGGCGGAAAATCATGTGTTAGCACTGTCAGCAGTGTTCATTCCCGGAGTGGACAACTGGGAAGCAGATCTTCTCAACAGACACGACCTCCACCCGGGAGAATGGGGACTTCCTCCAGAAGTCTTCCAATAGGATTGTACACCATTGGGAAAGGCCACAGGTGGACATGATGGCGTCCCGCCTCAACAAAAAGCTATAAAAGATATTGCACCGGGTCAAGGGACCCTCAGGCGATAGCTATGGACGCTCTGGTAACACCGTGGGTGTACCAGTCGGTTTATGTGTTCTCCCCTCTGCCTCTCATACCAAAGGTACTGAGAATAATAAGAAGGCGAGGAGTAAGAACGATACTCGTGGATGGCCAAGAAGAGCTTGGTACCCAGAACTTCAAGAATTTATATCAGAGGACCCATGGCCTCTGCCACTCAGACAGGACCTGCGGCAGCAGGGGCCCTGTCTGTTCCAAGACTTACCGCGGCTGCGTTTGTCGGCATGGTGGTTGAACGCCGGATCCTGAAGGAAAAGGGCATTCCGGAGGAAGTCATTCCTACGCTTACTAAAGCCAGGAAAGAGGTTACAGCAACTCATTATCACCGCATATGGCGAAAATATGTTGCATGGTGTGAGGCCGAAAGGGCCCCAACAGAGGAATTTCAACTAGGTCGATTTCTGCATTTCCTGCAAGCAGGAGTGACTATGGGCCTTAAATTGGGTTCCATTAAGGTACAGATCTCGGCTCTGTCGATTTTCTTTCAAAAAGAACTAGCTTCAGTACCTGAAGTTCAGACATTTATAAAAGGAGTGCTGCAGAGTCAGCCCCCGTTTGTGCCTCCTGTGGCACCTTGGGATCTCAACGGGGTGTTGAGTTTCTTAAAATCACATTGGTTTGAACCACTAAAAACCGTGGATCTGAAATATCTCACGTGGAAGGTGGTTATGTTATTGGCCTTGGCTTCTGCCAGGCGAGTATCAAAGTTGGCGGCTTTGTCTTGTAAAAGCCCTTATTTGATTTTCCATATGGATAGGGCAGAATTGAGGACTCGTCCCCAGTTTCTCCCAAAGGTGGTGTCAGCGTTTCACCTGAACCAGCCTATTGTGGTGCCTAGGCTACTAGGGACTTGGAGGACTCCAAGTTGCTAGACGTTGTCAGGGCACTGAAAATATATGTTTCCAGAACGGCTAGAGTCAGAAAATCTGACTCGCTGTTTATCCTATATGCACCTAACAAGCTGGGTGCTCCTGCTTCTAAGCAGACTATTGCTCGTTGGATTTGTAGTACAATTCAGCTTGCACATACTGTGGCAGGCCTGCCACAGCCAAAATCTGTCAATGCCCATTCCACAAGGAAGGTGGGCTCATCTTGGGCGGCTGCCCGAGAGGTCTCGGCTTTACAATTTTGCCGAGCAGCTACTTGGTCAGGGGCAAACACGTTTGCAAAAATTCTACAAATTTGATACCCTGGCTGAGGAGGACCTGGAGTTCTCTCATTCAGTGCTGCAGAGTCATCCGCACTCTCCCGCCCGTTTGGGAGCTTTGGTATAATCCCCATGGTCCTTACGGAGTTCCCAGCATCCACTAGGACGTTAGAGAAAATAAGAATTTACTCACCGGTAATTCTATTTCTCGTAGTCCGTAGTGGATGCTGGGCGCCCATCCCAAGTGCGGTGTATCTGCAATACTTGTACATAGTTATGGTTAACTAAATCGGGTTATTGTTGAGCCATCTGTTGAGAGGCTCTATTGTTTCATACTGTTAACTGTGTTTCATATCACGAGTTGTACGGTGTGATTGGTATGAGTCTTACCCGGGATTCAAAATCCTTCCTTATTGTGTACGCTCGTCCGGGCACAGTACCTAACTGAGGCTTGGAGGAGGGTCATAGTGGGAGGAGCCAGTGCACACCAGGTAGTCTAAGATCTTTCTAGAGTGCCCAGCCTCCTTCGGAGCCTGCTATTCCCCATGGTCCTTACGGAGTTCCCAGCATCCACTACGGACTACGAGAAATAGAATTACCGGTGAGTAAATTCTTATTTTAGCAGACATGCAAACGCTATGCCGCCTCCCACTGGGAGTGTATTTTAGCTTAGCAGAAGTGCGAACGAAAGGATCGCAGAGCGGATACAAAATAAATTTGTGCAGTTTCAGAGTAGCTTCAGACCTACTCAGCACTTGCGATCACTTCAGATTATTCAGTTCCTGTTTTGACGTCACAACACGCTCTGCGTTCGCCCAGCCACGCCTGCGTTTTTCCTGGCACACCTGCGTTTTTTCGAACACCCCCCTGAAAACGGTCAGTTGACACCCTGAAACGCCCCTTTCACGTCAATTACTCTGTGGTCAGCAGTGCAACTGTGTGAAACTACATTGGCCGTTGTAAAAGTACATCGCGCGTGCGCATTGTGTTGCATATGCATACGCATGCGCAGAAGTGCCTTTTTTTTTGCCTGATCGCTGCACAGCGACCGAAAGCAGCTAGCGATCAACTCTGAATGACCCCCAATGTACGAAGTGGGAAGTCTGCCCACCCCCTTCCCAATGTTGAGCTTGGCTAATGAAGAGCTCTACATTGCTCATACCTTCTACATCCTCTTTTTTTAAGGAAGCGACGGATAGGAAAATAGACATTTCTCTGGCTGGGTCCACAGGATTATCCACAGGATAACATTGGGATATTGTCGAGCGACAGCGAAAATGGCACCAACACGGTCACGAGCTTTCTGGCCTCCCTGGATGCATTGGGGCCTCCACTATATAGTCCCGCCCACTGACTCAGTCAGATCAGTTTTTTGCTTGGTGCGGCAGGAAGCCGCATGGTCACAGGGCTGCTGTGAAAGCAGCCTCAAGTTTTCATTACTTTATTTTTATAGACTTACTGTTTTTGTTTGAGCGACTTCTCTTAACAGCGTCTTAAACGTGTATTAGAAAGAGTCGCTCCAACAACTCCCCACCGGGTCGCAACAACGCTTACCTTCGCGGTACAGTGCTGTCTCGACGGGCGTCTGTGTCGGATGTTCTAGCAGGTCCAGCAGACGTTACCAGGCTGTGGCCGGAGCATGGGGAGACAGTGAGTATATGGACTTCCTCTTACTAGAGGGGTCAGGACACAGCTACGCTGATTTGGTGGAGACTACAAACAGCGTGTTGATGCGCCGAACATCTCGAGTGTGACAGCGCTACGCTCCGGGGATCATAGGCGCCAGGACTAGGTGAGGCCGCGATCCTGGGAGTTTAAGTCAACAGGGGGTTTCAGACGCTCTCCTGGCCGTCCCTCCTCCGAGTTCATGGCCAGTTCCCGCGGGTCTCTCGTTTCATGAACTGAATGACCTCACTTCCGGCTCAGACGCTACCACGAGGGTACTCGGTCGCAGCTTAGACGCTGCGGTTGTGTACACTGGATATAAACCCGCCCAGACAGAGTCGCAGGCCTTTAGTGTCTGCATGCACGTCGAGTCGCTCAGCGTCCGTGTCCGTTGGTGAGCGTCCGTGTCCGTTATCAGTTACCAAGAGCGGCAGTGTACACCAGTAGCGTCTGAATCCACTCAGCGTCTTTCGAGCGTCTTTGCTTGGATATGGAAGTGTGGTGAGTCTCCCTGTATCCCGCTCCCTGGAGGCAGGGTATACAATACTAAAAATTCCTTCTACTTCTTAGTGTGCACTGTTAATTTTTAGTACCTATTGCATATGAGACCTGTATATTACTGTGTTTTCTGCATGTTATGTTGAAAAAGAACCAGTTAAACAGAAGTGCAATTTTCCTACTTATGTATAAGTTATTATGGAGGTTGTATTCTCATATGACAATGTCTAATGCTTTAACATGTGACTGACTGCTAGTATGTGTGCTGACTTTTCTGTGTAATGTCAGTCCTGTTCTGACCCTCAAATCAGGTGCACTGTGGTCAGATTGATTTCACCTCTATATACTGATTATAGGGTGTGGTTCAGTCACAAAATTGTGTAGTCAATATCAGAAAAAATGTCTGAGCAGCAAAAGTGATGAGGAGAATTTGTCAAGCACTCCTACAGCCCTAACATGCTTATCTTGTAAGTCAGGGGTAATTGATATGATTCAATTGGTCACTTATGAGGGTTTGTGTGCAAACTGTTTCGCTTTTCAGCGAAGTAAAAAACAGGAGTTAGTTCAACCTCCAGTAGAGCCACCATGGAATATGTTCGCAAAGACTCTGTCTTCAATAGCGGACAGGTTAGCTCCAGTAGCACCACCTCAAGGGTTAGGTTACACTATGAACCCATACATGCAGCTCCCTTCCTATGGTTTGGTTCCAGTAGCCTCTACAAGCAACCAAGGGGTAGGTAAGACTAAGACAGATACGTCTGTATGGCAGACTACACAAGAGGATACATCGGATGATGATGCGGAAACAATAGATTCAACTCCGTATGATGATCAGTCGCAGAGCTTTAGTTCAGATGATGTAGCTGAACTCATTAATGCAGTAAAGGCTGTGCTTTCTCTGGAAGAACCAGCCAAGACAGCGTTAAAAGCAAAAACACCTGTATTCAAACGAACAAAGTCAGTGAAAGCTGAATTTCCAGCGTCAGAGGAGTTGACGGAAATGATGGATGAGTCTTGGGCAGCGCCCGGTAAAAAGTATAAGATTCCTAGGAGATGGGATTCTTATTATCCATTTCCTGCTGGAGATTGTTCGAAGAGAGAAGTTCCTCCAAAAGTAGATGCACATGTTCTGCGACTCGTGCACAAATCTGCTTTGCCACTGTCATCTACCTCTTTGAATGATGTCACAGACAGGAGGGTAGAGAGCCTATTGAAAAATATTTTTTCTCTTGTGGGTGCAGTGGTAAGACCTGCTATGGCTTCGGCCTGGGTAGCAAAGGCAATGGGCGAATGGATAGAGGAACTAGAGAATGACATCCCCTCTCCTATTAGGGAGCAAGAGGATCGTCTTTGCCGTTTAAGACAATCTGCCCAGTATTTAGAAGAAGCAGCCATTGATGTAGGCACTGTTGCTTCTAAAGCTTCAGCCCTGGCAGTAGTCGCTCGCAGAGCAGTCTGGCTACGGACCTGGAAGGCAGATGCGGAGTCCAAGAAGGAATTGGAAGCATTGCATTTCGTGGGTAATATATTATTTGGAAAACCTTTATCGGATATCCTAGAGTCAGAGGCTGAATCGAAGAAGGTCAGATTTCCGGCTACCTACAACCCTAAGTCCAAGGGTTTAAAATTTCGCTCATTTCGCTGGCAAAGCAAAGCGAAAGGTAAAGAGGAGCCTAAACAACCCCAGTTTAAATCTAGGGGTAAGAAGCAGTGGGCTAGCAAAAAGCCAGCTTCCAAACCTGAACAAAAGCCCTCAGCCTGAAGAGACGGGCCTCCGCCTGGAGGATTCCAGGGTTGGGGGCCGACTCCTGCAATTTGCACACACATGGCAACAGTCAACAACAGATGCCTGGGTGCAGAAGGTAGTATCTCAGGGGTATGGGTTCCCATTCAGGAGGCAGCCTCCTCAAAGATTTTTTTGCACCAGCCCGTCTCGTATAGAGTCGAAGGCCAATGCCCTGCAAGAAGCAGTCCAAAAATTACTGCAGTCAGGTGTGATTGTCCCAGTACCTCCATCACAAAAGGGACAGGGGTATTACTCCAATCTGTTTCTAATCCAGAAACCAAATGGGTCATATCGACCAATTCTAAATCTGAAGATGTTGAGCAATTACATATGGATCCCGAAGTTCCACATGGAGACGTTACGCTCCATAATATTGGCTATGGAACCGGGAGACTATATGGTATCTCTGGATGTGCGGGATGCTTGCCTACATGTGCCTATAGCACTATCACATCAGTGTTACCTCAGGTTTGCCATCCTCAAGGAACACTTCCAGTTCCAAGCTCTGCCCTTCGGGCTAGCTACAGCACCCAAGGTGTTTACCAAGATCATGGTGGTTATGGCAGCTTGTCTGCGCAAACAAGGGATAAGGATATTCCCATACCTAGACGACCTATTAATCTTAGCACAGTCGCAAGATTTACTGTTGAGCCATCTCCAACAGAAGATAGTTTGTTTACAGAGACACGGGTGGCTCATAAATTGGGAGAAGTCGTCCCTGAATCCATCACAGCGGATGGTTCATTTGGGAGCCATATTGGATTCAGACCTACAGAGAGTTCTCTTACCAGAGAAGAAAATAGTCAAGGTGCAGGTCATGGCTCAGGAAGCGTTGCAAGCCCAGACAATGTCAGTCCATGCAGCAATGCGACTGTTGGGTCTGATGGTATCAACGTTCGACATGGTGGAATATGCGCAATTCCACTCCAGACCATTGCAGCATCTCATTTTGACAAAATGGAACGGAAATCATCAAACAATAAAGAAGCAGATGATAAAGATTCTAGTAAATGTAAAAAGGTCTCTAGCATGGTGGCTACAGACAGACCATTTAAACAAGGGGAGACCCTTTTTGATAAAAGAGTGGCAAGTCCTGACGACAGATGCCAGCCTGCAAGGTTGGGGGGCGGTACTCGGAAGCCTATGGTTCCAGGGAAAATGGACCGCAAGGGAAAGTCGCCTGCCGATAAATCTGTTAGAAATAAGAGCCATTTACTTGGCCCTAGTTCAGGCAAAGGACAATCTACAAGGAAGACCAGTCCAGATCCGCTCAGACAATGCGACGGCAGTAGCATACCTAAATCATCAAGGAGGGACTCACAGCAAGAGTCTGATGGAGGAAGTAACTCCCATTCTAAAGTGGGCAGAACTCCATCTCCCAGCATTGTCAGCAGTATTTGTCCCGGGTGTACTAAATTGGGAAGCGGATTTTCTCAGTCGGCACACCATTCAGGAAACCGAATGGGCACTACACCCAGAAGTGTTTCAGACACTGGTGAACAGATGGGGTCTACCGGAGATAGACCTTATGGCGTCTCGTCTAAACAACAAAGTTCCGAGGTACGGATCAAGAACAAGGGACCCAGGAGCAGTCCTGGTAGACGCACTGTCAGTAGAATGGAGGTTTCAGCTGGCATATCTGTTCCCTCCAATATCTCTGTTACCCAGAGTAGTGAGAAAGATAAAACAGGCAAAAGGAGCAATCATTCTAATAGCTCCAGCTTGGCCAAGAAGGCATTGGTACACAGATCTGTGGAGAATGTCCGTGGAAGCACCGATACTGCTCCCTCAACGTCCAGATCTGTTAATGCAGGGTCCTTGTTGTCACAGTCATCTGGATCGCCTGTCTTTGACGGCGTGGCTGTTGAAACCTCTATCTTAGAGGCTAAAGGATTTTCAAAGCAAGTAATCCAAACCATGCTTAGAGCAAGAAAGCCTTCTTCGGCCCGTGTATATCATAGAATATGGCAAGCCTATATTCATTGGTGTTCTGGAAAAAATTACAATCAGAGAGCCTTTTAAGTATCTAGAATTTTGGATTTTCTGCAGGCAGGATTGGATAAGGGGTTGAAGGTTGCTTCCTTGAGGGTGCAAGTCTCAGCGTTGACTGTATGGTTTCAGCAGAAGATTGCTGACCTACAGGATGTACGTACTTTTTTTCCAAGGAGTAGTACATATTCAACCTCCATTTGTTCCTCCTTGTTATGCACACCAGTGCCTGCAAGAATGTACTGGTGTCTGAACTGTTATGCACACCAGTGCCTGCAGGAATGTACTGGTGTCTGAACTGTTATGCACACCAGTGCCTGCAGGAATGTACTGGTGTCTGAACTGTTATGCACACCAGTGCCTGCAGGAATGTACTGGTGTCTGAACGGATAGGGATGCAAAACAAATGAACTCACAGACAGACTGGGGAATATGACATTACGTACACAGAAGGTGATAGGGTAACAAAATAAACACAAAGTGAACAGAGAAGCCCAGAGGCTAAGAAACTGGGTGTCTCCCTATTATTAGGAATGCTCAGATGAAAAAAGCAAGATGTTGTGTTTTAATACGTAGAGAACCCGAAATGCTGTTGCTAAGGGCAACAGCAAAACCCTAAAGGGTTACCAACGGGTGTGGCAGTAAACTCCTTGGTCAGAGATGGAATGATAGACACAAGGAGAGTCTCCACAATCCTAATCCTCACTTGCAGTGCACAGGTTCAGCTTACTGCCACTAAACTGACACCTGAACACCTTGCACAGTGAGACAGGATTTAGGCAGGCAGTCTGAGAATACAGCCGCAAACCTGCTAAGTTCACAGAGTAGCAAAAGAACCCCAGCAGGTTAAACGACTGACTCCAGTCTTACTGCTAGGTCTGGATTGGCAGAGTGTAGTACCAAATCCCCAGGCCTATTTGCAGTAAGCAACAACAAATACAAAGCTACACCGTACTGGCTAACTTTCAGGAACTGACTAACCAACAAAGATTCAGCAGCATCTGCTTAACCTGAGAAGAGGCCTTATAAAGCAGGTGCTGTCCACGCCCCACTCAGACCTCACAGACTGTGAGCACAAAAACCAGCACCGGATCCCCTGCCGTGCACAGATCCTGTAACCACTGCACAGCAAAAGACCCGAACCGGAGTATCCGCTGCGCTCAGGTTACTCCGCTAGCACTTGTCTCCCGGTTGCCATGATGACGTGGCAGCACAGGGCAGGAGACCCTAACAGTACCCCCCCTCTGACGAGGGGTCAAAGAACCCCTACCACCGGGTTTATCGGGGAACTGCGAGAAGAAAGAGCGTATCAGTCTGGGGGCATGAAGATCACAACTGCGCACCCACGACCGCTCCTCCGGGCATACCCCTTCCAGTGCACCAAAAATGACAGCCGACCCCGAACCATCTTGGAGTCAAGAATCCTTTCAACAACAAACTCCTTCTGGCCACGTATCAGAAGAGGAGAAGGTCTTCCACTGGAAGAAGGATTACTAATCGCCCGTTTTAAAAGGGAACAATGAAATGTTTTATTGATACCCAAAGAACGGGGCAGGTCTAACTGAAATGCCACCGGATTGATTACCCTGGTGATCTTATAAGGGCCGATGAACCGGGGGCCTAACTTATGAGATGGCTGTCTCAACTTCAAATTCTTGGTAGACAACCAGACGAAGTCTCCTAATTTGAAGCTGCAGGGTCTTTTCCGCTTATCAAAAACCCTTTTGGTCACTAATGACACAGACACAAGGGCTTTCTTCACTTTCCTCCAAATACCTCTAAGGACAGAAACCACAGAGGAACCACCAGGCGTGGAGTCCAGGGGGTCAAAAGAATTGGCCTTAGGATGATGCCCATACACACAAAGAAAGGGAGAGATCCCTGTAGCAGAGTGAGCCGCGTTGTTATAGGCAAACTCCGCCATGGACAGATGAGCAACCCAGTCAGTCTGACACTTGGAGACATAACACCTGAGGAACTGCTCCAAGGACTGGTTCACCCTTTCAGTCTGCCCATTAGACTGCGGATGGTAGCCTGACGACAAGCTGACAGAAATCTGGAGATCGGTACAAAATGCCCTCCAGAATTTGGCCACAAACTTGGATCCGCGGTCAGAGACCACATCAAGTGGCAACCCGTGGAGACGCACAACATGCAGCATAAATAATTCAGACAGGCATCTGGCCGATGGCAGCCCAACCAGTGGAACGAAGTGCGCCATCTTCGAAAACCTGTCAACGACAACCCAGATGGCTGTCATCCCCGAGGATTTGGGCAAGTCCACCACAAAATCCATTGAAATGTGGGTCCATGGCTTAGATCGGATAGAGAGTGGATGTAATGGGCCAACAGGAACCCCTCTAGGAGTCTTATTTCGGGCACAGATGTCACATGCCCGAACCCACTGATCCACATCCTTAGCCACCGAGGGCCACCACACCGCCCTAGATAGCAACTCCCGAGTTCTGGCAATACCCGGGTGACCTGCCGACTTCTTGGCATGGAATTCCAGGAACACTCGCTGTCTTAACCTAGGAGGCACAAACAAAAGACCTACCGGAAGGTCTGGAGGAGCCTGCTCCTGTGCTCTAAGGACTAATGACAAGAGGTCCTGGGTAATGCCCACTTTAATACATGATGGGGACACAATGGGCAACGGCTCCTCGGTGGTCTCCTGGATTGGAGCAAAACTCTGCGAGAGCGCATCAGCCTTGATGTTTTTTGACCCAGGGCGATATGTTATCAAAAAATTAAAGTGAGCAAAAAACAAAGCCCATCGTGCCTGCCTGGCATTGAGACGCTTCGCTGACTTTAAATATGCCAGATTCTTATGGTCGGTGAGAATTGAGACCACAAACTTAGCCCCCTCAAGCCAGTGTCTCCACTCCTCGAGTGCATCCTTAATAGCCAACAATTCCCGGTTACCCACGTCATAATTCATCTCGGCAGGCGAAAATTTACGGGAAAAGTAAGCACAGGGATAAAGGCGATTATCAGACACTCCCATCTGAGAGAGCACTGCCCCAATACCCATCTCAGAGGCATCCACCTCCACCACAAAAGGACGCTCTGGATCTGGGTGTCGCAGCACCTTGGCCGAGACAAATGCCCTTTTGAGACGGTCAAAAGCCGCTTTAGCCTCACAAGACCAGTGAGCAACATCCACCCCTTTCTTAGTGAGTGCCACCAAGAGCGCCACTATAGACGAAAATCCAGCGATAAATCGTCTATAAAAATTCGCAAAGCCCAGGAAACGCTGAAGCGCCTTCAAACTAGTGGGCTGCACCCAATCCAGGACTGCCTGTACCTTGGAACTCTCCATTTGGAAACCTTCTGGGGAGATAATATATCCTAGAAATGCGATTTGCTGAACTTCAAATTCGCACTTTTCCAGCTTCGCCCCAAGCCGGTGGTCTCTGAGTTTCTGGAGGACTAAGCGTACATGCTTCCGATGTTCCTCCAGGGAATGGGAGAAGATTAGGATGTCATCTAAGTATACAACTAAGAATCTATCCAAATATTCCCTGAGCACATCGTTCATGAAATCCTGGAAGACTGCCGGGGCATTACAGAGCCCAAAAGGCATCACCAAATATTCATAATGCCCTGAGTGGGTATTAAAGGCAGTCTTCCATTCATCCCCCTCTCTTATTCGGATTAGATTGTACGCCCCGCGTAGGTCAATCTTAGAAAAAATGGTGGCAGTACGAAGCTGGTCAAACAAGACCGAAATGAGAGGCAGTGGGTATGAGTTTTTAATCGTGATACGGTTCAATTCCCTGAAGTCGATGCAGGGTCGCAACGAACCGTCCTTTTTACCCACGAAGAAGAACCCCGACCCAACTGGAGACTGTGAAGGTCTGATAAATCCCTTAGCCAAGTTCTCCTGAATGTACTCTGCCACAGCCTGAGTCTCAGGACGTGACAGGGAGTACAACCTGCTCTTGGGAAGCTTAGCATTTGGCAACAAATCAATGGCACAGTCATAGGGGCGATGGGGAGGTAGTACCTCTGCTACTTTTTTGGAGAACACGTCCGCAAAATCTGCATAACACCCTGGCAATCCTGGCAAACTTAGCTGCGAGAGCCTGACTGGAAGGCTCAAGCAACTCCTGAAACAATCAGTACCCCAACTAAGAATCTCCCCAGAGACCCAGTCAAATTGAGGATTGTGGGCCCTTAACCAGGGTAACCCCAACACCAATGGGGCAAAAGTACAGACAGTCACATAAAAGGACAATTTTTCAGAGTGTGTGGCTCCAATAAACAAAGAAATCTGGCTAGTGCAAGAGGTAATTTTACCTTGGGATAATGGTTCCCCGTTTAACCCACAAATCTCAATTTCCGAGGCCAAGGGTACTAAGGGAACAGAGTGTTTCAGGGCGAATTGGCGGTCCATAAAAACCCCGTCGGCCCCACTGTCCACAAAGACCTCAGTCTTGACAGTTTGACCGAGGATCTTCAAGGTCACCGGAATGATAAAAGTCTTCTTGGGAAATTCTGACTTCTGGCCTGACAGGATATTTCCCATCACCCTCAGGCCCTGAAGTTTTCCGGCTTTTCTGGGCATGATACTACCACATGACCTTTATTCCCACAGTACAAACACAACCCCTGCTGTCTCCTCCGCGTCTTCTCACGCGAGGAGAGGCGGGTAGCCCCAATCTGCATAGGCTCCTCGGAAAATTCCTCAGAGTCTGAGGTTCCCTTGGGAAAGAAGGAAACCTCGGTCTCCCTTTCAAGCCTACGCTCTCTCAGCCGTCTATCCACCCGGATGGATAACTGCATGAGCTGATCCAAGCTATCGGGCAAGGGATATTGTACCAGTTGGTCTTTTATCTGGTTAGAAAGACCTCTTCGGTACTGGTGTCTCAGGGCTGGGTCATTCCACTGGGTATCATGGGCCAACCTCCGAAACTCTGTACAGTAAACCTCAACTGGCCTTCGCCCTTGCTTAAGGATCGAAATCTGAGCCTCGGCTGAGGCCGTCTTGTCAGGGTCATCATACAACATGCCCAGTACCGTAAAAAAAGCATCAACACTTTTAAGCGACGGACAGTCAGGCTGCAACCCATATGCCCAGACCTGTGGGTCTCCTTGTAGCAAGGAAATCACTATGCCCACCCGCTGAATCTCCGACCCTGAAGACTGAGGCCTAAGCCGGAAGTACAGCTTGCAGCTCTCCTTGAAACAAAAGAACTGCGAGCGATCTCCAGAAAAACGATCCGGGAGATTTACTTTCGGCTCCTTAACCCCTGAAGGTGCTGCTGCTGCGGGAGTTCCGCCAGCGGCCTGGGAGGTGTGCATTTTAATGGACAAATCATTAAATTGTCGAGTCAGGACCTGCACCTGATCGACCACCTGTTGCAACGTATTTTGAGGGGGTATGCTCCATATTCCCACAAAATTTCAACAGGAGTATTAGGCTGCTGAATATGTTATGCACACCAGTGCCTGCAGGAATGTACTGGTGTCTGAACTGTTATGCACACCAGTGCCTGCAGGAATGTACTGGTGTCTGAACGGATAGGGATGCAAAACAAATGAACTCACAGACAGACTGGGGAATATGACATTACGTACACAGAAGGTGATAGGGTAACAAAATAAACACAAAGTGAACAGAGAAGCCCAGAGGCTAAGAAACTGGGTGTCTCCCTATTATTAGGAATGCTCAGATGAAAAAAGCAAGATGTTGTGTTTTAATACGTAGAGAACCCGAAATGCTGTTGCTAAGGGCAACAGCAAAACCCTAAAGGGTTACCAACGGGTGTGGCAGTAAACTCCTTGGTCAGAGATGGAATGATAGACACAAGGAGAGTCTCCACAATCCTAATCCTCACTTGCAGTGCACAGGTTCAGTTTACTGCCACTAAACTGACACCTGAACACCTTGCACAGTGAGACAGGATTTAGGCAGGCAGTCTGAGAATACAGCCGCAAACCTGCTAAGTTCACAGAGTAGCAAAAGAACCCCAGCAGGTTAAACGACTGACTCCAGTCTTACTGCTAGGTTTGGATTGGCAGAGTGTAGTACCAAATCCCCAGGCCTATTTGCAGTAAGCAACAACAAATACAAAGCTACACAGTACTGGCTAACTTTCAGGAACTGACTAACCAACAAAGATTCAGCAGCATCTGCTTAACCTGAGAAGAGGCCTTATAAAGCAGGTGCTGTCCACGCCCCACTCAGACCTCACAGACTGTGAGCACAAAAACCAGCACCGGATCCCCTGCCGTGCACAGATCCTGTAACCACTGCACAGCAAAAGACCCGAACCGGAGTATCAGCTGCGCTCAGGTTACTCCGCTAGCACTTGTCTCCCGGTTGCCATGACGACGTGGCAGCACAGGGCAGGAGACCCTAACACACCTGCAGCTCCCTGGGATTTGAATTTAGTTCTTAAATTTCTCCTGGGTCCTTTGTTTGAACCACTTGAGAGAGCAGATCTTAAGTGGTTAACGGTTAAAGTTCTTTTTTTACTGGCAATGGCGTCAGCCAGAAGAGTGTCAGATTTAGGAGCATTATCATGTAAGTCTCCTTTCCTAAGTTTTTTTCCAGACAGAGCAGTTCTCAGAACGAGATCTAGTTATCTTCCAAAGGTGGTGTCAAAGTTTCACCTGAATGAAGAGATTATAGTCCCAGCTTTTCAGGTATCGGGACTATCTGCGGGAGAAGCGTCACTGGACGTGGTCCGGTCTTTAAAAATCTACATAGATCGTACTAGTGCCATCAGGAAAACAGATTCCCTCTTCATCCTCTACGGATTCCATAGGAGAGGTTGGCCTGCTAGTAAACAGACGCTGGCGAGATGGCTCCGAATGGTAATATCTGAAGCTTATTCTCATGCAGATCTCCCTATTCCGGCTAATGTCTCTGCACACTCTACACGTAAGGTAGGTCCTTCTTGGGCAGCACAACAGGGTGCATCAGCAGAACAGATATGTAAGGCAGCCACATGGTCTTCCATAAACACATTCATCAGACATTATGCCTTGGATACTTTTGCCTCTCATGACGCAGACTTCGGGCGAAAGGTCCTCCTGTGCAATCAGGAGCGTCCCCACCACTAAAATGGCTTTGGGAATCCCAATGTTATCCTGTGGACCCAGCCAGAGAAATGAACGTTATGGTAAGAACTTACCGTTGATAACGTGATTTCTCTTATGTCCACAGGTATCCACAGGGATCCCACCCGGACGCATCTGATTTGAGGATCTAGACAAACACTAAAAACCTCTTCCTTCTTGTATGGAAGGGTGTGCATGTGTGTTCTTATCGCCTGTACAGGTCTCTACCTAATGTTCCTGCCTATAATCGCTGTGGAAAGAACTGATCTGACTGAGTCAGTGGGCGGGACTATATAGTGGAGGCCCCAATGCATCCTGGGAGGCCAGAAAGCTCGTGACCGTGTTGGTGCCATTTTCGCTGTCGCTCGACAATATCCCAATGTTATCCTGTGGATACCTGTGGACATAAGAGAAATCACGTTATCAACGGTAAGTTCTTACCATAACGTTCATTTTCCTCATAACCATTTTTTCTCAGGCAGGTGCTATTACTCACCCAGCCATGGTTGCTGCTTGGGTAGTTAAAAACGCAGAGCCGGTAGATGCACTGTAGGGCAGTCTCTTTGCAGGAGCTACCCGGAAATGGCTCTCCTATATTTCTCTTATTAAAGAGGCAGCCTGATATATTGGGGAAACAGCCCTGGATGCAGGAATATTACTTCCAAGGTTTCGGCAACTTCTAAAGCTGCTAGAAGGGTGCTCTGGCTTTGCTCTTGGAGGGTGGACTCCGATTCCAAGAAAGCTTTGGAATCAGTGACTTTTACAGTAGAGATTTTATTTGACTCTGGGCTAGACAAAATGGAAGCCACTGTAGCAACTTCCAAAACGGCATTCCTGCATTCGGCTGCGGCTTCTAAAGCCAAGGCATCATCCTTTAGGTCTTTTCGGACGCAGGAAAAAGCCAAAGGTCAGGCTTTTCACTATCAGTCCAGTTTCCATAAGGGTAAGCCCAGAACAAAGCAATCTTAAGCTGCCAGACGTCTGGCTTCAGGACGACAAACCCTCTGCCTGACGGAACGGGCCTCCTTCTTGAATACCCCAGAGTGGGAGGCAGATTTCTTCACTTTGCAGAGGCCTGCCGTTAGACTACTTGGGTGCAGAAAGTGGTCTCTCACGGATACGTTCTCACCTTTCAGAGACTTCCTCAACCGCACTTTTGTTGTACGGCCCCCCCAGCAGATCCTCTCAGGGCATTGGCTCTGCAACAGGCTGTTCATACCCTTCTACATCAGGAGTTATAATGCCAGTTCCGTCACTTCAACAACGGACAGTGTTTTACTCCACACTGTTCCTGGTTTCAAACCAAATGACTCTTTTCGACCCATACTCCACCTCAAGGCTCTCAACAAGTTTGTCCGAGTGCCCAGGTTTTGCGTGGAAACCCTCCATCCCATTGTTCTGACATTGGAACCTGGGGATTTTATGGCTTCTCTGTAAATTCAGGACACAGGTACATGCAGGTACCTATCAATGCCATCCATCAGCGTTACCTCAGGTTTGCCATTCTACACCAGCATTATCAGTTTCGGGCACTGTCCTTCTGACTCTCTATGGCCCCTTGGGCCTTTACCAGGATGATGGCAGTCATGGCTACACATCTCAGGTGTCAGTGAATTCAGATTTTCCACTACCTCGATGACCCACTGATCCTGGCTCGGTCTCTGGGGGTCTGCAACTGGATCGCAGTTTGACCATTGGCTGTCTGTAGATGCAGTGATGAATGGATTATCAACTGGAAGAATCCTCCCTGGCTGCGTCTAAAAGAATATTACATCTAAGAGCCTTCCCAGATTCTCAGGCTCAGAGTATTTTTCTGCCAGCAGACAAAATAATGGTACTTCAGTCTCGTCTGTGCAGTTTTTCTTCAACGATGGCGAGTGTCCATAAACTCAGCCATGCAGGTACTGGGATTCATGGTTTCCACCTTCGACACAGTGGAATATGCCCAATTCCAGACCTCTGCAGCACTTGATTTTGTCACGATTGAACGGACAGCGTCATCTTCTCAGAGCCCAGACAATACAGTAGTACTGCTATTTCTTAAAAGCTGAGCGCAGGAGCTATAGCCTGCATTATTAATGTAAGCTGCGATCTCTCCAGCGTTCACCTAAATTACATAAAATACAGCAGTCCTCATCACGTTCAATAGACATTGCTGTCTTCTCCAGTTTATCAAGCTGTAAAAAGCAACCTTTAGCTGGTTTTAGCCATTGTAGTCTATAATGTAGTCATTGCAGCTTAAAATTTTAGTTGGAGATGAATCTGCTGCGCCCTACTCTTGCATATGTGTGGCCCCTGACTGACCATGCGATGCAGGTAAACCATATTTAAAAAGGGCAGTAAAGAGCAATAACGTGCCTGGGGGATATTGGGGGGTGAGGGTGTATTGAAAACAAATGACGTGTGCCCCCTGTATGGAGGGAGACATTGTTTCCATTGCATAGACCCTTAAGTCCAGGCTCAGGTAATTACAGAGCCGTAACTAGACTTTTTGCTGCCTATTGTAGATTGAGACTTGGCGCCTCCCCTCCCCCATTTTTCCAGTAGGGACATAAGGTGCAGGCTTTGTGGGGAAATGCCATGATGGACTTGACCACAGAGAAAGCTATGATGCCCTTTCCCACATTTTTTTTTGGGGGGTGGGGAGAAATTAAAAGAAATTCTTAATCCTAGTGATCAACACATAAACAAGGTAGGACAATCAAATAAAAAAACAAATAATCACGGATTAATAATCAATAATGTAAAATGTATGCTTGTAAATGCAAGAAGCCTATCTGGAAAAAGGGGGGAATTGGAACTAATAGCTATGAGCGAGTAATACGACATCATCGTTATCACTGACACATGGTGGGATAATTCCCACGATTGGGCAGTAAATTTGGAGGGCTACACTCTATTCAGGAAAGACAGGGAATATAAAAAGGGAGGCGGAGTTTGTCTTTATATCAAGCCTAGGGGAAATTGATTTAGAGGGTGGAAGTGATAAGATTGAGTCGATATGGGTGGAAATAATACTTGGGGGTAAATATCCTAAGAAACTGCTAATAGGAACATGCTATAAACCGCCAGATATAACTATGGCTGATGAAGTGCAACTCCACCAGCAAATTGAAAAGGCAGCAAAAATGGGGGAAGTGGTAATTATAGGGGACTTTATTTATCCTAACATTAATTGGTTATTGGAGGCAGGAGGAACAGCAAGTGGTAGGGCGTTTTTAAACGTACTTAGTGATAACTATTTGTCCCAAGTGATTGAGAAACCAACTAGAAACAATACCATACTAGATCTGTTGATAACAAATAATGTAGAGACAATAACTAACACTGATGTAAGGGAGCCCTTGGCAAATAGCCATCACAATATGATCACATTCGTAATATGTCACCAAAAACAGCATTTCTCTGACGTCCTAGTGGATGCTGGGTACTCCGTAAGGACCATGGGGAATAGACAGGCTCCGCAGGAGACTGGGCACTCTTAAAAGAAAGATTAGGTACTATATCTGGTGTGCACTGGCTCCTCCCTCTATGCCCCTCCTCCAGACCTCAGTTAGAATCTGTGCCCGGCCAGAGCTGGATGCACCTAGTGGGCTCTCCTGAGCTCACTAGAAAAGAAAGTATTTGTTAGGTTTTTTATTTTCAGTGAGATCTGCTGGCAACAGACTCACTGCTACGAGGGACTGAGGGGAGAGAAGCAAACCTACCTGCTTGCAGCTAGCTTGTGCTTCTAAGGCTACTGGACACCATTAGCTCCAGAGGGATCGAACACAGGGCCCGACCTCGATCGTCCGTTCCCGGAGCCGCGCCGCCGTCCCCCTTGCAGAGCCAGAAGACGGAAGATAAAGATGAAAAACGGCGGCTGAAGACTCCCGTCTTCATTAAGGTAGCGCACAGCACTGCAGCTGTGCGCCATTGCTCCCATAGCACACCACACACTCCGGTCACTGTTGGGTGCAGGGCGCTGGGGGGGGGCGCCCTGGGCAGCAATTAGTTTACCTTTTTGGCACAAATAGCACATAATACAGTGTATAACACTGTATATGTGCAAAAACGCCCGCCATTAACATTTTAAAATGCGGGAGAAGCCCGCCGCTGAGGGGGCGGGGCTATCTTCCTCAGCACAGCCAGCGCCATTTTCTCTTCACAGCTCCGCTGGAAGGACGCTCCCCAGGCTCTCCCCTGCAGTATCCAGTACAACAAGGGTAAAAAAGAGAGGGGGGGGGCACATAAATTTAGGCGCAATTTGTGTTAATAAGTAGCTATTGGGAAAAATCACTCAGTATAGTGAAAATCCCTGCATTATATAGCGCTGTGGTGTGTGCTGGCATACTCTCTCTCTGTCTCCCCAAAGGACTTTGTGGGGTCCTGTCCTCAGTCAGAGCATTCCCTGTGTGTGTGTGCGGTGTGTCGGTACGGCTGTGTCGACATGTTTGATGAGGAGGGCTACGTGGAGGCGGAGCAGGAGCCGATAAGTGTGATGTCCCCCCCTACGGGGCCGACACCGGAGTGGATGGATATGTGGAAGGTATTAACCGACAGTGTCAACTCTTTACATAAAAGGTTCGATGACGTAACAGCCTTGGGACAGCCGGCATCTCAGCCCGCGCCTGCCCAGGCGTATCAGAGGCCATCAGGGGCTCAAAAACGCCCGCTAGCTCAGATGGCAGACACAGATGGCAGACACAGATGTCGACACGGAGTCTGACTCCAGTGTAGACGAGGATGAGACAAATGTACAGTCCACAAGGGCCATCCGATGCATGATTAGGGCAATGAAAAATGTGTTGCACATTTCTGACATTAACCCGGTTACTACTAAAAAGGGTATTATGTTTGGGGAGAAAAAGCAGCCAGTGACTTTTCCCCCATCTGATGAATTAAATGAATTGTGTGAAGAAGCGTGGTGTTCCCCGGATAAGAAACTAGTGATTTCTAAGAGGTTACTGATGGCGTACCCTTTCCCGCCAACGGATAGGTTACGCTGGGAGACATCCCCTAGGGTGGACAAGGCGCTCACACGATTATCTAAAAGGGTGGCACTGCCGTCTCAGGATACGGCCGCCCTAAAGGAGCCTGCAGATAGAAAGCAGGAGGCTATCCTGAAGTCTGTATATACACACTCAGGTACTATACTGAGACCTGCTATTGCTTCAGCATGGATGTGTAGTGCTGCAGCAGCATGGTCTGATACCCTGTCAGACAACATTGATACCCTCGACAGGGATGCTATTTTGCTAACCATAGAGCATATAAAGGACGTCGTCTTGTATATGAGGGATGCACAGAGGGACATTTGCCGGCTGGCATCTAGAATTAATGCAATGTCCATTTCTGCCAGGAGAGTATTATGGACTCGGCAGTGGACAGGTGATGCTGATTCTAAAAGGCACATGGAGGTTTTGCCTTATAAGGGTGAGGAATTGTTTGGGGACGGTCTCTCGGACCTCGTATCCACAGCAACAGCTGGGAAGTCGACTTTTTTACCTCAGGTTCCCTCACAGCCTAAGAAAGCACTGTATTATCAAGTACAGTCCTTTTGGCCTCAGAAAGGCAAGCGGGTCAGAGGCGCATCCTTTCTGCCCAGAGGCAGGGGTAGGGGAAAAAAGCTGCATCAGACAGCCAGTTCCCAGGAACAAAAATCCTCCCCTGCTTCCACTAAGTCCACCACAGGTGGAGCCAGGTACGGTGGGGGCGCGTCTCCAGAACTTCAGCGACCAGTGGGTTCGCTCACAGGTGGATCTCTGGGTTCTACAAGTGGTATCTCGGGGATACAAGCTGGAGTTCGAGGCGACTCCCCCTCGCCGTTACCTCAAATCAGCCTTGCCAGCGGCTCCCAGGGAAAGGGAGGTAGTACTGGCGGCTATTCACAAGCTGTACCTTCAGCAGGTGATAATCAAGGTTCCCCTCCTTCAACAGGGACGGGGTTACTATTCCACAATGTTTGTGGTACCGAAACCAGACGGTTCGGTGAGACCCATTCTAAATTTAAAATCCTTGAACACTTATGTAAGGAAGTTCAAGTTCAAAATGGAATCGCTCAGGGCGGTTATTGCAAGCCTGGAAGAGGGGGATTTTATGGTGTCGCTGGACATCAAGGACGCTTATCTGCATGTCCCCATTTACCCACCTCACCAGGAGTACCTCAGGTTTGTGGTACAGGACTGTCATTACCAATTCCAGACGTTGCCGTTTGGTCTGTCCACGGCACCGAGGGTATTTACCAAGGTAATGGCCGAAATGATACTCCTTCGGAAGGGAGTTATAATTATCCCGTACTTGGACGATCTCCTTATAAAGGCGAGGTCCAAGGAGCAGTTGTTAGTCAACGTAGCACTATCTCGGGAAGTGCTGCAACAGCACGGCTGGATTCTGAATATCCCAAAGTCGCAGCTGATTCCTGCGACGCGTCTGCTGTTCTTGGGCATGATTCTGGACACAGAACAGAAGAAGGTGTTTCTCCCGGTGGAGACGGCCCAGGAATTGTCATCTCTTGTCAGGGACCTCCTGAAACCAAAACAGGTGTCGGTGCATCACTGCACGCGAGTCTTGGGAAAGATGGTAGCTTCTTACGCAGCAATTCCCTTCGGCAGGTTCCATGCAAGGATCTTTCAGTGGGATCTGGTAGACAAGTGGTCCGGATCGCATCTTCAGATACATCGACTGATCACCCTGTCCCCAAGGGCCAGGGTGTCTCTGCTGTGGTGGCTGCAGAGTGCTCATCTTCTCAAGGGCCGCAGATTCGGCATACAGGACTGGGTCCTGGTGACCACGGACGCAAGCCTCCGAGGATGGGGGGCAGTCACTCAGGGAAGGAACTTCCAAGGACAGTGGTCAAGTCAGGAGACTTCACTACACATAAATATACTGGAACTAAGGGCCATTTACAACGCCCTGAGTCAAGCAGAGCGCCTGCTTCAAAACCAACCAGTGCTGATTCAATCGGACAACATCACGGCGGTCGCCCATGTAAACCGACAGGGCGGCACAAGAAGCAGGATGGCGATGGCAGAAGCCACAAGGATTCTCCGATGGGCGGAAAATCACGTGCTAGCACTGTCAGCAGTATTCATTCCGGGAGTGGACAACTGGGAAGCAGACTTCCTCAGCAGGCACGACCTCCACCCGGGAGAGTGGGGACTTCATCCAGAAGTCTTCAAGCAGATTGTTAACCGTTGGGAACGGCCACAGGTGGACATGATGGCGTCCCGCCTCAACAAAAAGCTAAAAAAATATTGCGCCAGGTCAAGGGACCCTCAGGCGATGGCTGTGGACGCACTAGTGACACCTAGTGATGAGCGAGGTTCGGTTTTACTCGGTTTTACTCGGTTTTACTCGGTTCTCAAAACGGCATCTTATTGGCTATCCAAAACACGTGACATCCGTGAGCCAATAAGATGCCGTTTTGAGAACCGAGTAAAACCGAGTAAAACCGAGTAAAACCGAATCCGCTCATCACTAGTGACACCGTGGGTGTACCAGTCGGTTTATGTGTTCCCTCCTCGTCCTCTCATACCCAAGGTACTGAGGATAGTAAGAAAGAGAGGAGTAAGAACTGTACTCATCGTTCCGGATTGGCCAAGAAGAACTTGGTACCCAGAACTACAAGAAATTATCTCGGAGGACCCATGGCCTCTGCCTCTCAGACAGGACCTGTTGCAACAGGGGCCCTGTCTGTTCCAAGACTTACCGCGGCTGCGTTTGACGGCATGGCGGTTGAACGCCGGATCCTAACGGAAAAGGGCATTCCAGATGAAGTGATTCCTACGCTGATAAAGGCTAGGAAAGATGTGACAGCACAACATTATCACCGTATATGGCGAAAATATGTTGCTTGGTGTGAGGCCAGAAAGGCCCCTACAGAGGAATTCCAGCTGGGTCGATTCCTGCACTTCCTACAGTCAGGAGTGACTATGGGCTTAAAATTAGGATCCATAAAGGTCCAGATTTCGGCCCTATCTATTTTCTTTCAAAAAGAACTGGCTTCACTGCCTGAAGTTCAGACGTTTGCTAAGGGAGTGCTGCATATTCAGCCCCTTTTTGTGCCTCCAGTGGCACCTTGGGATCTTAACGTTGTGTTGGATTTCCTGAAATCCCACTGGTTTGAGCCACTTAAGACCGTGGAGCTAAAATATCTCACGTGGAAAGTGGTCATGCTATTGGCCTTAGCTTCGGCTAGGCGTGTGTCAGAATTGGCGGCTTTGTCGTGTAAAAGCCCTTATCTGATCGTCCATATGGACAGGGTAGAATTGAGGACTCGTCCCCAATTTCTCCCTAAGGTGGTGGTATCAGCGTTTCATTTGAACCAACCTATTGTGGTGCCTGCGGCTACTCGGGACTTGGAGGACTCCAAGATACTAGATGTAGTCAGGGCTTTGAAAATCTATGTAGCCAGGATGGCTGGAGTCAGGAAAACTGACTCGCTGTTTATCCTGCATGCACCCAACAAGCTGGGTGCTCCTGCTTCAAAGCAAACTACTGCGTGCTGGATCTGTAACACGATTCAGCAAGCTCATTCTGCGGCAGGATTGCCGCATCCTAAATCATTAAAAGCCCATTCCACAAGGAAGGTGGGCTCTTCTTGGGCGGCTGCCCGAGGGGTCTCGGCTTTACAGCTTTGCCGAGCTGCTACTTGGTCGGGTTCAAACACATTTGCTAAGTTCTACAAGTTTGATACCCTGGCTGAGGAGGACCTTGCCTTTGCTCATTCGGTGCTGCAGAGTCATCCGCACTCTCCCGCCCGTTTGGGAGCTTTGGTATAATCCCCATGGTCCTTACGGAGTACCCAGCATCCACTAGGACGTCAGAGAAAATAAGAATTTACTCACCGGTAATTCTATTTCTCGTAGTCCGTAGTGGATGCTGGGAGCCCGTCCCAAAGTGTGGACTCTCTGCAATACATGTATATAGTTATTGCTTAACTAAAGGGTTATTGTTATGAGCCATCTATTGACTGAGGCTCAGTTGTTCATACTGTTAACTGGGTATAGTTATCACAAGTTGTACAGTGTGATTGGTGTGGCTGGTATGAGTCTTACCCTGGATTCCAAATCCTTTCCTAGTAATGTCAGCTCTTCCGGGCACAGTTTCCCTAACTGAGGTCTGGAGGAGGGGCATAGAGGGAGGAGCCAGTGCACACCAGATATAGTACCTAATCTTTCTTTTAAGAGTGCCCAGTCTCCTGCAGAGCCCGTCTATTCCCCATGGTCCTTACGGAGTACCCAGCATCCACTACGGACTACGAGAAATAGAATTACCGGTGAGTAAATTCTTATTTAAAAGGGTTTGACTAAAACTTTAAATTTTAGTAAAGCTAATTTTTACCTTGCTCAGACAATCGATAAAGGGCGTAGATTGGGACAAATTTTTTAATGGTAAGAGTACTGTAGAAATGTGGGTCACCTTTAAAACGCTGCTGTGCAAATTTATGCATAAATACATTCCAATGGGCAGCAAAAGTAAGAGAAGCAGGTGGCTAAATAAGAAGGTAAAGGAATTGATGGACAAAAAAGGGGAGCATTTAAGGCATTTAAATCCGACGGGAGTATGGAGACCTTCCGCTACTACAAAGAGTGGAATAAACTATGCAAAAAGGAAATCAGAGCAGCTAAAAAAGAAAATGAAAAACGGATTGCAAAGGAAGTTAAATCTAACCCCAAGAAATTTTTTAAGTATATCAATGGTAAAAGGATAAAAAAATTACAGCATAGGACCCCTAAAAAATGAACTGGGTGAATTGTTAAATAGCGACTATGATAAAGCAGATTTATTGAATAAATTCTTCTCGTCGGTATTTACTATAGAGGAAAAAATGGTAGGAATAGAACAAGATAAAAATAAGGGTAAGAACCAAAATTACTACTCGTGTTTAAGTGAGGATGTAGTCCAGTGATTTTCAACCTTTTTTTTTTTACTCACGGCACACCAAACAATATTTGAAAATTCCCAAGGCACACCATCAGTTCCCCACAGAATAAAAAACAAAACACAAACATTGGCCCTCACAGTAAAAAAAAATCCACACATACATGCATACACAGGAAAAACAATCGCATTGCTCCCCACATAAATCATGTTGCTCCCTACATAAATCCTATTGCTCCCCACATGAATTATTCACATTGTTCCCCCCATAAATCCATAAATTCTTATTCTCCCCACATAAATCCTATTGAAATCATATTGTTCCCCACAGGAGAAATAAAATAACAAATATTATCAGCTGACCTCCTTGTCCCTCAGTGGCGGGGCTTGTTCATAGTGGAGTTCTGCGAATACTGAGCAGCGGGCGGGCAGGCAGGTGTGGATGTGAGTTGCCATGGAAAGCTGTGTATGCAGGCGGGAACTGGAAGATGTGTATGCAGGCAGGCTTGGTGAGACTCGGCTGCCGTGACCTATGATATAACACAGTTTTCAAAGCATAGGTCAAGGTCTGAGCACAACTGATCCTCTAAGAAGAGCCTGGGCCAACAGTTCACTCTGAAGATGCAAGAAGCTGCCCTGGCTCTGCGGCACACCTTGCAACTGGTCGCAGCACACTAGTGTGCCACGGCACACTGGTTGAAAAAGCCTGATGTAGTCAAAGAATGACTGAATAAAATTAAGATCAATAAATCACGGGGGCCAGATGGACTGCTCCCAAGGGTTCTCAAGGAGCAAAGCTCAGAGATAGCAAAGCCATTACATTTAATCTTTAACTCTTCCATCATGACAGGTGAGGTTCCAAGGGACTGGCAAATTGCAGATATGGTGCCACTTTTTAAAAAGGGAACTAAATCTAATCCTGGGAATAACAGACCAGTAAGCCTAACATCTATAGTGAGGAAAATAATGGAAGGAGTATTAAGGGATAGCATTCAGGAGAATTTGGGATGCCTTAACAGGGTATTGCATACCTCCCAACTTTGTCCTGTCGGTAAGAGGGACACACGCGCGGCGCCGCCGCGCGCGTTACCGAAAAGGGGGCGTGGCTTCGCGGAGGACCCACGATCGCGAGCCACGCCCCCGTTTTTGTCACTGAGGGGGCATGCCCAGCTCTCTGTGAGCCGCTGGCATGTCCCCTCTCCCTCTGTCTGCAGTGAATAGACGCCGTGCGCATGTGCACATTGTCTATTCACCACTGCTCTGCTAAGCAGGGCAGCGAGTGCAGGAGCCTCCCAACTGCCCCCCCCCCCCCCACCGCGGGACACTGCTGCCCGCGGGTGGGACAGCGGGACTGTCCCGCGAAAATCGGGACAGTTGGGAGGTATGGTATTAGCATGCATAAAACGGGGAATAGAGACCAGTGATGAAAGTGTAATCCTGCCACTGAGTTGGTACGGCCTCATCTAGAATACTGTGTACAATTTTGGCCTCCGCACTATAAAAAAGACATAGTTGAACTAGAACGGGTTCAGAAAAGAGCTACAAAATTAGTTAAGGGCCTAGACTATTTGGATTATGAGGAAAGACTACTTAGGCTGGATATGTTTACACTGGAAAAAAGGCGCATAAGAGGGGACATGATTAATATCTTCAAATATATCAAGGGGTAATATAAGGAACTTTCAGGTGATTTACTTATTAAGAGCTCTGTACACAGGACACGTGGTCATCCCTTTAGGTTAGAAGGGAGGAAGTTTAAGATCAAGCGTAGGAAAGGTTTCTTCATAGTGCGGGACAGTGAGTTTATGGAATTCACTGCCGGAGAGAGTGGTAATGTCTGATTCAATTGAGGCATTTAAGAAAGGATTAGACAATTTTTTTTGCGGAAAATAGCATCGAAGGTTACAAGTAAATTGCAGATAATACAGCATATAGCACTATAGGTTGAACTTGTTGGACAATTGTCTTTTTTTCAACCTCAACAACCATGTAATGTGATATAGATAGATATATCTCTATCTATTTTTCAATCCATAATCTGCCGGCACTCCAGTCGCCAAACCCTCATGCTTAGGTGCCCATCCATAGTAAATAATATCCGATTTCAAAAGAGATGGCACTCAAAGACTATTTTAGATGCAAATACGGGGCCCCGAAAACGTTTGATGTATTTGCAATACATGTGATTTTATTTTCATCTAAAATAGTCTTTGAGTGCCATCTCTTTTGGAATCGTGTATGTATGTATGTATGTATGTATGTATATATATATATATAATATATTATTATAATAAATTATGCACGCACTTAAAGAACACTGCAAGAAAGAGAATTTACCCTGCAGCGTTATGTGCGGTGGCGCAATCCGCACACTCCTAGTTATGGCCCCTGTATCTGAACCCAGTAGTAATGAGAGAAGGTATTGCTTTACTGCTTACTCTTTGCGAGGTCGTGCTATTATCATTCACTGTTCTGCCAAGAGAGGTTTATTAAATAGCCCTTAAAAAACAGTTGTCATTTGTGTGATATGAAGCCATACGGAATGATACTTTTTGGGTCCCCACTATCACCAGTGCTACATAGGCCCTATATCTTTAGAAAGTTGTTTATTTTCATCTTTCAGGATGCAGCTGAGCTGTGTCTGACTCTGATGCAGTGAGTATGTCCAGGCAGTATGGGATCCCAATAAGCACTTCTGCTTGACTAAGTAAATTCATAAGTGAAAGGCATTGAAGTAAAACAGATAAAGCAATATGTGCACACTTTTTTGTATCCCATTCTGTGCCAGAGAGAAACATATAGGTTCCTATGGGAGCTTGAGTCCCAACTGTGCCCTTCTTAAAGGAAACAAAATGTGGGGGTTATTGGTAAGCGTCTATAGACAGAATTGACCATTTGTGTTTTAATATCTGTAGAGAGTTAAAGGCCACTAACGTGGTGATATGAGGCTGAACAGCACAGGCTGCTGAAGTCATTGAGCAACTATTTTGTAATCTTATTACAGTGGCTCCCTATTGGGGTCATGAGATTGATTCTGATCAGGGTACTATCTGTGGGTTATTTATGGTTCCCCAGTGTTTGCGTAGGTTTTTTTTTTCTCACAGTCCAAATAAATAGTGGTAGACTGATTGACATGTGAAAATGGATCCTAGCGTGTTAGTGTTAGACAATTTATACTAAGCCTCAATGTGCAGTGATACGAATACCTCAATATTCTCTGGAAAAAACAGCCTGATATGGTAGTACTATACAAACAAACAATGATAATAATAATCCTTTTGATTTTTTTCTTTCTGGTAGCTGGAGTTTGCAGTTCAGATGACCTGTGAGAAGTGCGTCAATGCAGTAAAGAGCTCATTACAAGGTGTAAAAGGTAAGTAACAAATACTACAATTTTATAATGCAGTTTAGATTTTTATTTCGTTTTTGCCACAATTGTTAATCAACTGGATCGGCACTTTGGACAAGTATTTTAAAAAACACTTTGTACACATGTGAAAGTGGCGCCTACCACTTGCAGGATGGCTGATGACCTCGCACAGAAATTAAATCAATTGAATCCTTGAGGTAATGGGTATATAAAACACAGCTAGCAAAAGTATAGCCCTTTTCATTTCCTGGTATAAACCTGAACAGATCGCCAGGTTTTACAACTTGATGCTTAATAAATAAACCCCCTTCACTCTGCTATTGAGGACTACTGGCTAGTTCATCGTGATCTCGTACTAAATAGTAGTCAGGCATTGACTATAAATATATATAAATAAATATCTATCTAGTGCAACCAATATTCGCATTAGATCGGACTGTTTTTGTGACTGATTAGTTGCATAATTGTTAAGAGGGATTATACTGTTGATGTTGGTGGACTCCCACAAGCTGCTTTTATTAAAAGCTACAGTATATAGCATTGACCACCAAAGTAATTGAAGTGAAACTGGATTTTATATACTCTAGACTTTTTATTTTTTTATTAGTATTGCAATAAAATGTGATTACAATTTATCCTTGAGCTTGTTTGTGCTAGATTATTATGAGTTATTTTTTTTTCTGCTGCTGGGTACACTGGGCTCCACAAGGAATAACATCAGGGTGTAGAGTAGGATCTTGATCCGAGGCACCAACAGGCTCCAAGCTTTGACTGTTCCCAAGATGCACAGCGCCGCCTCCTCTATAACACTGCCTCCGTGCACAGGAGCTCAGTTTGTAAATTGGTGCCTTGCAGTAAGCAGGCAATCAACAGGGGGGCTGCCATTGCAGCCCATATTATAGCTCAATTTGAAGAAAGAAGAAAAATACTTTCAAGACTTCAAGGGCTGCAGCGTTTAATGTCAGATAGAAATACTTTGCTGCAGCTCCATCACCCCCAGCGGCGCTGTATACTCCCGCGCCCTGGTTGTTTGGTAACTACAGCGGAGGCTCCGGTGATCTTCTGGTTAGCCACACACACACACCCGCCGCTGACCTCCAGGATCGCGAGGCTGCAGGTACATGGAGAGGTAAGGGGTCTCTTTGGCCGCTGTTTACCGCGATCCGGCACGGCCACAGGAGTCGGGCTGCGCGTGCGCTGGCGTGGACACTGTTATTGAACAGCCGCTCCACTAGACACCAGGTACAATGGGCACAAGTGGGGTTTTTTCCCTCTGTTAAAACCCCGTTTCTCTGACGTCCTAGTGGATGCTGGGAACTCCGTAAGGACCATGGGGAATAGCGGCTCCGCAGGAGACTGGGCACAACTAAAGAAAGCTTTAGGACTACCTGCTGTGCACTGGCTCCTCCCACTATGACCCTCCTCCAGACCTCAGTTAGAATTTTGTGCCCGGCTGAGCTGGATGCACACTAGGGGCTCTCCTGAGCTCCTAGAAAAGAAAGTATATTTTAGTTTTTTTATTTTCAGTGAGATCTGCTGGCAACAGACTCACTGCTACGAGGGACTAAGGGGAGAAGAAGCGAACCTACCTGACTGGAGATAGTTTGGGCTTCTTAGGCTACTGGACACCATTAGCTCCAGAGGGATCGAACACAGGACCCGACCTCGATCGTTCGGTCCCGGAGCTGCGCCGCCATTCCCCTTACAGAGCCAGAAGCATGAAGATGGTCCTGGAAATCGGCGGCAGAAGACTTCGGTCTTCAACAAGGTAGCGCACAGCACTGCAGCTGTGCGCCATTGCTCCTCATGCACACCTCACACGCAGGGCGCTGGGGGGGGGGGGCGCCCTGAGCAGCAATATGAATACCTTGGCTGGCAAAAAATCACAATATATAGTCCCAGAGGCTATATATGTGATAAATACCCCTGCCAGAATCCATAAAAAAAGCGGGAGATAAGTCGCGGGGCTATCTCCCTCAGCACACTGGCGCCATTTTTTCTTCACAGTGCAGCTGGAAGACAGCTCCCCAGGCTCTCCCCTGTAGTTTTCAGGCTCAAAGGGTTAAAAAGAGAGGGGGGGCACCAAATTTAGGCGCAATACTGTGTATACAAGCAGCTATTGGGGGAAAAATCACTCAGTTATAGTGTTAATCCCTGCATTATATAGCGCTCTGGTGTGTGCTGGCATACTCTCTCTCTGTCTCCCCAAAGGACTTTGTGGGGTCCTGTCCTCAGTCAGAGCATTCCCTGTGTGTGTGCGGTGTGTCGGTACGGCTGTGTCGACATGTTTGAGGAGGAAGGTACGTGGAGGCGGAGCAGATGCCGATAAATGTGATGTCGCCCCCTGTGGGGCCGACACCAGAGTGGATGGATAAGTGGAAGGTATTAACTGACAGTGTCAACTCCTTATGTAAAGGGCTGGATGACGTAACAGCTATGGGACAGCCGGCTTCTCAGCCCGCGCCTGCCCAGGCGTCTCAAAGACCATCAGGGGCTCAAAAACGCCCGCTCCCTCAGATGGCAGACACAGATGTCGACACGGAGTCTGACTCCAGTGTCGACGAGGTTGAGACATATACACAATCCACTGGGAACATCCGTTGCACTCGGCAATGAAAAATGTGTTACACATTTCTGACATTAACCCAAATACCACAAAAAAGGGGTTTTATGTTTGGGGAGAAAAAGCAGCCAGTGTTTTGTTGCCCCATCAGATGAGTGAATGAAGCGTGGGTTCCCCCGATAAGAAACTGGTAATTTCTAAAAAGTTACTGATGGCGTACCCTTTCCCGCCAGAGGATAGGTCACGTTGGGAGATATCCCCTAGGGTGGATAAGGCGCTCACACGTTTGTCATAAAAGGTGGCACTGCCGTCTTAGGATACGGCCACTTTGAAGGAGCCTGCTGATAAAAAGCAGTGGCTATCCTGAAGTCTGTATATACACACTCAGGTAATATACTGAGACCTGCAATTGCCTCAGCATGGATAGTGCTGCTGCAGCGTGGTCTATTACCCTGTCAGGACAGGGATACTATTTGCTAACCATAGAGCATATTAAAGACGTCGTCTTATATATGTGGGATGCACAGAGGGATATTTGCCGACTGGCATCCAAAATTAATGCAATGTCCATTCTGCCAGGAGGGTATTAGGGACCCGGCAGTGGACGGGTGATGCTGACTTTAGAAGGCACATGAAGATTCTGCCTTATAAGGGTGAGGAATTGTTGGGGATCGTCTCTGGGACCTCGTATCCACAGCAACAGCTGGGAAGGAAAAAAATTTACCTCAAGTTTCCTCACAGCCTAAGAAAGCACCGTATTATAAGGTACATTCCTTTCGGCTTCAGAAAAGCAAGCGGGTCAAAGGCGCTTCCTTTCTGCACAGAGACAAGGGAAGAGGGAAAAAGCTGCACCAGACAGCCAGTTCCCAGGATCAAAAATCTTCCCCCGCTTCCTCTGAGTCCACCGCATGACGCTGGGGCTCCACAGGTGGAGCCAGGTGCGGTGGGGGCGCGTCTCGGGAACTTCAGCGACCAGTGGGCTCGCTCACAGGTGGATCCCTGGGTTCTGCAAGTAGTATCACAGGGATACAAGCTGGAGTTCGAGGCAACTCCCCCTCACCGTTACCTCAAATCAGCCTTGCCTGCTGCTCTCGAGGAGAGGTAGTACTGGCGGCAATTCACAAGTTGTACTTCCAGCAGGTGATAATCAAGGTACCCCTCCTTCAACAAGGCCGGGGTTACTATTCCACAATGTTTGTGGTACCGAAACCAGGCGGTTTGGTGAGACCCATTCTAAAATTTAAATCCTTGAACACTTATATACGAAGGTTCAAGTTCAAAATGGAATCGCTCAGGGCGGTTCTTGCAAGCCTGGACGAAGGGGATTACATGGTATCACTGGACATCAAGGATGCTTACCTGCATGTCCCCATTTACCCTCCTCACCAGGAGTACCTCAAAATTGTGGTACAGGACTGTCATTACCAGTCCAGGGAGTACCAAGGTAATGGCCGAAATGATGATACTCCTTCAAAAAAAGGGAGTTATAATTATCCCGTACTTGGACGATCTCCTTATAAAGGCGAGGTCCAGGGAGCAGTTGTTCGTCGGAGTAGCACTATCTCGGGAAGTGCTACAACAGCACGGCTGGATTCTGAATAGTCCAAAGTCACAGCTGGTTCCTACGACGCGTCTACTGTTCCTGGGTATGGTTCTGGACACAGAACAAGAAAAAAGGGTTTCTCCCGGAGGAGAAGGCCAAGGAGTTGTCATCTCTAGGCAGAGACCTCCTAATACAAATACAGGTGTCGGTGCATCAATGCACGCGAGTCCTGGGAAAGATGGTAGCTTCTTACGAAGAAATTCCATTCGGCAGGTTCCAGGCAAGGATCTTCCAGTGGGATCTGTTGGACAAGAGGTCCGGGTCGCATCTTCAGATGCATCGGCTGCTAACCCTGTCTCCAAGGGCCTGGGTGTCGCTGTTGTGGTGGCTGCAGAGTGCTCATCTTCTAGAGGGCCGCAGATTCGGCATACAGGACTGGGGCCTGGTGACCACGGATGCCAGCCTTCGAGGCTGGGGGCAGTCACACAGGGAAGAAACTTCCAAGGACTATGGTCAAGTCAGGAGACTTCCCTACACATAAATATTCTGGGACTAAGGGCCATTCACAATGCCCTAAGTCAGGCTAGACCCCTGCTTCAACACCAGCCGGTGCTGATCCAGTCAGACAACATCACGGCGGTCGCCCATGTAAACCAGCAGGGCGGCACAAGAAGCAGGATGGTGATGGCAGAAGCCACAAGGATTTTCCGATGGGCGGAAAATCATGTGTTAGCACTGTCGGCAATGTTCATTCCCGGAGTGGACAGCTGGGAAGCAGACTTTCTCGGCAGGCACGACCTCCACCCGGGAGAGTGGGGACTTCATCCAGAAGTCTTCAAAATGATTGTACACCGTTGAGAAAGGCCACAGGTGACGTGATGGCGTCACGCCTCAACAAAAGCTAAAAAGATATTGCGCCTGGTCAAGGGACCCTCAGGCGATAGCTGTGGACGCTCTGGTAACACCGTGGGTGTACCAGTCGGTGTATGTGTTCCTTCCTTTGCCTCTCATACCCAAGGTATTGAGAATACTAAGAAGGAGAGGAGTAAGAACTATACTCGTGGTTCCGGATTGGCCAAGAAGAGCTTGGTACCCAGAACTTCAAGAAATGATCTCAGAGGACCCATGGCCTCTGCCGCTCAGACAGGACCTGCTGCAGCAGGGGCCCTGCCTGTCCAAGACTTACCACGGCTGTGTTTGACGGCATGGCGGTTGAACACCGGATCCTAAAGGAAAAAGGCATTCCGGAGGAAGTCATTCCTACGCTGATTAAGGCTAGGAAAGATGTGATAGCAAAATATTATCACTGCATATGGCAAAAATATGTTGCTTGGTGTGAGGCCAGGAAGGCCCCAACGGAGGAATTTCAACTGGGTCGATATCTGCACTTCCTACAGTCAGGAGTGACTACGGGCCTGAAATTGGGTTACGTTAAGGTCCAGATTTCGGCTCTGTACATTTTCTTCCAAAAAGAACTGGCTTCACTGCCTGAAGTTCAGACTTTTGTTAAGGGAGTGCTGCATATTCAGCCCCCGTTTGTGCCTCTAGTGGCACCGTGGGATCTCAACGTGGTGTTGGATTTCCTGAAGTCGCATTGGGTTGAGCCACTTAAATCCGTAGAACTAAAATACCTCACGTGGGAAGTGGTCATGCGGTTGGCGTCGGCCAGGCGTGTATCAGAATTGGCGGTTTTGTCATGCAAAAGCACTTATCTGATTTTCGTATGGATAGGGCGGAATTGAGGACTCGTTCCCAATTCCTTCCTAAGGTGGTATCAGTTTTTCATGTGAACCAACCTGTTGTGGTGCCTGCGGCTACGTGGGACTTGGAGGACTCCAAGTTACTGGACGTAGTCAGGGCCCTGAAAATAGATGTTTCCAGGACGGCTGGAGTCAGGAAAACTGACTCTCTATTTATCCTGTATGCACCCAACAAGCTGGGTGCTCCTGCTTCTAAGCAGACTATTGCTCGCTGGATCTGTAGCACGATTCAACTTGCACATTCTGCGGCTGGACTGCCGCACCCTAAATCTGTAAAAGCCCATTCCACGAGGAAAGTGGGCTCTTCTTGGGCGGCTGCCCGAGGGGTCTCGGCTTTACAACTTTGCCGAGCTGTTACTTGGTCGGGTTCAAACAATTTTGAAAAAGTCTGCAAGTTTGATACCCTGGCTGAGGAGGACCTTGAGTTTGCTCATTCGGTGCTGCAGAGTCATCCGCACTCTCCCGCCCGTTTGGGAGCTTTGGTATAATCCCCATGGTCCTTACGGAGTTCCCAGCATCCACTAGGACGTCAGAGAAAATAAGATTTTACTCACCGGTAAATCTATTTCTCGTAGTCCGTAGTGGATGCTGGGCGCCCATCCCAAGTGCGGATTGTCTGCAATACTTGTATATAGTTATTGCCTAACTAAAGGGTTATTGTTATGAGCCATCTGTTAGTGAGGCTCAGTTATATTTCATACTGTTAACTGGGTATAATATCACGAGTTATACGGTGTGGCTGGTATGAGTCTTACCCGGGATTCAAAATCCTTCCTTATTGTGTCAGCTCTTCCGGGCACAGTATCCTAACTGAGGTCTGGAGGAGGGTCATAGTGGGAGGAGCCAGTGCACACCAGGTAGTCCTAAAGCTTTCTTTAGTTGTGCCCAGTCTCCTGCGGAGCCGCTATTCCCCATGGTCCTTACGGAGTTCCCAGCATCCACTACGGACTACGAGAAATAGATTTACCGGTGAGTAAAATCTTATTTTTTCATAGCCGCAGCACCCGGTGTGGAAGCCAGCAGGGGGAGAAGGCCATAACCTGTAGCCCCAGCCCCAGGGCGCCATTTCTGTGAATGTTCTCGCCCTGGAGCTGCATATCTCTCCTTCCCCCTTCCCTCCCTGTCAACAGCCATCACAACGGAGCTGAGCTGTTCCTGGGACTGTTGGGGAAAATCCTCCTCTGTAAAGCCGCCTGATCGCCAGCGCTGTGCATTTTACAGGACACTTAAGTATTCTACCTGTCACTGGGACAGTGTTAGTTAAGAAAAAGGGCATACATTTAGGGCTGTGTGGTACAAACGCCCTGTGATATACATCCAGTATCTACTGTGCTTTGTTATATCTATTATTGACACATATAGCTTTACTGAGTATTACTTTGTATTGCTAGTCCAGTGCAGTTTTATGGTGCATAATTTCTGCGTGGTACATTTGTGACTATATATGTGTGTGTGCATGAAGCTGCTGCGTGGCTGCCATATTGGGTATTTCACTCAGCGTGCTATTCCTATATTCCATAACCTGTGGGGGCTAAGTGTATCAGGTTTTCTGTATAATATAGTCTTTTTTTATTTTTTTTACAAGACATATATTTGCTGTGTATTTTTACTTGTGATTTATAGTATGTGTGTATATATATGTATGTATATGTGTATATGTGTGTGTATATATATATATATATATATATATATATATATATATATATATACATACATACATACATACATACATACATACATACATACATACATACATACATACAGTGATTCATCGCGCCCTACGGGCGCTCTTCACATCGTCGTTTGGGGCTACGCCCCGTTAACCCCTGCACACCTTTGGACATACGCAGGCCGGTAGATAACAGAATCAGAAACACAGGGCAGTATAGAGGGCATACAGAAATGGTGTCCGGTTGAGAAAAGATAGAGAGGCGTAGCGGGGGAAAAAGGGAATGTACAGAAACGCTGTGCGATCGGTAAAGGATAGGGAGAGGCAGGGTGGTAGGGAGAGGATAAAGGGAGGCAAGGTGTTAGACAGAAAATACCGTTGCAAGAGGCTACGACCCGTTTACCCTTGCAGGGGCTTCAGCTGTGCTATAATTGTTATTATATGGAGTATTACCTGCAAAAAAGTTTATGCTATTGGGTAATTATTGCAAGAGGGAAGGGCGTGCGATTGTCAAGGGGGCGTAAAGAGTGGGCGCAGGGCACAATGAATAACATGGTGTAGTATATACTGCTAGTGTATGCAGCGCAGCTTATACACACAGTGGCCACAGGTATCAGAGCCGGGTATACACACAATGGACACAGATAGCTGAGCCGCTTATACACACAATGGCCACAGGTAGCAGCACCACTTATGCACACAATGGCCACTTTTAGCAGCACCGCTTATGCACACAATGGCCACTGGTAGCAGTGTCACTTATACACACAATGGCCACAGGTAGCAGCACCACTTATACACACAATGGCCACAGGTAGCAGAGGAGCTTATACACACAATGGCCACAGGTAGCAGTGTCACTTATACACACAATGGCCACTGGTACCAGAGCCGCGTATACACACAATGGCCACAGGGAGCTGTGCCACTTATACACAATGGCCACAGGTAGCAGTGTTGCTTAGACACATAATGGCCACAGTATTTTTTTTTATTTATTAATCCAATGTCCATTGGTAGCAACTATACTCACAGAAGTTCAGTGTGTGGGTGGGGGAGGTGCAGGTGCGGAAGGGGAGTGTAGATGCTGTTGGTGGGGGAGGGGTGGGTGCAGGGGGCTGTGGTTGAAGGAGGGGGTCTGGAGGTGGTTTGCATGGGGGAGGGGCGATGTAGTGGGGGGGGGTGTTTGGGGAGGTGGGGTTGCAGGGGGGGTGAAGTTGGGTGATAGGTTCTAGAAGTGCTGCAGATGTGGGTGCTATGGGTAGGTGCCGCGGGTGGGGGAGGGGCGGGGGGTGCTGGGGATGGTGCGGGAGTGCGGCGGGTGGTGCTGCAGGTGTGGGTGCTACGGGTGGGGGTGGGAGTGCTGTAGGTGGGGGGGGGCGTGTGCCGTGGGGGAGGGGCGGGAATGCCGCGGGTGGGGGAGGGGCATCTGCTGCTGGTGGGGGAGGGGCGGGAGTGCCGCGGGTGGGGGAGGGGTGGGTGGTGCTGCAGATGTGGGTGCTATGGGTGGGGGAGGGGCGGGGGTGCTGTGGATGGGGGATGGTGCGGGAGTGCGGCGGGTGGTGCTGCAGGTGTGGGTGCTACGGGTGGGGGTGGGAGTGCTGTGGGTGGGGGGGCGTGTGCCGTGGGTGGGGGAGGGGCATCTGCTGGTGGGGGAGGGGCGGGAGAGCCGTGGGTGGTGCTGCAGATGTGGGTGCTATGGGTGGGGGAGGGGCGGGAGTGCCGCGGGTGGGGGGTGCTGCAGATGTGGGTGCTATGGGTGGGAGGAGGGGGTGGGGGAGGGGCGGGGGTTGGTGCTGCAGATGTGGCTGCTATGGGTGAGGGAGGGAGTGCCGCTGGTGCGGGAGGGGCAGTAGTGCCGCGGGTGGGGGAGGGGCAGGGGGTGCTGCAGATGTGGGTGCTATGGGTGGGGGAGGGGGCGGGAGTGCCGCGGGTGGGGGAGGGGCGGGGCGGGGGTGCTGCAGATGTGTCTGCCATGGGTGGGGGAGGGGCGGGAGTGCCGTGGGTGGGGGAGGGGCGGGGGGTGCTGCAGATGTGGGTGCCATGGGTGGGGGGAGTGAGTGCCGCGGGTGGGAGGGTGCGGGGTGTGTGCCGCGGGTGGGGGACGGATTATGTGAAGGCTGTGGGTGCCGCGGGTGGGAGGGGGGCGGGTGCGGCAGTCAGAGGTCGTCCACGGCATTCTCCTCCAGACTGTGCGGCAGCTGAGCAGTCACCGGCTGCAGTGTCACCAGGGTGCAGGGAGTGTACGGGGAGGGGGGTAAGAGGGGAGTGGGCGGAGATGGAGAGGAGACTGGGCGGGGATGGGCGGCCCGAGGGAGGGGACTGTTCCTGGCCTGCCTCCAGCCACCCAGATCTGTGACTGTGACTCCGCCCAGCGTTAGAAATGCAGGCACAGAGTCACAGGGCAAATATATAGGATATATATATATATATATATATATATATATATATATATATATATATATATATATATATATATATATAAAATCTCTCGCTTGGATTCCCGGTTTGTGCTGACACAGTCACACTTCACTGAGAGTCCTTGATAGGTATATCACTGCTAAGAATTGTACCGGGTTGCCCAATATTGTGCTTATTGTTATGTCGGCTACACGAGGCAACGGAGCTGGGCATCTCCCACATTGCGTGGTGCTGATGCCACAGACGTGTTGGAGGAAAATTTGGCAGCAGAGCGTTCAGGTTCAGGGGGTTCCTTACCCCCCAGTGGGTCCGTAGCACCGGGGGTAACAAATGACCTACCTTGGGCTACCTTTTCCACGCTGTTAAACATGCTTGTAACTAAATTGGCGCCCCCGTGGGACCACCTGTGCCATTGCAGCAGTTTATGGTCCCTGCTATTAATCCGCCATGGGCAGATCAAATCTCCACTCAGTGACAGCATTTGAACCGGTCACTGACTAAATTAAGTGTCACTCTCGCCCACCTAAGACTAAGACGTCTTCTAGACGGGCCATTACCTCCTCCCAATCCACTGCTGTCCCAGACACGTCCTCTGAGGAGGATGGTGAATATACTGATCCCACAGACACTGACTCAGATGTTTCTGATGGGGAAGGGAAGTCATTGGTGGATGTCCCTGATCTGATTGAGGCAATTAGGCTCATTCTTCAGGTGTCTGATGATCCTGAGACTGTCTCTAAAAAGCCAGATAGATTTAAACGAAAGAAGGTGGTTAAACAAGTTTTACCTCATTCTCAACACCTGGCTGACATACGTCAGGAATCCTGGGAAAATCCGGGGGCAAAATTCATACCAAATAAGAGGCTGTTGGCTCGCTATCCTCTCTCTGCAGAGTTATGTAAAAATTGGGAAACTCCTCCGCCTGTAGATTTTTCATGTGGCGCGCATGGTAGTTTCCTCTGCTCTGCCAGTAACTACCGTCACCACTCTGAAGGAACCGACTGATAGACACATGGAGGGATGTTTGAAAGCGATTTACACCCTAACGGGGGCTGTGCATAGGCCAACTATTGCAGCGACATGGGCTGCTGAAGCTGTTGAGGCGTGGGCTCAGGAGCTAGAGGCAGAGCTGCCTTCTGATGCTTATGAGCATACTCGACAATGTCTCTCATATATTACCACGACTTCTCTATACCTTAAGGAGGCGGCCTCTGATGCCGGGGTGCTGGCGGCCAAGGCTGCTACTACGTCCGTCTTTACCAGACGTATCCTTTGGTTGAGATCGTGGTCGGTGGATATGGATTCCAAGAAAACCCTGGAGGTGCTTCCTTTCAAGGGAGACATTCTCTTTGGAGAAGACCTCAATAAGATTGTGGCTGATCTGGCTACTGCTAAAACAGCTTGCCTACCTAGTACGGCTCCTTCCGCACAGAAGACTAAAAGTACTTTCCCTCGGCTCTTTCGTCCTCCAGGTAAAGCAAAAGGTCATGCGTACCCAAAGCAAGCTCGTGCTTCCAGACCTGCCAAGCCCAGAAGCCTGGGCTGCCCGTCAGCCTGCTTCCAAAAGTGACAAGCCTGCTGCGTGACGGGGCGGGCCTCCCTCTGGGGGATCCCAGGGTGAGGGGCCGACTACTAGGTTTTGCCCAGGAATGGTTGAAGACCACTTCAGATACCTGGGTAAGGGAAGTCATCACTCGAGGTTACGCATACCCTTCAAGCATCGTCCCCCTCATCAATTTTGCCTGACAGATGTTCCTCTGGACCCGGCAAAAGCAAACACTCTGCTTTCGGTGGTACATTTCCTCCTGACCACAGGAGTGGTAGTACAGGTGCCTCTGGCTCAGAGAGGCAAGGGGTACTATTCACCGCTGTTTCTAGTCTCGAAACCGAACGGATCCTCACGGCCGATTCTCAATCTGAAGTCCTTGAACAAGTATGTGCGGGTCTCCAAGTTTCGTATGGAAACTCTGCTCTCTTTTGTTCTTGCCTTGGAGCCTGGGGACTATATGGTCTCCCTGGACATACAGGATGCCTACCTGCATAGTCCCATTGCAGTGTCTCATCAGCAGTATCTGAGGTTCGCGGTGGGCAACCTTCATTACCAATTTCGGGCATTATTCTTTGGTTTGACAACGGCTCCCCGAGTTTTCACCAAAGTAATGGCGGTCACGACGGCTTCAACTTCGCCATCAAGGGGTCAGAATACTACCATACCTAGACGATTTGTTGATCCTGGCAAATTCCCCAGAAATTCTCCTGTGTCATCTAAATCTGACGGTCCAGGTCATGACAGCCCGCGGGTGGCTTGTCAACTGTAGGAAATCATCCCTGGTTCCTACTCGGAGCATGGTACACCTGGGAGTGTTATTGGACACTCACAACCAGCGGGTGTTCTTGTCTCAGGAGAAAAACCTGAAACTTCAGGACAGGATTCGATGCTTCCTATCTCGTCCGCAAGTGTCGATTCATTCGGCAATGCAAGTGCTAGGTCTCATGGTGTCGGCTTTCGACATGGTGGAGTATGATCAATTTTATTCTCGCCCTCTGCAGAAGTTGATTCTGTCCAAGTGGGACGGCCTACCTCACCGTCTCAGATCTCACATGATCTCCTTGTCTCTGGAGGTCCGCCTGTCACTGAGCTGGTGGCTTCAGGACCAACGATTGAGCAGGGGCCGTCCCTTCTGGATATCCAACTTGGTCCTGCTGACAACGGAAGCCAGTCTGAGAGGTTAGGGCGCGGTGTTGGAACAACACTCTCTCCAGGGTCGGTGGACCGAGGAGGAGTCACTACTCTCGATAAACATTCTGGAATTGCGGGCAGTGTTCAATGCGTTGACAATGACCCAGCATCTGATACAGAATAGACCTATTCAAGTACAATCGGACAACGCCACCATGGTGGCGTACATCAATCATCAAGGCGGCACTCGAAGCCGCATGGCAATGAGGGAAGTATCACGGATTCTTCAATGGGCAGAGCGCCATCTGCCGGCCATTTCAGCAGGGTTCATTCCAGGCGTTCTGAACTGGGAAGCGGACTATCTCAGTCATCAGGACGTACATGCCGGAGAGTGGAGCCTTCATCAGGAGGTGTTTCAACTTCCTGTGGACATGTGGGGCCTTCCAGATGTGAATCTTATGGCGTCTCGACACAATCACAAGGTTCCAGTCTTCGGAGCAAGGACAAGGGATCCTCAAGCAGCGTTCGTGGACGCTCTGGCAATTCCATGGAACTTTCGGCTGCCGTATGTGTTCCCTTCGGTGTCACTTCTGCTCAGAGTAATACGGAAGTTCAAGCAAGGAGGAGGAAACCTACTTCTGGTCGCTCCAGCGTGGCCCAGACGGCACTGGTTCTCCGATCTACAGGGCCTCTCGCTGGATCATCCCCGTCTACTTCCACAACGACCAGACCTCCTCGTTCAGGGCCCTTGTGTTTACCAGAACTTGGCCCGTCTGGCTTTGACGGCGTGGCTCTTGATGCTTCCGTCCTGAGGGCCAAGGGTTTTTCTGAGGCGGTCGTTCAAACTATGTTGAAGGTCCGTAAGCCGGCTTCTGCTCGGATCTACCATAGGGTCTGGAATGCTTACTTTACTTGCTGTGCGTCTCACAGTCATGATGTTTTCAAGTTTAGTACGGCCAAAAGGTTGGCCTTCCTGCAACAGGGCCTGGACTTAGGCCTGCGTCTGGCCTCCCTCAAGGTTCACATCTCTGCTTTGTCGTTTTGGTTTCAGAGAAAGATTGCTACCCTACCTGATGTCCATACATTCACTCAGGGCGTGTTGCGGATTCAGCCTCCGGCGGTTTTGGAGGCCTTGCAAGAGTCTCCGTTTGAGCCTCTTGCATCTGCTGACCTTAAGTGGCTTTCCCTTAAGGTGCTATTCTTGCTGGCTATTGCTTCAGCTAGAAGGGTCTCGGACTTGGGTGCCTTATCCTGTAAGTCTCCCCATTTGATTTTTCACCGTGACCGGGCGGTTCTTAGAATGCTGCCAGGTTATTTACCCAAGGTGGTATCTTCCTTCCACCTTAACCAGGAGATAGTGGTTCCGGACTTTAATTCTCCTGAGTTGTCTACCAAAGAGCGCTCTTTGGATGTAGTACGGGCTCTCTGTATCTATGTGAAGAGAACTTCCTCCATTGGGAAATCTGATTCTCCTATTGTACTGTTTGGTTTTCACAAACGTGGCTGGCCTGCTTCCAAGTAGACTCTGGCCAGATGGATTAGAATGGTGATTGCACATGCCTATATACAGGCTGGTCGTCCGGTTCCTGCTACCATTAAAGCCCATTCTGCTCGGTCGGTTGGACCTTCTTGGGCGGCCCACCGTGGTGCGACCCTTGAACAATTGTGCAAGGCGGCTACTTGGTCCTCTGGGAACACGTTCATTAGGTTCTATGCCTTCGATACTTCCACCTCCCAGGATGCTTCCTTTGGACGCCGGGTTCTTGTGCCCGCTACAGTGCATCCCCTCCCATAAGGAACTGCTTTAGGACATCCCCAATGTTATTCCTTGTGGAGCCCAGTGTACCCCGCAGCAGAAAACAAGATTTATGGTAAGAACTTACCATTGTTAAATCTCTTTCGGTGAGACATTCTCTTTGGAGAAGACCTCAATCTCCACAAAGCGCCCACCCTGACGCACTTAGCTGCTTTGGGTTGGTATGGCATAGCCGCTGACACCCTCTCCTATGGTGAGTGTGTGGTGTAATTGGCTACGAGCGATTGTCGTCTCTGGTGCCTGCTACTGCATTGGTCTGGTTAACGAAACTGAGCTCCTGTGCACGGAGGCGGGGTTATAGAGGAGGCGGAGCTGTGCATCTTGGGAACAGTTCAAGCTTTGAGCCTGTTGGTGCCTTGGATCAAGATCCTACTCTACACCTTGATGTTATTCCTTGTGGAGCCCAGTGTACCTCGCAGAAAGCGATTTAACAACGGTAAGTTCTTACCATAAATCTTATTTTATTATTGCACTATATAGTTGACTGTATTGTTCTAAGTCCCTATTGCTGTCTATGGTAACAGCACAAGCAGTGACAAAGGTATACATACTTTATGTTCAAGTAATGTACTATTCAACTCTGAAGCTCTTTTCTTGTTTTGTTCTCTGCTGTCTGCTCCTACGTCCATACTCAGGTGTGCAGGACGTGACTGTCAGCCTGGAGTCAGAATCTGTTATTGTGAAGACTACGCTGCCAGCATTGGAGGTGCAGAGTCTGCTAGAAAGCACAGGACGCAGGGCAGTGTTAAAAGGAATGGGAAACAATGCTGCACGTATGTTATCATTTTCCTTGACATTCTTAATATCCTGTGTGTGTGGTATGTATGTATGTATGTATGTATGTATGTGTATATATATATATATATATATATATATATATATATATATATATATATTATACAATGTCCTATATATATATTATTATAGAGAGGGAGAGAAAAAAATGACGGGAGCGCTTTCTAGTGCAATAGGTTATAAACAACACCCGTGTGTGTAAAACCAAATAAGTGTGGACCCGTACCAAATAATAATAATTTAAAGCTTATCTCAAAACTAGGAGTGATCCACACGATTCCACACTTGGAATGATCCACAAATATTTTAATATGCATTCATAGTATAAAAAAGAAACGTAAAAACAACCTTCCTCAGGGGTTGAGACGTGATCCTTCCGAGATGGAACGCGTTGGGTACAGTGGCTATATGCCATATTCAGATAATCTTTCTAAAGCAATGAATAGGCATTTAATGGTTGCTCTTGTGCTGTGTGGTTTAAATTTTAAACTGTATTACACTATGTTTGTTTTTACTTTTTCTTTTTTATACTGTGAATGCTTATTAAAATATTGGTGGATCATTCCAAGTGTGGGTACGCTTTCTTTGTTTCTTATGCATCCATCTGCTTTAAGAGGGCACCGGAGCATCTTTGCACCTGCAGGGGAGTGCCGGTCCATGACAACTACTATATATAGATATTGATATCGATATAGATATATATAGATATAGTAAGGTAGTATAAGGGTTCTAGCGACCACTGGTGTCAGAATATATAAATTGAATATTTATCAGACCATGGGGTATATGCAATTGCGGGCGAATCGCGGCAAATTATCGCCGTTTTTTTAATTCGTCACAATTCGACAGGTGAATTCCGGCAGGTGGCTGCCGGAATTCACCATATTCAATGAAAAACGGATTCGACATTCCCGCGGGCGAAAAACGGCCGATTTGCCGGATTTTGCAGTGAATTAAAAAAATGGGAAAAACCCGGGAAAAAATGGCGTGGGGTCCCCCCTCCAAAGCATAACCAGCCTCGGGCTCTTCGAGCTGGTCCTGGTTCTAAAAATGCGGGGGGGAAATTGACAGGGGATCCCCCGTATTTTTAAAACCAGCACCGGGCTCTGCGCCTGGTGCTGGTGCAAAAAATACGGGGGACAAAAAGAGTAGGGGTCCCCCGTATTTTTTACACCAGCATCGGGCTCCACTGGACAGATAATGCCACAGCCGGGGGTCACTTTTATACAGAGCCCTGCGGCCGTGGCATTAAATATCCAACTAGTCACCCCTGGCCGGGGTACCCTGGGGGAGTGGGGACCCCTTCAATCAAGGGGTCCCCCCCCCCCCAGCCACCCAAGGGCCAGGGGTGAAGCCCGAGGCTGTCCGTCCCCCCCATCCAAGGGCTGCGGATGGGAGGCTGATAGCCTTGAGAAAAATGTCAGAATATTGTTTTTTTCCAGTAGTACTACAAGTCCCAGCAAGCCTCCCCCGCAAGCTGGTACTTGGAGAACCACAAGTACCAGCATGCGGGAGAAAAACGGGCCCGCTGGTACCTGTAGTACTACTGGAAAAAAAATACCCAAATAAAAACAGGACACACACACCGTGACAAGTACAACTTTATTACATACTGCCGACACACACATACTTACCTATGTTGACACGCCGACTGCCACAGTCTCCGACGATCCGAGGGTACCTGTGAAAAACTTATACTCACCTTCCAGCGTCCAGAGATAAATCCACGTCCAGAGTATAATCCACGTACTTGTTAAAAACAAACAAACCGCATACCCGACCATGCCGGACTAAAAAGGGGTCCCATATTGACACATGAGACCCCTTTCCCCGAATGTGCCGGGACCCCACGTGACTCCTGTCACTGAGGTCCCTTCAGCCAATCAGGAAGCGCTACTACGTGGCGCTCACCTGATTGGCTGTGCGCTGTCTGTGCTGTGACAGCGCATCGCACAGCTCTCTCCATTATATTCAATGGTGGGAACTTTGCCGTCAGCGGGGGGGTTACCCACGGTCAGCCGCTGACCGGCGGGTGACCTCACCGCTAGCCGCAAAGTTCCCACCATTGAATATAATGGAGAGGCTTTGCGATGCGCTGTTTGAGCTCAGACGCGCAGAGCCAATCAGCAGAGTGCAAGGACGTTGCACTCGCTGATTGGCTGAAGAGACCTTTCAGTGACAGCTGTCACGGAGAGATCTCTGCATTCGGGGAAAGGGGTCTCATGTGTCAATATGGGACCCCTTTCAGTCCGCTGGCACGGGTTTTTGCGTTTTTTTATTTTGCCAAGTACCTGGATTATACTCTGGACGTGCATTTATCTCTGGACGCTGGAAGGTGAGTATAATTTTTTCACAGGTACCCTCGGATCGTCGGAGACTGTGGCAGTCGGCGTGTCAACATAGATAAGTATGTGTGTGTCGGCAGTATGTAATAAAGTTGTACTTCAAAATCTACTTCAAAGGCCTCTCACACTGAGACTTTTCACACCTACACAGTAGGAATTGGCTTCTAACACCTTTCCAAAAGGCTGCCTATCCTAGGATAATTGACTAAATCAGCAGTTATTTTATTTATTACTTGCTTCAAATATACACAATAGGTTATTGCAATAACTTTGTTCATAATCCCATTATCATTTTGAATCACATACCGAATTGGGGGGAAACAAAACACAAAAAGGAAAAAACACAAAACAAAACAAAACACTGCTTTCTCTCCCTCTCTCATCATCATATGCAGCTCAAACTTATAGTAATCTGTCATTGATGACCAAATGTATACGTATTGCTCCAGCTTCATTCTTTCACTCCGCCCACCACGTTCTGCAGTTCCTATCACAGGCTTCTATTCTCCAATCCCTTGGCATTTTAAAAAGAAAACACAGGCGCATTCGTGGGAAGCGAGCAGGCCGGAAATGTATTTCCCCTGGTAACCATCTAAGTTCTTTGCCCACCTGCTCACCCCCATACTCAAAGAACAATCAAATAGAAGTGATACCCAAAAGACGGCCCTGTGTTTGGAAGGACAGAACTGTCAACTCTCACTTTGTGACCCCCATACCCAGAGCTCCTGCACTTAGCATAAAGAAAACTGAAGGCCCTCTGGTATGCCCAATCAGGTCAGTCCTTTGTAATGCCAGATCTATAAGAAACAAGACTGCAACAATTGCTGACCTTATTGAATCTGCAGATCTAGCCTGTATTACAGAGACCTGGCTAGATGAAAATGCAGCACCTATATTGGAGGCTGCAGTACCAACAAACTACTCTGTCATCCACAACCCAAGACTGGACCGCAGGGGTGGCGGGGTGGCTATCTGCTTCAAAAAAGAACTTAAACTTAGGGTCCACCATATTGAAACTACTCGCTCATTTGAGTGCATTGCTGCCCGGAGTTCGACAGGATTAGGTTTCAGAGTACTTCTCATTTACCGGCCACCTGGAGATGGAAAGATATTTCTGCAAGAAATTGCAGACACTGTTGCTGGCCTGGTTCTGGAACATCAAAGATGGCTCATCCTCGGGGATTTCAATGCATGGGTGGATGATGAGCTCTCACGCCTTGGCCAAGACCTCCTGTGCACAATGAATGGTCTGGGCTTCACACAGGTCATTCCCTCTGCCACACATAAAAGTGGTCACACTCTGGACCTTGTCTTTCAGATTGAATTAGAAGTCACTGACCTAAAAATAAACCCAGTCATCTGGTCAGACCACTACTCCCTCTGGTTCTCAGTTGCAACCCCTCAATTAAGATCTCTGCCCATGGAGTTGACCAGGTATCGTCCAAGGAGGGGTATGACTCCCCAGGCTCTTGCAGCAAATCTGGATCTCTCTGCTATACTGGGTGCCTGTGAAGATCCCTGTTCCCTAGTCCGTTATTATAATAGGGAAGTTATGGCTGCAATTGATATTATCGCCCCTGTGCGTTTAAGACCTCGTAAACCACAACGTCAAGCTCCATGGTTCGACAACAGTGTTAGTGAGCTCAAGAAAAGGGGGCGTAGACTGGAAAAACGATGGAGGAAGACTAACCTAGTGGATGACAAAATAAAACTAATAAAGCATAACGTAGAATATCAATCGACAATCACTCGTAAGAAAGCACAGTTCCTGTCAAATGAGATCACAGCAGCAAACAATAGGCCAGCTCAACTTTTCCGCACAGTGGAGATGCTTTGCAAGCCAGCATGCCTGCAGACTGACGAGACCCTCTCCCAGGCAAGATGCAACGAGTTTGCAAACTTCTTTGCAGATAAAATATCCACCATCCGGGCTGGAATCTCCACAGTGCCATCAAAGGAGTGCCAAACTACAAAGCCTGCCAATATAAGCTACCTGCCTTCATGGACTAATAGTAGACAATCAGCATTTAGAAATGGAGCGGATCACCGATCAGATGTACTGTCTCCGTTCCCAATGCGGTTCTAGGAGGACAAAGATGCTCCATTCTAAGGAAAAGCCATCCTTTATCCACATATTCCATTGATGAATGAACGAGGGAAAAGGGGCTCATAACCATAAGAACCGCATTGGGAACGGAGACAGTACATCTGATCGGTGATCCGCTCCATTTCTAAATGCTGATTGTCTACTATTAGTAGACCACTCTTTGGGGTACGAGGCTGATTTTACTATAACAGAGGAATTTTATTCCAGAATTGTGTTGACAATATTACACTATGTTTATGTTTTATGTTGTTTAGTAAGGTCACGTCCACTCCTTAATCTGGGGAGTGTAGCAACCCCACGAACACTATACGAGAAGCGCCTGTGATATGGTGTGGTAATTATTTCTTTCAGACCCATATTGAATTTAAAGTCCCTGAACATTTATCTGAAAAGATTCAAGTTCAAAATGGAATCACTCAGAGCGGTAATTGCAAGCCTGGAAGAGGGGGATTTTATGGTGTCTCCGGACATCAAGGATGCGTACTTGCATGTCCCCATTTACCCACCTCAGATTTGTGGTACAGGACTGTCATTACCAATTCCAGACGTTGCCGTTTGGGCTCTCCACGGCACTGAGAATATTTACCAAGGTAATGGCAGAAATGATGGTGCTCCTTTGAAAGCAAGGAGTCACAATTATCCCATACTTGGACGATCTCCTCATAAAGGCGAGGTCCAGAGAGCAGTTGCTGATCAGCGTAGCACACTCTCAGGAAGTGTTGCAACAGCACGGCTGGATTCTGAATATCCCAAAGTCGCAGCTGATTCCTACAACGCGTCTGCCCTTTCTGGGCATGATTCTGGACACGGACCAGAAGAAGGTGTTTCTCCCGGCGGAGAAGGCTCAGGAGCTCGTGACTCTAGTCAGAGACCTCTTAAGACCGAAACTGGTGCCGGTGCATCGCTGCACACGAGTCCTGGGAAAGAGGGTGGCATCATACGAAGCCATTCCCTTCGGCAGGTTCCATGCAAGGATCTTTCAATGGGATCTGTTGGACAAGTGGTCCGGATCGCATCTTCAGATGCATCGGCTGATCACCCTGTCCCCCAGGGCCAGGGTGTCTCTTCTGTGGTGGCTGCAGAGTGCTCACCTTCTCGAGGGCCGCAGGTTCGGCATACAGGACTGGGTCCTGGTGACCACGGATGCGAGCCTCCGAGGGTGGGGGGCAGTCACTCAGGGAGGAAACTTCCAAGGGTTGTGGTCAAGTCAGGAGGCTTGTCTGCACATAAATATCCTGGAACTAAGGGCCATATACAACGCCCTGAGTCAAGCGGAGCCTCTGCTTCGCAACCAACCGGTGCTGATTCAGTCAGACAACATCACCGCAGTGGCTCATGTAAACCGCCAAGGCGGCACAAGGAGCAAGGTGGCAATGGCGGAAGCCACCAGAATTCTTCGCTGGGCGGAGAATCACGTGCAAGCACTGTCAGCAGTGTTCATTCCGGGAGTGGACAACTGGGAAGCAGACTTCCTCAGCAGGCACGACCTCCACCCGGGAGAGTGGGGACTTCATCACGAAGTCTTCACTCAGATTACAAATCGATGGGAACTGCCACAGGTAGACATGATGGCGTCCCGTCTCAACAAAAAGCTACGAAGGTATTGCGCCAGGTCAAGAGACCCTCAGGCGATAGCTGTGGATGCACTGGTAACACCGTGGGTGTTCCAGTCGGTCTATGTGTTTCCTCCTCTTCCTCTCATACCCAAGGTGCTGAGAATTGTAAGAAGAAGAGGAGTGAGAACAATACTCATTGTTCCGGATTGGCCAAGAAGAACTTGGTACCCGGAATTGCAAGAAATGCTCTCAGAGGACCCGTGGCCTCTGCCTCTCAGACAGGACCTGTTGCAACAGGGGCCCTGTCTGTTCCAAGGCTTACCGTGGCTACGTTTGACGGCATGGCGGTTGAACGCAGGATCCTAGCGGAAAAAGGCATTCCGGAGGAAGTTATTCCTACGCTGATACAGGCTAGGAAGGACGTGACAGCAAGACACTATCACCGTATATGGCGGAAATTTGTTGCCTGGTGTGAGGCCAGGAAGGCCCCTACAGAGGAATTCCAGCTGGGTCTGTTCCTACACTTCCTACAGGCTGGAGTGACTATGGGCCTGAAGTTGGGGTCCATAAAGGTCCAGATTTCGGCCCTATCCATTTTCTTTCAAAAGGAACTGGCTTCTCTTCCTGAAGTTCAGACATTTGTTAAGGGAGTGCTGCATATTCAGCCCCCTTTTGTGCCACCAGTGGCACCTTGGGATCTCAACGTGGTGTTGGGTTTTCTGAAATCCCACTGGTTTGAGCCACTTAGGACCGTGGAGCTAAAGTATCTCACGTGGAAGGTGGTCATGCTATTGGCCTTAGCTTCGGCTAGGCGTGTGTCAGAATTGGCGGCTTTGTCATGTAAAAGCCCCTATCTGGTTTTCCATATGGACAGGGCAGAATTACGGACTCGTCCGCAATTTCTGCCAAAGGTGGTGTCATCTTTTCGTTTGAACCATCCTATTGTGGTGCCTGCGGCTACTCGTGACTTGGAGGATTCCAAGTTGCTTGATGTAGTCAGGGCTTTGAAGATCTATGTAGCCAGGACGGCTGGAGTCAGGAAGACTGACTCGCTGTTTATCCTGTATGCATCCAACAAGCTGGGTGCTCCTGCTTCAAAGCAAACCATTGCTCGCTGGATCTGTAGCACGATTCAGCAGGCTCATTCTGCGGCTGGTTTGCCGCATCCAAAATCCGTGAAAGCTCATTCCACAAGGAAAGTGGGCTCTTCTTGGGTGGCTGCCCGAGGGGTCTCGGCATTACAGCTTTGCCGAGCAGCTACTTGGTCGGGTACAAACACCTTTGCAAAATTCTGCAAGTTTGATACCCTGGCTGAGGAGGACCTTGTGTTTGCCCATTCGGTGCTGCAGAGTCATCCGCACTCTCCCGCCCGTTTGGGAGCTTTGGTATAATCCCCATGGTCCTTACGGAGTCCCCAGCATCCACTAGGACGTTAGAGAAAATAAGATTTTACTCACCGGTAAATCTATTTCTCGTAGTCCGTAGTGGATGCTGGGCGCCCGTCCCAAGTGCGGATTTTCTGCAATACGTGTACATAGTTATTGCTTAATAAAGGGTTATGTTATGTGGGCATCCATTGTTGATGCTCTGTTGTTGTTCATACTGTTGACTGGGTAAGTTTATCACAAGTTATACGGTGTGGCTGGTATGAGTCTTACCCTGGATTCCAAAATCCTTTCCTTATAATGTCAGCTCTTCCGGGCACAGTTTCCTTAACCGAGGTCTGGAGGAGGAGCATAGAGGGAGGAGCCAATGCACACCAGTAGTACTAAATCTTTCTTAGAGTGCCCAGTCTCCTGCGGAGCCCGTCTATTCCCCATGGTCCTTACGGAGTCCCCAGCATCCACTACGGACTACGAGAAATAGATTTACCGGTGAGTAAAATCTTATTTTTAACACAAGTTAAATGAATGGTGGAATATTATAAAAATCACATAAAAAGGAATATTAAAATCCTCCACTAAATGGATAAGTAAAAATAAGAATTTACTTACCGATAATTCTATTTCTCGGAGTCCGTAGTGGATGCTGGGGTTCCTGAAAGGACCATGGGGAATAGCGGCTCCGCAGGAGACAGGGCACAAAAAAGTAAAGCTTTTACCAGATCAGGTGGTGTGCACTGGCTCCTCCCCCTATGACCCTCCTCCAGACTCCAGTTAGGTACTGTGCCCGGACGAGCGTACACAATAAGGGAGGCAATTTGAATCCCGGGTAAGACTCATACCAGCCACACCAATCACACCGTACAACTTGTGATCTAAACCCAGTTAACAGTATGATAACAGAAAGAGCCTCTTAAAGATGGCTCCCTAACAATATAACCCAAATTTGTTAACAATAACTATGTACAGTATTGCAGATAATCCGCACTTGGGATGGGCGCCCAGCATCCACTACGGACTCCGAGAAATAGAATTATCGGTAAGTAAATTCTTATTTTCTCTATCGTCCTAAGTGGATGCTGGGGTTCCTGAAAGGACCATGGGGATTATACCAAAGCTCCCAAACGGGCGGGAGAGTGCGGATGACTCTGCAGCACCGAATGAGAGAATTCCAAGTCCTCTTTTGCCAGGGTATCAAATTTGTAGAATTTTACAAACGTGTTTTCCCCCGACCACGTAGCTGCTCGGCAGAATTGTAATGCCGAGACCCCTCGGGCAGCCGCCCAAGATGAGCCCACCTTCCTTGTGGAATGGGCCTTAACAGATTTAGGCTGTGGCAGGCCTGCCACAGAATGAGCAAGTTGAATTGTGTTACAAATCCAACGAGCAATCGTCTGCTTAGAAGCAGGGGCACCCAACTTGTTGGGTGCATATAGTATCAACAGCGAGTCAGATTTTCTGACTTCAGCCGTGCTTGAAATGTATATTTTTAAGGCTCTGACAACGTCCAACAACTTGGAGTCCTCCAAGTCGCCAGTGGCCGCAGGCACCACAATAGGTTGGTTCAGGTGAAACGCTGATACCACCTTAGGGAGAAAATGCGGACGAGTCCTCAGTTCTGCCCTATCCGAATGGAAGATTAGATAAGGGCTTTTATAAGATAAAGCCGCCAATTCAGATACTCTCCTGGCGGAAGCCAGGGCCAGTAACATAGTCACTTTCCATGTGAGATATTTAAAATCCACCTTTTTCAATGGTTCAAACCAATGGGATTTGAGGAAATCTAAAACGACATTTAGATCCCACGGTGCCACCGGAGGCACCACAGGAGGCTGTATATGCAGTACTCCTTTAACAAAAGTCTGTACCTCAGGAACTGAGGCCAATTCTTTTTGGAAGAATATTGACAGGGCCGAAATTTGAACCTTAATAGATCTCAATTTGAGACCCATAGACAATCCTGATTGTAGGAAATGTAGGAAACGACCCAGTTGAAATTCCTCCGTCGGAACACTCCGATCCTCGCACCACGCGACATATTTTCGCCAAATGCGGTGATAATGTTTCGCGGTGACTTCCTTCCTTGCCTTAATCAAGGTAGGAATGACTTCTTCTGGAATGCCTTTCCCTTTTAGGATCTGGCGTTCAACCGCCATGCCGTCAAACGCAGCCGCGGTAAGTCTTGAAAGAGACAGGGACCCTGTTGTAGCAGGTCCCTTCTCAGAAGTAGAGGGCACGGGTCGTCCGTGACCAACTCTTGAAGTTCCGGGTACCAAGTCCTTCTTGGCTAATCCGGAGCCACTAGTATTGTTCTTACTCCTCCTCACCGTATAATCTTCAATACCTTTGGTATGAGAGGCAGAGGAGGAAACACATATACTGATTTGTACACCCAAGGTGTTACCAGTGCGTCCACAGCTATTGCCTGTGGATCTCTTGACCTGGCGCAATACTTGTCCTTGAGGCGAGACGCCATCATGTCTACCATTGGTCTTTCCCAACAGTTTATTAGCATGTGGAAGACTTCTGGATGAAGACCCCCCTCTCCCGGGTGAATATCGTGTCTGCTGAGGAAGTCTGCTTCCCAGTTGTCCACGCCCGGGAAGAACACTGCTGACAGTGCTATTACGTGATTCTCCGCCCAGCGAAGAATGTTGGCAGCTTCTGCCATTGCACTCCTGCTTCTTGTGCCGCCCTGTCTGTTTACATGGGCGACCGCCGTGATGTTGTCCGACTGAATCAACACCGGTTTTCCTTGCAGGAGTGGTTCCGCCTGGCTTAGAGCATTTTAGATTGCTCTTAGTACCAGAATGTTTATGTGAAGAGACTTTTCCAGGTTCGTCCATACCCCCTGGAAGTTTCTTCCTTGTGTGACTGCTCCCCAACCTCTCAGGCTGGCGTCCGTGGTCACCAGGATCAAATCCTGTATGCCGAATCTGCGGCCCTCCAATAGATGAGCCTTTTGCAACCACCACAGAAGATATACCCTTGTCCTTGGCGACAGGGTTATTCGCAGGTGCATCTGAGGATGCGACCCTGACCATTTGTCCAACAGATCCCTTTGGAAAATTCTTGCATGGAATCTGCCGAATGGAATTGCTTCGTAAAAAGCCACCATTTTTCCCAGGACTCTTGTGTACAGACACCTTTCCTGGTTTTAGGAGGTTCCTGACAGGTCGGATAACTCCTTGGCTTTTTCCTCGGGAAGAAAAACCTTTTTCTGAACCGTGTCCAGAATCATCCCTAGGAACAGCAGACGTATCGTCAGAAAACAGCTGCGATTCTTGGAATATTTAGAATCCAGTCGTGCCGTCGAAGAACTACTTTAGATAGTGCTCTTCCGACCTCCAACTGTTCTCTGGAACTTGCCCTTTTTAGGTCGTGCAAGTAAGGGATAATTTAGATGCCTTTTTTCTTTGAAGAAACATCTTTTCGGCCATTACCTTGGTAAAAAGGCCCGGGGTGCCGTGGATAATTCAAACGGCATCGTCTGAAACTGATATTGACAGTTCTGTACCACGAACCAGAGGTACCCTTGATGAGAAGGACAAAATTTGGACATGGAGGTAATCCTTGATGTCCAGGGACACCATATAGTCCCCTTTTTTCTGGTTCGCTATCACTGCTCTGAGTGACTTTATCTCGATTTGAACCTTTTATGTAAGTGTTCAAAACATTTTAGATTTAGACTATGTGTCACCAAGCCGTCTGGCTTCAGTACCACAATATAGTGTGGAAAAATAATACCCTTTTCCTTGTCGTAGGAGGGGTACTTTGATTATCACCTGCTGGATATACAGCTTGTGAATTGTTTCCAATGCTGCCTCCCTGTCGGAGGGAGCCGTTGGTAAAGCAGACTTCAGGAACCTGCGAGGAGAAGATGTCTCGACTCTCCAATCTTTACCCCTGGGATAATACTCGTACGATCTAGGGGTCAACTTGCGAGTGATCCCACTGCGCCCTGAGACTCTTGAGACTACCCCCCCACCTTGAGTCCGCTTGCACGGCCCCAGCGTCATGCTGAGGACTTGGCAGACGCGGTGGAGGGCTTCTTTTCCTGGGAAAGGGCTGCCTGCTGCAGTCTACTTCCCTTACCTCTATGTCTGGGCAGATATGACTGGCCTTTTGCCTGCATGCCCTCATGGGAAAGGAAAGATTGAGGCTGAAAAGACGGTGTCTTTTTTAGCTGAGATGTAACTTGGGGTAAAAAAGGTTGGATTTCCCAGCTGTTGCTGTGGTCCCCAGGTCCGATGGACCGACCCCCAAATAACTCCTTCCCTTTATACAGCAATACTTCCATCTGCCGTATGGGATCTGTATCACCTGACCACTGTCGTGTCCCTGACATCTTCTGGGAGATATGGACAACGCACTTATCTTGATGCCAGAGAGCAAATATCCCTCTGTGCATCTCACATACATATATATAGAATGCATCCTATTAAATGCTCTACATGAATAAAATATTTTCAGTCAGGGAATCCGACCAAGCCAACCCAGCACTGCATCTCCAGGCTGATGGCGATCGCTGGTCGCAGTATAACCACCGTATGTGTGTATATACTTTTTAGGATATTTTTCCAGCTTCCTATCAGCTGGCTCCTTGAGGGCGGCCGTATCTGGAGACGGTAACGCCACTTGATAAGCGTGTGAGCGCCTTATCACCCTAAGGGGTGTTTCCCAACGTACCCTAATTTCTGGCGGGAAAGGGTATAACGCCAATATTTGCTATCGGGGTAACCCTACGCATCATCACACACTTCATTTTATTTTATCTGATTCAGGAAAAACTACAGGTAGTTTTTTCACTCCCACATAATACCCTTTCTTGTGGTACTTGTAGTATCAGAAACACGTAACACCTCCTTCATTGCCCTTAACGTGTGGCCCTAATGAGAAATACGTTTGTTTATTCACCGTCGACACTGTATTCAGTGTCCGTGTCTGTGTCTGTGTCGACCGACTGAGGTAAATGGGCGTTTTTAAAACCCCTGACGGTGTTTCTGAGACGCCTGGACCGGTCCTAATAGATTGTCGGCCGTCTCATGTCGTCAACCGACCTTGCAGCGTGTTGACATTCTCACGTAATTCTCTAAATAAGCCATCCATTCCGGTGTCGACTCCCTAGAGAGTGACATCACCATTACAGGCAATTTCTCCGCCTCCTCACCAACATCGTCCTCATACATGTCGACACACACGTACCGACACACAGCACACACACCGGGAATGCTCTGACAGAGGACAGGACCCACTAGCCCTTTGGGGAGACAGAGGGAGAGTCTGCCAGCACACACCAAAAACGCTATAATTATATAGGGACAACCTTATATAAGTGTTTCTCCCTTATAGCATCTTTTATATATATACAATATCGCCAAAATCAGTGCCCCCCCTCTCTGTTTTAACCCTGTTTCTGTAGTGCAGTGCAGGGGAGAGCCTGGGAGCCTTCTCTCCAGCTTTTCTGTGAGAGAAAATGGCGCTGTGTGCTGAGGAGATAGGCCCCGCCCCTTTTACGGCGGGCTCGTCTCCCGCTATTTTTGAAGTTAGGCAGGGGTTAAATATCTCCATATAGCCTCTGTGGGCTATATGTGAGGTATTTTTTGCCTCTAATAAGGTTTTTATTTGCCTCTCAGAGCGCCCCCCCCAGCGCTCTGCACCCTCAGTGACTGTTGTGTGAAGTGTGCTGAGAGGAAAATGGCGCACAGCTGCAGTGCTGTGCGCTACCTTTATGAAGACTCAGGAGTCTTCAGCCGCCGATTTTGGACCTCTTCTCTCTTCAGCGTCTGCAAGGGGGCCGGCGGCGCGGCTCCGGTGACCATCCAGGCTGTACCTGTGATCGTCCCTCTGGAGCTAGTGTCCAGTAGCCAAGCAGCAAATCCACTCTGCACGCAGGTGAGTTCACTACTTCTCCCCTAAGTCCCTCGTTGCAGTGATCCTGTTGCCAGCAGGACTCACTGTAAAGTAAAAAACCTAAGCTAAACTTTCTCTAAGCAGCTCTTTAGGAGAGCCACCTAGATTGCACCCTTCTCGTTCGGGCACAAAATCTAACTGGAGTCTGGAGGAGGGTCATAGGGGGAGGAGCCAGTGCACACCACCTGATCTGGTAAAAGCTTTACTTTTTTGTGCCCTGTCTCCTGCGGAGCCGCTATTCCCCATGGTCCTTTCAGGAACCCCAGCATCCACTTAGGACGATAGAGAAACATTAAAAGTAATGTCAAAGGAGAGTCTTAACTTAGTAGGTAGAAGGTCACAGAGGGAGATTCCAACGCGTTTCGTCCTGTAGACTTCTTCAAGGGGTTATGACAAGCTGGGACAGGGTCTCTATAAATACCCTCCATAATTAGATAATCAATTCTGACATCCAGGAAGTGATGTCAGAATTGATTGTCTAATTATGGAGGGTATTTTGTGTTCCCTACTGAGAAAATGACACATATATTATATATTATGTGTATATATAGATATATAATATACATATATACGTGTCGTTATCTCAATAGGGGAACCAAACGTGTGATTTTGGATAAAGGATACTCAACCTGTATATATATTAATTATACACACAAAACAATATGCCCTTTTTCACACTGAGGTAGCAGCACCACAGGAAGAACCACTGATAGTGGGAACTTAGAGAATTAACATACACGAAAAAAGAGTGCGCTAGATGAGATTTGCTGATTTGCGGATGTCCCATTTCAGATTCTTCATTCAGAAGCCTTCCGAGAGTCTTTGGCTTTTTGGGGTCTCCCAAATTATGGCCTGGAAGTATACCCTCTCACCAAGAAAACGTCACCCAAAAAAATTGATTCAGTAAAATGTTTTGATTGTTTTAGACATAACAAGATTCTTCTAAAAACATGGATGTCCCAATATATAAAATACACCAAAATTTGTATACACACACTACATGCTATTTGGTAAACAAAACATTACCGTCACCTTAAAGGTGTGAGCTCTAGGGTGAATATACAGGCAGATTGGTGGTGAATGAATAAGATAAATCTACGCGTTTCGTCCAGTTGGACATCTTCAGGGGTAGGTGGCTTCTGGGTGGAGAAAATACTTAACTTCAAGATGTGTCAAATTAAGTGATGGTGAGGGTAAGTATGAAGGGATATGTTATAGGTACCTACCAAAGAATAGCAAATTCTGAGGACTTAACGTATCAGGTGGATCTAAACAGACTGAGGTTTTAGTAAATCTAGTAATTAGAGATTGTTTGCATTACTTGGGTACTAAGGACACAGTTAGTGGTTTATAGGTGTGACAATGCTAAATTCCTTTGTCGTATAACCAACCCTTTATGAAGCTAAGAACACTGTACGCTGTTTACTTAAGAAATACCGTAATGGTACGCTAGTTGCGTAACGATCGCTCAGCCGTAGGCGAGACGCTCAGGCGTCACGTTCGCTCACGGCCCAGGGATCACAGGACACGTTATTGGTTATGTCTAGGGGAAAGATTCGCTATAACGTAGCGTACGCTAGAGACCACGAGGAGGTCACCAGCGATGCAGACGCTCACAACACTATACCTTTATGTTAAACCTTATACCGATGAAATACACTGAATACCTTAATGTGAGTACAGGGTGTAAGTGCAACCTTGTGTAACCTGACTATCTACAAAGCTGCTTGAGCGTCACCGACGCTCAAGTGAACACTTATCACTATAGAAAATACACTGATACTGGTTTAGGTTTCCAAAGCCTATTAACTGTATTATATCTAATATACTTGTAAAAGGGGATAACAGTACATATGATACGCTACAATATAACAGAGACCTCCTAACCACAGAACTAAACAATAAATACAATAAGACAATACTACGCTGACCTAAATGAAATACAATACCATACTATAATACTATAAGGTATTTAAGAGAAAAGAGGAGAGAGAGAGATAGAGAGAGAGAGAGAGAGATTGGCTCGCAGAAAGACAATGATTATGGAGAGAACTTACGCACAAAGGGTATGATCGCCAGCGCCTCGATATCCAGCTCCCGATTATCAGCAGATAACCGTTGATGAGAGAGTGAGTTTGGATATGGTCGGCCTGCCTATTTATGCCCCACACACAATGCAATCTCCTAGTCCCTACAATCCCATTGTCCATTGGCCGAAGGAATTCGGCCCTGCATCATAACAAAAGGTCATAGGGTGATTCATACAGGTGGGCTGTGACGATTTCCAACAGCTCAGGTGGGTGGGAAACTGGGTTTCCCGCCGCATACCTGAGTATGTGTAAATCATAGAAATGGACATAAACTTCTTATGTCCATAACTATTCGCACGAGCGATTAATACGCTCCAAACCAACACCGGAATATTGCTAATTAAATACTCTTCCGATGGGTACCAAACACTGCTGTATGATTCCTGTTAGACCCTTCGTACGATATAAAGAGGGATTCCTCAGCTCTGGGACATTGTACTTTAACCAAACTTTCAGAAACTATCAAAGGGATCATGATCTAAAAACTACATTAATTGTGAACATTTGTAACGAATGAGTCGCACGCTACGATCACATAAACTCTACCGTAAATGCGCATACTGCGCGTGCGAGTGCACGCTATTGCGGGTATGCGCTTCCACGGGAGAGCGTACGCATGCGCAGCACGGACCAGTGTGCGGTGCAAATATGGCAGTGTGCATTAAGACATTTTTCTGACTTTGACAGTCCACCCTTTGGCAGTCAATAATAACTGCCACAAAACATTTAAGGAAAAAAATGTAAGTCAGGGGTTAATTGATTTCCATGGTTGGGTAGGGGAGGAGAGAGGAGAAGGTGTGAAGAGGGTATGACCTAGTGAGAAAGCAGAAGCATGTGTGTATGAGTCCATGTTTGGAGGGTCATGTATCATCGTGCCGTACGTGTGGTAAATCAAGCTTCGAGGTATTGCGAAGTATACATTTGAATTCCTTCTTATCCTGTGGTACAGGTCTGTGGATGGGCTGTCAAACTTTACCGAGCTCATTTCGGCTGTAGTTGTAACAAAATGGGGATGCACATTTTAGTTGATGATACATGAATGGGGGAGGTATGTGGTTGCTGATATCTGTGCCTGAATTCCCTATCGTCTATGTGTGTCATTACCTGAGGGTTGTAGAGATGAAGATAAAGAACACTTATGGAAAATGCAATGGTATTCTATGTCAGGGAAATGTACATTCGTCGATTGAGGTCTTGATTGGTGTCGGTTGATTGGAGTCTTCTTCTTTGAGCTTTTGCTCATAAATCGTGAGTAAAGCAAACAACGTCCATGGATTTACAAAAAATGTTGGGCTAGCGTGATTTTAAAGTTCCTAGGGAAACTGGGGTACCCATGGCATTGTCCATCAAAATCTTGTATATCAGGTCGTCTGCTCTTCTTCTTTCCATCTTTCCGTTGTCGGCCCCTTGGCTCATCAAATCCTTCGTCTACGTGGGTCTTTGTACCTCGGAGGAAAACATAGAAATGGGTGAAAGACGGACCGTATACTCATTACATCATTACGTCATGGTTTCTAGCATTGGGTCATAAATCAAATCCAGGTTAATTACAGTTTCCTCACTCCTCAAGCTCATCACTTTCGTACTTTGTTTACACCTCATCAAAGCCTGCCCGCATCTAAATATCAATCCAAACGATATAACGACACCCAAAATACACAGTAGAAACTTTCCAACATCCATTATGACTCCTTGAGCCCAGTCTCCTAAACCGGAGAACCAATTTCGCGGGTTCAACCATGACACCCAACCAGTCAGCTCATTACCTACAGCAGCAAGGGTGAGATTGTGTTTTCGACGAAATTCCCACTTTAGTTGGAGAATATCGTCCATCTTTTGGTCTATGACCTCTACCGGATCCTCGGTGCTATTGGTGATATACGTGCAACACTTTATGCCGTACTGTGTTGCCAATGTAACACAATATCCGCCTGTTACTGCTGTAAGATAATTAAGAACCATCCTATGCTGAACTAGTTCTGTTTTGTAAGCTTGAAGTTCTCTTCCAGTGTATCTAAACGTGTCATCATACATTTCAGTGATATTATCTAACAAATTGGCGAGTGCGGAAATGTATCTATAGTTCATCACTCCTCGAGCGGTACGAGTGAAATCTAACGCTACCAGAACCTGAATCCCGGTGGATTCATGGATAAGATCAGAGGCCGGATGCTCTAACCTTTCTGACAGTTGTCTTTTAACTCGGTGTTCGTAGTGAGTGTGAGTATAAGGAGCTTGGGCACCACGGTGTATGTCCTTCATTTTGTCATGTGTTACAGTCATCACTTCAGGCAATACTTTTCCAACATAACACAATCCTTCAGAGTTTGGGGCAAGCCACTTGTACGCCTTTCTCCCGCATATGAAATATGCATCATCGGGGAGAACATATGGGACGGAGAAGGACATGACCATGTTACAAACCTTCCAGGTGAAATCTCCTGACCCTAATTCTTCCATCTGCCTAATGCACGTATCGGTTTGTACGATATGTGCACAGTATCCTGGTGATACCTCTCCAACTTTAGTAATCCTATTTCCTAAGGTATATCGATACCGGAAAGATTTTCCTCTACTGGCTATGTGGCGTACGAGCTCTGTATCTGTAGGCATTCTATCTGCTCTGTGTGAGAAGGTCATGGTAAGGTTGCTCCATGACACTTCCCAATTTCCCGGTTTTCTGGGATTGGAGATGTTAAAACATATGAGGGACCTATCCACATGGTATTGGTGGAGCTTCAAACTAGGAGGGCTGGAGATGTTAAACCTCCGGTCCACCGGTCTCCCACCACTTAGCTCAAGTACCTCCCCTAACGTTAAAGGAAATGGTACTAGCCCTGATTTACTGTGACCCTGAGGTACTTGAGAGCATACCCAACAATCTGTTTGGTTTAACACGTTACCCACTAAGGAGTGATAGTCACTCAATGGATGCCGGTCTATATGGATATTAAAACTAGATTGGCATTTCTTTATGCATCCATCTTCAACCAGATTATCACAGAGCCTACAGATACAATTTTCCTCAGCTAACAATCCATCACAATTTCTTCTATCGGATCGTTTTCTGATACTCGCCTTTGCTTGTTGGATTGGTTGATCTTGGAAAACTACGCCTCCATCATCATAATCGGAACCCATTCCAGAACCTCTCTCGACCTCTATGGTACTCTCGCCGGAATAGACTGCTCTGGTCAACATCATGGTCAACATCAAAATCCGGATCACAGTCTCTTTGGGCAAGTCCATCTTTGAGGAGGAAATAGAGAAGAATGAGAAGGGGGAAACAGAAATTTTAAGGGAGAGGGGATGGGAAGTGGAGAAAAACAATAAAAGGGAGAGGGGAGTCGACAACTGCTTCCGGTCTTCAAGGCTCAGGTGCCGCCTCAGTCCTCCTGGAACAGACACTCCAGTGATACAACCTCTACCGTCTGTTCCTTATCACGGGACTTCTCTGGATCAGCAACCTTCTTGCAGTGGGATGAATGGACCCAAGTCTCTCTCTCAGCAACCTTCAATGCTGTGGTGCTAGTCAATAAGACCTGGTATGGTCCTTCCCATCTATCAATAAGACAACCTGAGCGTAGAAAATTTCGTATCATTACATAATCCCCAGGTTCAATGTCATGACAATTACTATCTGGTAAATCAGGAATCACCAACTTCAGATTATCATTTTGATTCCTCAACTGCTTACTCATATTAATCAAGTACTTTACAGTTACTTCATTGTTACATTTCAAATCATCCTGAGGGTTAATCATGACATGCGGTTGTCGACCAAACAAGATTTCAAAAAGGGGACAGATTAAGAGGGGACCTGGGAGTGGTTCTGATGCTATACAAAACAATGGGTAAAGCTTCTGGCCACGTCAATCCTGTCTCTGCCATTACTTTACTCAATTTATTTTTAATAGTGCTGTTCACTCTTTCGACCTTCGCACTCGCCTGTGGACGGTACGGAGTGTGCAGCTTGCTATCAATTCCCATCAACTTACACATTCCTTGAAAGACATCACCTGTAAAATGGGTACCCCTATCACTTTCAATGATTCTAGGGATACCATATCTACATACAAATTCCTGCACAATTTTCTTAGCTGTAAACATAGCGGTATTTGTAGCTGCTGGAAAAGCTTCGACCCAATTTGAGAAAACATCTATACAGACAAGTACATACTTTAAATTTCTACATGGGGGCAATTGAATGAAGTCAATTTGTATTACTTGGAAAGGGCCGCCGGCAGGTGGGATATGGGATGGTTCTGTAGGTATTGCCTTTCCAATATTCTTTCTCAGACAGGTAAGGCATGACATTGCTCTTTTACTAGCATGAGAGGAGAATCCTGGGGCGCACCAGTATGCTCTTACCAATTTGCACATCCCCTCCTTGCCTAGATGAGTCAGCCCGTGAGCTGCTTCAGCCAGACACGGAAGGTATGCCCTGGGGGCCACTGGTTTACCATGTCCATCCGTCCAGAGCCCTGAGGACTCCTGGCCATATCCCTTTGCCTTCCAGACTGCTCTCTCCTGAGTGGAACACAAATTCTGCATTTCACACAACTTTCGTGTGTTGATGGTATTAAATACCATCAGTTGTGTGGTGTCTGTCCGTATGGGGGTAGCAGCTGCAAGCTTTGCAGCTTCGTCTGCTCGGCTGTTACCAAGGGATACTGGGTCTTGACTATATGTATGTGCTTTACATTTGATAACAGCCACTCTGTCGGGTTCCTGTATCGCTGTTAGAAGCCTTTTTATATGAGCTGCATGCGCTATCGGTGTGCCAGCTGCCGTCATGAAATTTCTGAGCCGCCATAGGGCTCCGAAATCATGGACTACCCCGAACGCGTATCTGGAATCGGTGTAGATATTGGCTGACTTTCCCTTAGCCAATTCACATGCTCTGGTTAGGGCGACCAGTTCAGCAACCTGGGCTGAGTGAGGTGGGCCTAGTGGTTCCGCTTCTATGGTGTCTTGGTCATCTACGACTGCGTATCCAGTACACAAGTCTCCCGAGTCTGACTGTCTGTGACAACTACCGTCCGTGTAGAACGTGAGTTCTGCATCTTCTAGTGGATTGTCACTGATGTCAGGCCTTGCGGTAAAATTTTGGGTCAAATATTCCATACAATCATGTGTATCTTCCTTTGCATTAAATCCTCCTTCCCCATCACTCTCACCTCCCACCCTTTGTGCCTGTCCAGGCACACCTGGGAGAAATGTTGCAGGGTTTAATGCACTGCATCTCCTTATGGTGATGTTTACGGGGGCCATTAATGCCAATTCCCATCTCGTAAACCTTGCTGATGAGACGTGTCTGGTTTGGGCAGAATTCAATAAGGCAGATACCGCATGCGGTGTATGGATTGTGAGGTTGTGGCCTAGCACGACATCTTCGCTTTTTGTCACTAGCAATGCTATCGCTGCAACGCTACGCAAGCATGTGGGGAGGGACCGCGCTACCGTATCTAGCTGAGCGCTGTAGTATGCAACTGGCCTGCTGGCATCACCGTGTTTTTGTGTTAGTACACCTGCTGCGCACCCAGCACTTTCTGTTCCGTATAGTTCAAAGGGTTTCCCATAGTCTGGCATACCTAGTGCTGGTGCCTGCGTTAGGCACTGTTTGAGTCTCTCAAATGCTGTTTCGGATTCGTCTGTATGCGAAATCCGATCAGGTTTGTTTGAGGAGACCATTTCCTGCAAAGGTAGTGCCAATATGGAAAACCCTGGGATCCAATTACGGCAATACCCACACATTCCTAAAAACGTCCTGATCTGTTGCTGGGTTTGTGGCAGTGTCATGTCTCTAATGGCTTGGATTCTATCAGCGGTCAGGTGTCTCAGTCCTTGTGTTAGACAGTGTCCCAAGTATTTTACCTTAGCTTGGCATAATTGCAACTTGTCTTTGGAGACCTTGTGACCTGTGTCTGAAAGATGAAACAGGAGCTGTTTCGTATCCTTCAGTGAAGCTTCCAGTGAATCTGAACACAGCAGTAAATCATCCACATACTGTATCAATACTGATCCACTGTCTGGTTGGAAAGACTGTAAACAATCATGCAAAGCCTGAGAAAATATACTTGGACTATCTATGAAACCTTGGGGTAACCGAGTCCACGTGTATTGGACTCCTCTGTATGTGAATGCAAACAAATATTGGCTGTCAGGGTGCAGAGGTACCGAAAAGAAAGCGGAGCAGAGGTCAATAACAGTGAAAAATTTGGCAGTGGGAGGAATTTGCATTAGGATGACAGCTGGATTAGGCACTACGGGGAACTGACTCTCAACTATTTTGTTAATCCCCCTTAGATCCTGCACTAGCCTGTAACCCCTCCCCCCACTCTTTTTAACAGGGAAGATGGGACTATTTGCTGTGCTGGACGTTCTTACTAGAATGCCCTGTTGTAGCAAGCGCTCTATTACGGGAAAAACTCCTAACTCCACCTCTGGCTTCAGAGGATACTGTGGGATTTTTGGAGCTATCCTACCATCTTTTACTTGCACAACTACTGGAGCTACGTTTGCCATTAATCCAGTGTCCTGTCCATCTTTTGTCCAAAGTGACTCTGGTATCTGAGATGTCATCTCTTCTACCTGGGATGGGTTCCTATTTGTCATAATGGTGTGTGACATTAATTTTGATGGGGAGTCTAACATGTCTCGTACTTCCTGAGCGTGATTCTCAGGGATGTCCAAGAATACACCTTCAGGAGTACAATAAATGACGCAACCCATTTTACATAGTAAGTCTCTTCCCAGGAGATTAGTTGGTGCAGATGCAGCCAGCAAAAAGGAATGCTTGGTATGCAAAGGCCCTATTGTAATCTCGGCTGGTTTGCTAACAGGGTAGTGCTGGACTACTCCTGTTACTCCCATGGCTGGAATTGTCCTACCAGTGGTTCTCATGCCCACTGTCGAATTTATCACTGACTTGGCCGCCCCTGTGTCTACAAGAAAGTTTAAAGTTTTACCGGCTACATTGATTGCAATCTCTGGTTCGCTTCCAAGACTGGCAATCAATTTAACTGGTTGCAGATTACAGGTATGGCCACACCCCTATTGGGTATGCTGACCTCCCTGAATCCCGCTGGCAGCAACTACTTGTGAGGGAGTTAGCTGGGAACTACCAGAGGCATGCCAGTCTCTGTTTGGGGGATATCTTTTTGTTTCCCCTGTATGTGGCTCAAAACTCCGCCTCTGTGGACCCTGCTCCCAATGTCGTGTGTTGTGTTGTTGTCTAGGGGGTTGAAAAGACCTTTGTACATTCTTTGTTCTACATTCTCGTGCAAAGTGTCCCGGTCTGTTACAAGAAAAACATGTTATTACACTTGCCTTACCCACAGGATTCGGTGGTACGTACGCAGGCTGCCTTGTGGTCAGCGCCTGTATACTTACGGACATCAACTTATCACTTTGCGACTCCCTGTGCCTAGTGATATTTCTGTCGTGATCAATAGCAGCCTCTCTCAAGGTGGACACTGACAGACCTCGCCAACATGGCTGCGTGGTCTGTACCCTAGCTTTTAATGTTTCTTTCAAACCATCCATCAGTACAGATACTGCTACTTCTCGATGGTTTGGGTTGGTCTTAATGTCTTCTATACCAGTGTACTTTGCCATTTCTAATAGTGCCCGGTGAAAATATTCTGTTGCCGTTTCGGACTCCTTTTGCTTAATGGAAAATATTTTATTCCATTTAACAACGGCAGGGAAATACTCTTTTAGTTGTAAATTTATCCTTTTTACATTATCCTTGTTGTACACGTCTGTAAGCGGTACATCTTTATCCAATGCACAATCAGCTAAAAACTGAGTTGCATCAACATTGGAAGGTAAACAAGCTCTTAGCAGTATCTGCCAATCCTTGTTGTTGGGTTCTACCGTGTTACCTAAATCCCTGATGTATTTTTGGCTAGCAACTAAATCCTTCCTGGGGTCAGGAAATTCGGACACTATTGTTCTTAATTCCATTCTGGAAAATGGAGTGTACATGGCAATGTTCCTTATGGGAGTGGCTCCAGAGACATCTGTTTTTCCATTGGGGACTGCTATTACCCTTACAGGAGCAATTCTAACAGCCTCTTCCTGTGTAGATTCTACAGCTTGTTGTGGTACAATTGTTTCAGTGTAGTGCATGGTGCCGTACTTACCCGTTGACACGACCTCACCTATCCCTCCGCTAGGGGCTTTCACTAATCTCGTGGGTGTCGCTGTGCCTACTGTGGTCTCTGCTATGGTGGCTGCAAGAGAGAGAGCTGAAATTGTTGCTGAATCGTCTTCTTGATCACACTCCTGAGGAAGGTTCAAAACAGGGTACATCTTGCACGGGTTAATACTTGCATGAGTTATTTGGTTAACATCATTAACATTTACAGTGTTACTAAGAGTTTGTGTTTTACAACCCAGTGCGTTTCTCTCCGCAATCAACTTTTCTCCTGCAATGTATGGTGGGGGGGGAGCTGTGGCAATCAACTTCCTGACTGCCCCAGATCCTGCCGCCAGAGCCAAACCTCTCTGTATCTCACCTTCCTGGTGCCATAACTGTAAATAATCATGATGCTGAATTCGTCTCTTTGCTGATTTTACGAGACATATCCTCCTCCTTAAATTTTGTAACACTTCTGGACTGAAGCTACCTATTCTTGGGAATTTGTCCCTGTCTTGTACAGTCATTCTCTCCCATTCATCACATAAAGATTCGGTGTGAATTCCATATTTTTCACACATTACATATCGTGCCGACCCAACTGGTCGGTTCACAGAATCAACCTGAACCAGGGTTGATCGCCCCCTACCTGAGCAACTGGCCCCCATAGTCTGCAGGTGTTGCTTAGTCCTCCTTGGATCTCTGTATCAAGGTTTTCAGCAAGCCTTTTCAGACAACCAAATTACTCCACAGTAGGCCGGCGGTGGCGGTTTACCGAGTACCCCACTCACTCGCCCACCTCGACCAATACGACCTGATCACACCGACGTGGTGCTGGCGTACTCGATACAGGGCCCCTATGGAACCTTCAGTTTACTGGAACATATGAGGGTTACCCGCAGGACACTTACTCTTTCCAGTAAAGGTGGGGTTGTTAGATAGTTCCTGAGTGACCAGCGAACTTCCCTTCCAAAAATAAAAAATTACACAAATCACGTCAGAATGTACAAATAGCGTTTGTGACCACTTTACTCTAATGGTATTAGGTCAGATCACTAACTACTGCACACAATTACGTGCGGTCCAATCGTTCAGTACACGAGCACTACTTGTCATGTACTGAAAGACCAATGGAATCGATGTTTCCGGCCGCGATTCCTTCAGCAAGAGCTTGTATGGCCTATATGGGTTCTGCACCAACACCCCAGGCGTTGTGCCACTGGACTTTTATAGCGGACCTTTTTACCTTATGACCTCCTGGTCTTGTTACCTTATGACCTCCTGGTCTTGTTTACCTTATGGTCCGCTATACTCTAATACTCAAATATTATTTAACCAGGGATGCCTCCCTGGCCACCGTATATGTCACTTACACGTATGTCCCTTGACGAGTACCCGGCTTTCCTTTTGGTTCCACCTTAAAGTTATATAAACTTTTGTATACAAAACACACTCACTCAACACATGTACACTTTGTTTCTATATCTATTTCTGCGCAGAAATTGTCTTCAGGCCAAGAGTGTTACCAATTAGGAGCAGGATCTGTTAAACTAAATTTCAGATTTTCTAAAAATAGATTTGCGTTATTTACCGCTTCGCGTTATCTATCGCTGTGCGTTAATTATCGCCTTGCGCTAATTATCGCTTTGCGCTAATTCAACTTTTTCGTGACTTGAGCTACGTGAGCGTAACCGGACGCTACGTTGCGTAATGAACGCTGCGTGCGTCTGCCTTTGGATTGCGTACGCTAGTCTTTGTTAGCGACACGTGTACGCAATGCAAAGGATCCACCGTAACACAATATATTTATTTATCAATGTAGGTGATCCCTGATCATCTACCGCAATCCACACTGACTGCCTTGTATCTCAGACAAACCGTGTGTTTGTTCTATACTTTAACTATCACCTCTACTATTAAATAACAGCAAATCTCTTTTTAGCACTTTCTATCAACTATAAAATTTGGCAAACAGGAATAGTGATATACGAAAAAATGAAATACACAAGTGAAAAGAAATGCAGGTATGTATGCGTACGCAAGACAAAAGAAAAATAAACAGTTTTAAAAAGACACAAGCGTTTTGTTCTTACTTCCGGTTACCGGGTTCCTTCAGCACTCTTTATCTAAGCGAAGCAGACGCTTATCCCGTCAGCAACTGCGAGACAACCTCCCACCCTTTTGCTGGGGGATAATGTCTGCTGATCTACCTAGTGCAGATGTGAAAAGGACCGGACGAGCCCGCAATTGACAATGCTAAATTCCTTTGTCGTATAACCAACCCTTTATGAAGCTAAGAACACTGTACGCTGTTTACTTAAGAAATACCGTAATGGTACGCTAGTTGCGTAACGATCGCTCAGCCGTAGGCGAGACGCTCAGGCGTCACGTTCGCTCACGGCCCAGGGATCACAGGACACGTTATTGGTTATGTCTAGGGGAAAGATTCGCTATAACGTAGCGTACGCTAGAGACCACGAGGAGGTCACCAGCGATGCAGACGCTCACAACACTATACCTTTATGTTAAACCTTATACCGATGAAATACACTGAATACCTTAATGTGAGTACAGGGTGTAAGTGCAACCTTGTGTAACCTGACTATCTACAAAGCTGCTTGAGCGTCACCGACGCTCAAGTGAACACTTATCACTATAGAAAATACACTGATACTGGTTTAGGTTTCCAAAGCCTATTAACTGTATTATATCTAATATACTTGTAAAAGGGGATAACAGTACATATGATACGCTACAATATAACAGAGACCTCCTAACCACAGAACTAAACAATAAATACAATAAGACAATACTACGCTGACCTAAATGAAATACAATACCATACTATAATACTATAAGGTATTTAAGAGAAAAGAGGAGAGAGAGAGATAGAGAGAGAGAGAGAGAGAGAGATTGGCTCGCAGAAAGACAATGATTATGGAGAGAACTTACGCACAAAGGGTATGATCGCCAGCGCCTCGATATCCAGCTCCCGATTATCAGCAGATAACCGTTGATGAGAGAGTGAGTTTGGATATGGTCGGCCTGCCTATTTATGCCCCACACACAATGCAATCTCCTAGTCCCTACAATCCCATTGTCCATTGGCCGAAGGAATTCGGCCCTGCATCATAACAAAAGGTCATAGGGTGATTCATACAGGTGGGCTGTGACGATTTCCAACAGCTCAGGTGGGTGGGAAACTGGGTTTCCCGCCGCATACCTGAGTATGTGTAAATCATAGAAATGGACATAAACTTCTTATGTCCATAACTATTCGCACGAGCGATTAATACGCTCCAAACCAACACCGGAATATTGCTAATTAAATACTCTTCCGATGGGTACCAAACACTGCTGTATGATTCCTGTTAGACCCTTCGTACGATATAAAGAGGGATTCCTCAGCTCTGGGACATTGTACTTTAACCAAACTTTCAGAAACTATCAAAGGGATCATGATCTAAAAACTACATTAATTGTGAACATTTGTAACGAATGAGTCGCACGCTACGATCACATAAACTCTACCGTAAATGCGCATACTGCGCGTGCGAGTGCACGCTATTGCGGGTATGCGCTTCCACGGGAGAGCGTACGCATGCGCAGCACGGACCAGTGTGCGGTGCAAATATGGCAGTGTGCATTAAGACATTTTTCTGACTTTGACAGGTGTTTAAAGTAATACCAACCTTTAACGAAGGTGTGGTTGTTAATTGAAATCTTAAATGCTTTAAAATGATAAGGGATAAATGTTCACCCTGCAGGGGACAAAGGTGATACCTATATCGTGAATACTGTGAAAATAAAAAATAAATAAAAAAAATAATAAATATATATATATATATATATATATATATATATAATTTATTTCTCTAACGTCCTGGTGGATGCTGGGGACTCCGTAAGGACCATGGGGAATAGACGGGCTCCGCAGGAGACAGGGCACTTTAAGAAAGAATTAGGAATACTGGTGTGCACTGGCTCCTCCCTCTATGTCCCTCCTCCAGACCTCAGTTTGAATCTGTGCCCGGACGAGCTGGGTGCACTTTAGTGAGCTCTCCTGAGCTTGCGAAATAGAAAGTATTTTGTTAGGATTTTTTTTATTTTCAGAGAGATCTGCTGGCAACAGACTCTGCTACGTGGGACTGAGGGGAGAGAAGCAGCCCTACTCACTGTGGATAGGTCATGCTTCTTAGGCTACTGGACACCATTAGCTCCAGAGGGATCGTACACAGAAACGCACCCTTGGTCGTCCGATCCCAGAGCCGCGCCGCCGTCCCCCTCGCAGAGCCAGAGGCCAGAAGCCGGCGTGAGAAGCAAGAAGACTTCAAAAGCGGCGGCAGAAGACTCCAGTCTTCATATGAGGTAGCGCACAGCACTGCAGCTGTGCGCCATTGCTCCCACATTAAACCCACACACTCCGGTCACTGTAGGGTGGGGGGCGCAGGGGGGGGTGGGGGGGGGGCGCCCTGGGCAGCAATTAGAGACCTCTTGGCAAAGTGGGCATATATACAGTTGGGCACTGTATATATGCATGAGCCCCCGCCATATTTTTACACAAAATCGCGGGACAGAAGCCCGCCGCTGAGGGGGCGGGGCTTCTTCCTCAGCACTCACCAGCGCCATTTTCTCTCCACAGCTCCGCTGAGAGGAAGCTCCCCAGGCTCTCCCCTGCAGATTCACGGTAGAAAGAGGGTAAAAAGAGAGGGGGGGCACATAAATTTAGCGCAAAATCAGTATATACAGCAGCTACTGGGTAAACACTAAGTTACTGTGTAATTCCTGGGTCATATAGCGCTGGGGTGTGTGCTGGCATACTCTCTCTCTGTCTCTCCAAAAGGCCTTGTGGGGGTTCTGTCCTCAAATAGAGCATCCCCTGTGTGTGTGGTGTGTCGGTACGCTTGTGTCGGCATGTTTGACGAGGAAGGCTATGTGGAAACAGAGCAGGTACAAATGAATGTGGGATCACCGCCGATGCCCGATTGGATGGATAATGTGGAAGGTTTTAAATGATAATGTTAATTCCTTGCATAAAAGGTTGGATAAAGCTGAAGCCTTGGGACAGTCAGGGTCTCAACCCATGCCTGCTCGTACAGCGCAGAGGCCGTCAGGGTCTCAGAAGCGCCCACTATCTCAAATTGTTGACACAGATATCGACACGGATTCTGACTCCAGTGTCGATGGCGATGATGCAAAGTTGCAGCCTAAAATGGCTAAAGCCATCCGCTACATAATTATAGCAATGAAGGATGTATTGCACATCTCAGAGGAAAACCCAGTCCCTGACAAGAGGGTTTATATGTTTGGGGAAAAAAGGCATGAGGTGACTTTTCCCCCTTCACATGAGTTAAATGAGTTATGTGAAAAAGCTTGGGAATCTCCAGAGAGAAAACTGCAGATTTCCAAACGGTTGCTTATGGCGTATCCTTTCCCGCCAACGGACAGGTTACACTGGGAATCCTCCCCTAGGGTAGACAAAGCTTTGACACGCTTATCTAAGTAGGTAGCTCTGCCGTCACAGGATACGGCCACCCTAAAAGGTCCTGCGGATAGAAAGCAGGAAGGTATCCTGAAGTCCATTTATACACATTCAGGTACCCTACTAAGGCCGGCAATTGCGTCGGTCTGGATGTGTAGTGCTGTAGCAGCATGGACAGATACTTTATCTGAGGAATTTGATACCTTGGACAAGGACACTATATTACTGACCCTGGGGCATATAAAAGACGCTGTCCTATATATGAGAGATGCCCAGAGAGACATTAGCCTACTGGACTCTAGAGTAAATGCAATGTCGATTTCTGCCATAAGGGTCCTGTGGACTCGGCAATGGACAAGTGATGCCGACTCAAAAAGGCACATGGAGGTTTTACCTTACAAGGGTGAGGAATTGTTTGGGGACGGTCTCTCGGACCTAGTTTCCACAGCTACAGCTGGGAAGTCAAATTTTTTGCCATATATTCCCTCACAACCTAAGAAAGCACCATATTACCAAATGCGGTCCTTTCGATCACAAAGAGGCAAGAGAGTCCGAGGTGCGTCCTTTCTTGCCAGAGGCAGGGATAGAGGAAAGAAGCTGCACAATACAGCTAGTTCCCAGGAACCAACGTCCTCCCCGGCTTCCACTAAATCTACCGCATAACGCTGGGGCTCCACAGGTGAAGCCAGAATCGGTGGGGGCGCGTCTCCGAAATTTCAGCCACCAGTTGGTTCGCTCACGGGTGGATCCCTGGGCTATACAGATTGTATCTCAGGGATACAAGCTGGAATTTGAAGTGATGCCCCCTCAACGTTACCTCAAATCGGCCCTGCCCGCTTCCCCCATAGAGAGGGAAATAGTGTTAGCGGCAATTCACAAATTATATCTCCAGCAGGTGGTGGTAAAGGTTCCCCTCCTTCAACAGGGAAGGGGTTACTATTCGACAATGTTTGTGGTACCGAAACCGGACGGTTCGGTCAGACCCATATTGAATTTAAAATCCCTGAACAGTTACCTGAAAGGGTTCAAGTTCAAGATGGAATCACTCAGAGCGGTCATTGCAAGCCTGGAAGGGGGGGATTTTATGGTGTCTCTGGACATAAAGGATGCTTACCTGCATGTCCCCATTTATCCACCTCATCAGGAGTACCTCAGATTTGTGGTACAGGACTGTCATTACCAATTCCAGACATTGCCGTTTGGTCTGTCCACGGCACCGATAATATTTACCAAGGTAATGGCAGAAATGATGGTGCTTCTGCGAAAGCAAGGAGTCACAATTATCCCATACTTGGACGATCTCCTCATAAAGGCGAGGTCCAGAGAGCAGTTGCTGATCAGCGTAGCACACTCTCGGGAAGTGTTGCAACAGCACGGCTGGTTTCTGAATATTCCAAAGTCGCAGCTGATTCCTACGACGCGTCTGCCCTTCCTGGGCATGATTCTGGACACAGACCAGAAGAAGGTTTTTCTCCCGACGGAGAAGGCTCAGGAGCTCGTGACTCTGGTCAGAGACCTCTTAAAACCAAAACAGGTGTCGGTGCATCACTGCATGCGAGTCCTGGGAAAGATGGTGGCGTCATACGAGGCCATTCCCTTCGGCAGGTTCCATGCGAGGACCTTTCAGTGGGATCTGTTGGACAAGTGGTCCGGATCGCATCTTCAGATGCATCGGCTTATCACCCTATCCCCCAGGGCCAGGGTGTCTCTTCTGTGGTGGCTGCAGAGTGCTCACCTTCTCGAGGGTCACAGGTTCGGCATTCAGGACTGGGTCCTGGTGACCACGGATGCAAGCCTCCGAGGGTGGGGGGCAGTCACACAGGGAAGAAATTTCCAGGGTCTGTGGTCAAGTCAGGAGACTTGTCTGCACATCAATATCCTGGAACTAAGGGCCATATACAACGCCCTAAGTCAAGCGGAACCTCTGCTTCGCAACCATCCAGTGCTGATTCAGTCAGACAACATCACCGCAGTGGCTCATGTAAACCGCCAAGGCGGCACAAGGAGCAGGGTGGCGATGGCGGAAGCCACCAGAATTCTTCGCTGGACAGAGAATCACGTAAAAGCACTGTCAGCAGTGTTCATTCCGGGAGTGGACAACTGGGAAGCAGACTTCCTCAGCAGGCACGACCTCCACCCGGGAGAGTGGGGACTTCATCAAGAAGTCTTCACACAGATTACAAGTCGATGGGAACTGCCACAGGTGGACCTCATGGCATCCCCCCTCAACAAAAAGCTACAAATGTATTGCGCCAGGTCAAGAGACCCTCAGGCGATAGCTGTGGACGCACTAGTGACACCGTGGGTGTTCCAGTCGGTTTGTGTGTTTCCTCCTCTTCCTCTCATACCCAAGGTGCTGAGAATCGTAAGAAAAAGAGGAGTGAGAACAATACTCATTGTTCCGGATTGGCCAAGAAGGACTTGGTATCCGGAACTGCAAGAAATGCTCACAGAGGACCCATGGCCTCTGCCTCTCAGACAGGATCTATTGCAACAGGGGCCCTGTCTGTTCCAAGACTTACCGCGGCTGCGTTTGACGGCATGGCGGTTGAACGCCGGATCCTAGCGGAAAAAGGCATTCCGGATGAGGTTATTCCTACGCTAATAAAGGCTAGGAAGGACGTGACGGCTAAACATTATCACCGTATATGGCGGTAATATGTTACTTGTTGTGAGGCCAGGAATGCCCCTACAGAGGAATTGCAGCTGTGCCGTTTCCTTCACTTCCTACAGTTGGGAGTGACTTTGGGCTTGAAATTGGGGTCCATTAAGGTCCAGATTTCAGCCCTATCCATTTTCTTTCAAAAGGAACTGGCTTCTCTTCCTGAAGTTCAGACGTTTGTAAAGGGAGTGCTGCATATTCAGCCCCCTTTTGTGCCACCAGTAGCACCTTGGGATCTTAACGTGGTGTTGAGTTTCCTGAAATCACACTGGTTTGAGCCACTTAAAACCGTGGAGTTAAAATATCTCACGTGGAAGGTGGTCATGCTATTGGCCTTAGCTTCGGCTAGGCGTGTGTCAGAATTGGCGGCTTTGTCACATAAAAGCCCCTACAGGTTGAGTATCCCATATCCAAATATTCCGAAATACGGAATATTCCGAAATACGGACTTTTTTGAGTGAGAGTGAGATAGTGAAACCCTTGTTTTTTGATGGCTCAATGTACACAAACTTTGTTTAATACTCAAAAGTTATTAAAAATATTGTATTAAATGACCTTCAGGCTGTGTGTATAAGGTGTACATGAAACATAAATGAATTGTGTGAATATAGACACACTTTGTTTAATGCACAAAGTTATAAAAAAATATTGCCTAAAATGACCTTCAGGCTGTGTGTATAAGGTGTATATGTAACATAAATGCATTCTGTGCTTAGATTTAGGTCCCATCACCATAATATCTCATTATGGTATGCAATTATTCCAAAATACGGAAAAATCCGATATCCAAAATTCCTCTGGTCCCAAGCATTTTGGATAAGGGAGACTCAACCTGTATTTGGTTTTCCATATGGACAGGGCAGAATTACGGACTCGTCCGCAATTTCTGCCAAAAGTGGTGTCCTCTTTTTTTCATTTGAACCAACCTATTGTGGTGCCTGCGGCTACTCGTGACTTGGAGGATTCCAAGTTACTAGATGTAGTCAGGGCTTTGAAGGTTTATGTAGCCAGAACGGCTGGAGTCAGGAAAACTGAGTCGCAGTTTATCGTGTATGCATCCAACAAGCTGGGTGCTCCTGCTTCAAAGCAAACTATTGCTCGCTGGATCTGTAACACGATTCAGCAGGCTCATTCTGCAACCGGATTGCCGCCTCCAAAATCAGTAAAATCCCATTCCACAAGGAAGGTGGGCTCTTCTTGGGCGGCTGCCCGAGGAGTCTCGGCATTACAGCTTTGCCGAGCAGCTACTTGGTCGGGTTCAAACACTTTTGCAAAATTCTACAAGTTTGATACCCTGGCTGAGGAGGACCTTGTGTTTGCTCATTCGGTGCTGCAGAGTCATCCGCACTCTCCCGCCCGTTTGGGAGCTTTGGTATAATCCCCATGGTCCTTACGGAGTCCCCAGCATCCACTAGGACGTTAGAGAAAATAAGATTTTACTTACCGGTAAATCTATTTCTCGTAGTCCGTAGTGGATGCTGGGCGCCCGTCCCAAGTGCGGACTTCTTCTGCAATACTTGTATATAGTTATTGCTTAAAATAAGGGTTATGTTATGGTTGCATCAGGTTTATCTGGTGCTCTGTTGTTCATACTGTTAACTGGGTAAGTTTATCACTAGTTATACGGTGTGATTGGTGTGGCTGGTATGAGTCTTACCCTGGATTCCAAAATCCTTTCCTTGTACTGTCAGCTCTTCTGGGCACAGTTTCCTTAACTGAGGTCTGGAGGAGGGACATAAAGGGAGGAGCCAGTGCACACCAGTATTCCTAATTCTTTCTTAAAGTGCCCTGTCTCCTGCGGAGCCCGTCTATTCCCCATGGTCCTTACGGAGTCCCCAGCATCCACTACGGACTACGAGAAACAGATTTACCGGTAAGTAAAATCTTATTACATACATACATACATACATACATACATACATACATACATACATACTTCGGGGTCTCCCCCTTCGTCAGGATTAGTGCATCACAATAAACAGAGTGTTTAAATAGATAAGGTAACTTACCCCCCTAGAAGAACATCCACTCCTGCGTGTGCCGCTGGCCGCTCCCCCCCAGCCTCCAGTCTGACGTCACCAGCGTCTCAGCGGTGACGCGACCATGGCAACGTTGCCTAGCAACGGAGAAACATGTAAAAAACCCTGTGAATCAGTGCTATGGGCAACTCAGCTCATAATGCAAAGTATAAACAAACAGTGCTGCTTTGTTACAATATATTATATTAAGTGCTAATCGGAAAGTGTTTCTGGTGCATGCTAACACTGTGCAAACATTACAAATGACTGCATCTATACAGCTAAAACTTTGAAGAAAATATAAAGGTGTGAATCATAAAACTAGGTGACATAACCTCTATGTTGTATCAAAATATCAAATATTAAATAAACATCTATTAGACCATAAAAAGCTTTCTTTGTTATTAGAGCAACCCTATGACCCTTCGATGTTGTGTCAGTGCAAAACTACACAAATAATAAACTTACTAACTTATTGTGGATGGGCTGTCACCTTGCCAATGCTCGTGTGATCTTTTACATGGCACAAAGCACTGGCACTATGGACATGGCCTCCTTGGTGTATGCCGTTGCAATTAAAGAAAATTTATTAGGCCTAAGTTGTCGTTCAGGCCGACAGGTCTAGGTGTGTTGAATCTATGTATCCACATGGACTCTAATTGCAATAATCCGACAGCAGACATTGACATGATGGCTGGCAGTCTCCCCCGTCTAACCCCGGATCCAGTCCCTACAATGTCTGCTGTTGGATTATTGTGGCTGTCCTGCTTTGCACGTGCTAATAAGCATTATTATTTTTTAATTTTAAGGTGTGTGCGATTGGATTCTAGTTTACTGAATCAACACACTTGCCATGTTTTATCCAGTTGTTTATTAAATTGTGGTATGTATGGTCTATTGATATTTGTAATATTGTTTATATGTTTTGGTGTATGGATTAATGATAAACTGCACGCACTGATTTCCCCTACCTCCATATTTCAGAGGCCAGATGGTTTAAGATATTTATAGCCCAATATTTGGGTGCAGTCACTCCTTAAGACAGAGCACCAATGACTAAGTCATATACTTTGATTATGTCTCTCTGATCGATTATAATTCACTCTAACTGAATATTTTACCTAACCCTATATATATTTCTCTTACGACCTAGAGGCTACTGGGTATCCATTTAGTACCATGGGATATAGACTGGTCCACTAGGATCCATGGGCACTTAAGAATTTGATAGTGTTGGCTGGCTCCTCCAAATATGCCCCTCCTACCAGACTCAGTTTAGAAAATGTGCCCAGAGGAGCCGGTCACGCTTATGGAAGCTCCCGAGAGTTTTCTGCATTTTATTTTTCTGTTTGTTATTTTCAGGCAGGACTGGATGGCACCAGCCTGCCTGCTTCGTGGGACTTAGGAGAGGCAGAACGGCCCAACCTCTTGAAGCGTTAATGGTCTCGTTCCCCCGCTGACAGGACACTGAGCTACTGAGGGAACTATTCGCAAGCACCACCACGGCGAGCGTACATTCCCACAGCACGCCGCCACCCCTAACAGAGCCAGAAGAAAGAAGAGTGGTGAGTACTAAGCTGGCGTCCCGGTTAGCAGGTCGCCGACCATTATGGCGGCATGAGGGTACGGAGACGCACGCCTTCTAACCGGGGCGGATTGTGTCTCCAGACTCTGTACACAATTGCGTCTCAGTACACTGTACACAGTACCCACACTGGCTAACAAAGCCTTAAAACGGTTCTGTCTCCATTTTAAGCACAAATTACCTCAGCCAGTATAAAAAAAGCGTGAAGACCGCATGCCATTGAAGGGGGAGGGGGGGGGGCTTCACTATGAGAGGATCCAGCAGCTCACCAGCGCCATTTTCCCTCTGCAGTGGACTCAGACGCGGACTGACAGGGACGCGCAGCTCCTCCGGTGTGACTCTAGATTACCTCAGCGGTACCAGTGGGTCATAGTAGAGGGAGAGCGATTATTAGTGTACTAAGTCCCCAATCTGTGTACTTAGTCTGCGACCTGGCTAAGCTTGGCATTAGCGATAAGGGCTCTTTGTGGGTTAATTGTGTTTTTAACCTTTCCTCTGTGTGTGTGCTGTCACATTTACAATATGTCAGGCAAAGAGTGTGTTTCATGTACGGCAGAGTGTTCCTCTTCCCCAGGGAGCGCACTACTATGTACTCAGTGTAGTGCACCTTCTCAGGCTAGTGGGGCTGAACCAGTGTGTCTGGATTCCCTCAAAGGAATAATTTCTAATATCTCTAATAAATTGTCCCGCAATCGGAAAGAAACAAAATACTTAAGACAGTCTGTGGATGAGATTATGAACAGAGACTCAGTCCCCAAACAAGCGTCTCTGTCCCTTGCCATTTGTCCACAAAAACTAACTCTGGCCCATATCCTGCAGTCTGTCTCTGATGCTGAGGGTTCCGACATGGGGGAGGTGGATTCAAAAGGGGGGAATGCTGCTCTGTCACAGGGAATACAGGCTCTTATAGAAGCTATCAGAGATGTGTTACAAATTCCTGATACAGAGGAGTGTGAGGAATCTTATTTTAATGTAAAAAATAAGTCCTCAGTCACTTTTCCTGTGTCAAAGGAGTTGAATACCCTGTTTGAAGAACCGTGGGTTAATCCTGATAAGAAATTTAAATTCCCTAAAAGGTTACTCTCCTCTTTTCCTCCTGAGGATAGGAAAAAATGGGGAAGTCCATCCGTATCCAGGTTTTCACGGAACATTGTGTTACCCGACCCTGGTATAGCCTCCCTGAAAGACACAGCCTGTTGTAAGATTGAGACTAAACTGAAATCCTTGTACATAGCTGCTGGGGTGGCTTAGAGACCCACGATAGCTTGTGCGTGATTACTAAAGCCATTGCTAAATGGTCGGATAACCTCATTGAAGGGTTGGATTCATTATCCAGGGGGGAGATTGTGTTGCTCCTGCAACATATACAGGATTCTGCAAATTTTATGGTGGAAGCCATAAAAGAAGTAGGTTTGCTTAATGCACACACTACTGCTATGGCAGTATCAGCACGCAGGGGCTTATGCTTACGCCAGTGGACTTAGACGCGTACTTCAGGAAGGGCGTGGAAGGCCTACATTTTACAGTAGAGGCCTTATTTGGAGATGAACTGGACAAATGGATGTCCAATGCTACTGCGGGTAAGTTCACATATCTTCCTTCTGCAGCTCCCCCAACCAGGAAGACCTACTCAGGACCTACCCTACAGTCCTTTCGGACTGCCAAGTTTAAGGGCAAAGTCAGAGGATATTCTACTGCCAACAGAGTTGCTAGAGGTAAACCACGCAAACCAGCAACTGCCAGTTCTCAGGAACAGCGCTCCAGTTCTGCTTCCTCAAAACCTTTGGCATGATGGTGGACCGCGTGGCCTGGAGGACTGGCAGTTGGGAGCCCGACTAAGAAATTTCAGTCACATCTGGACAACATCATGCCAGGATCCCTGGGTCATAGATCTTATTTCCCAGGGCTAAAGACTGGAGTTCCAGGAGCTCCCACCTCACAGATTCTCCAAATCAGGCTTACCAGCTTCACAAGAGGCAAGTATAACCTTACAGGATGCCATTTAAAAACTGGTACAGACTCAGGTCATTGTTCCAGTTCCACCTCAGCTGCAAAACAAGGGGTACTATTCCAACTTTTTTGTAGTACTGAAACAGAACGGTTCGGTAAAACTGATTCTGAACCTTAAGTCTTTGAACCCGTACTTACGAGTGTTCAAATTCAAGATGTAGTCTCTGAGAGCGGTGATCTCAGGTCTGGAGGAGGGGGATTCCTAGTGTCTCTGGATATCAAGGATGCGTACCTTCACATTCCGATCTGGCCGCCTCACCAGGCTTATCTACGCTTTGCACTACAGGACTGTCGCTACCAGTTCCAGGCCCTGCCATTTGGTCTCTCGACGGCGCAAAGGCTATTCACCGAGATGATGGCAGAGAGGATGTTTCTCCTTCGCAAGCAGGGAGTGAACATAATTCCGTACCTGGACGATTTTCTGATAAAGGCTCCGTCCAGGGAAATGTTGTTGAGCAGCATTGGTCTCACAACCAAACTACTCCTGAATCGCAGGTGGATTCTAAATCTCCCGAAATCTCATTTAGAGCCAACTCTGAGGCTCCCATTTCTGGGAATGATACTGAACACAGAGTCGCAGAAAGTTTTTCTTCCGTTGGAAAAGGCATTGGTAATCCAGTCGATGGTTCGGGATGTCCTGAGGCCAACCCGGATATCAGTGCATCTGTGCATTTGCCTTCTGGGGGAAATGGTGGCCTCTTACGAGGCACTTCAGTATGGAAAGTTTAATGCGAGGCCCTTCCAGTTGGATCTGTTGGACAAATGGTCCGGATCGCATCTTCACATGCACTGTCGCCAAAGGCCAGGATCTCACTTCTGTGGTGGCTACAGACTTCTCACCTACTCGAGGGCCGAAGGTTCTGGATTCAGAATTGGATTCTGCTAACCACAGATGCAAGCCTCAGAGGTTGGGGAGCGGTCACCCAGGAAGTGCAGTTTCAAGGAAGATGGTCAAGTCAGGAAGTTGTCCTTCCAATCAACATTCTGGAACTCAGGGATGTGTGCAACGCCCTTCTGCAGGCCTTATATCTTCTTCAAGATCGGGCCATTCACGTTCAGTCGGACAATGTGACGGCGGTAACGTACATAAACCGAAAGGGAGGAACAAAAAGCAGAGCAGCAATGTCAGAGGTATCAAGAATTTTCCTCTAGGCAGAAAAACATGCCGTGGCATTGTCGGTGGTCTTCATTCTGGGAGTAGACAACTGGGAAGCAGACTTCCTCAGCAGACACGACCTGCACCCTGGGGAGTGGGACATTCACCCGGAGGTGTTCAGGTGCCTGACACGTCGATGGGGATGTCCACAAATCAACATGATGGCTCTCGTCTCAACAAGAAGCTCAAGCGATTATTGTTCCAGGTCGAGAGACCCACAGGCAGTGGCATTGGACGCTCTGACAACTCCATGGGTCTATCAGATGGTGTACGTGTTCCCTCCACTTCTGCTGATCCCAAGAATTCTCAAAAGAATAAAAAGGGAAAAAGTTAAATCAATTCTCATTGCTCTGGACTGGCCAAGAAGGGCCTGGTATGCGGACCTTCTGGAGATGCTCCTGGAAGATCCGTGACCTCTCTCTTCGCGAGGATCTCCTGCAACAAGGGCCGTTAGTTTATCAAGACTTAACACGGCTACGTTTGTCGGCATGGAAGTTGAACGGCTGATTCTAGCCAGGAGAGGGATTCCTGACAAGGTCATCCCGACTATGATCCAAGCCAGGAAGGGGGTAACGTTTAAGCATTACCACCGTATTTTTGAAGAAATACGTCTCTTGGTGCGAGAGCAAAAAACATTCTGCGGTGGAATTTAATCTGGGACGTTTCCTGCTTTTTCTGCAGTCGGGTGTGGATGTGAGCCTACGTCTGGGCTCCATAAAAGTCCAGATTTTGGCCTTGTCCATTTTCTTTCAGAAACAATTGGCGTCTCTTCCTGAGGTCCAGACGTTCTTGAAAGGGGTTTTGCACATTCAGCCTCCCTTTGTTTCTCCCACGGCACCTTGGGATCTCAATTTGGTGTTGCAGTTCTTCTTCGGACTGCTATGAACCGTTTCAGGAGGTAGACGTAAAATATCTTACATTGAAAACCGTCACACTATTGGCCTTGGCTTCTGAAAGACGTGTGTCAGAGCTGGGGGCGTTGTCTCACAAAAGCCCCTATTTAATCATCCATGAGGACAGTTCTGAACTCAGGACTCATTGGCAATTTCTTCCTAAGGTGGTGTCGGCGTTTCACATCAACCAACCAATTGTGGTTCCGGTTGTGACCGACACCTCTGTTACTTCAAAGTCTTTGGATGTTATGAGGGCTTTGAAGGTGTATGTGAAGAGAACAGCTCATCACAGGAAATTGGACTCGCTATTTGTTCTTTACAATCCCAATAGGATTGGGTGTCCTGCTTCAAAGCAGTAGATTGCGCGCTGGATCAGGCTCATTATCCAGCATGCTTATCCACGGCAGGATTGCCGGTTCCTAAATCTATACAGGCCCACTCGACTAGGTCGGTGGGTTCTTCTTAGGCAGCTGCCCGTGGTGTCTCAGCCTTACAGCTCTGCCAAGCAGCTACTTGGTCAGGTTCGAGCACGTTTGCAAAATTCTACAAGTTCGATACTTTGACCAACCTGAAGGTCCTCAGAGGCCAATCAGTTCTGCAGGAACCTCAGCATTCACCCGCCCGGTTTGGGAGCTTTGGTACATCCCCATGGTACTAAATGTATCCCCAGTATCCTCTAGGACGTAAGAGAAAATAGAATTTTAATTACCCACCGGTAAATACTTTTCTCGTAGTCCATAGAGGATACTGGGCGCCCGCCCAGTGCTTTGTTCGTCCTGCACTGTTACTTGGGTTAAGTATTGTTGTTTTGGTTCAGCTGTTCCTGTTCCAAGTTTGGTTAGTATGGATTCCTCCTGTTTGTGTGTTCTGGTTCAGAATCTCACCACTATCCTTTTGTATCCTTCTCTCAAAGTATCTCCCTCTCCTCAGGCACAGTTTCCTAGACTGAGTCTGGTAGGAGGGGCATAGAGGGAGGAGCCAGCCCACACTATCAAATTCTTAAAGTACCCATGGCTCCTAGTGGACCTGTCTATACCCCTTTGTACTAAATGGATCCCCAGTATCCTCTACGGACTACGAGAAAAGGATTTACCGGTAGGTAATTAAAATCCTATTTTTTCACAGTATATTTTTTTTTCACATTATTCACGATATAGGTATCACCTTGGTCTCCTGCAGGGTGACCGTTTATCCCTTATTGTTTTAAAGCATTTAAGATTTAAATTAACAACCACACCTTCGTTAAAGGTAGAGATGAGCGGGTTCGGTTCCTCGGAATCCGAACCCGCCCGAACTTCATTTTTTTTTTACACGGGGCCGAGCGACTCGGATCTTCCCGCCTTGCTCGGTTAACCCGAGCGCGCCCGAACGTCATCATCCCGCTGTCGGATTCTCGCGAGGCTCGGATTCTATCGCGAGACTCGGATTCTATATAAGGAGCCGCGCGTCGCCGCCATTTTCACACGTGCATTGAGATTCATAGGGAGAGGACGTGGCTGGCGTCCTCTCCGTTTATAGAGAAGAGAGTGAGACTAGAGTAGAGAGAGACACAGTAGTAATTTTGGGGAGCATTAGGAGGAGTACTACTACTTGCTGAAGTGATAGATAGATAGTGTGACTGTATAATGTATATCTGACTTGTGGGGGAGACACTGACAGTGGGGAGCAGTTAGAGTCTGAGAGCAGGACTCAGGAGTACATATAACGTACAGTGCACACTTTTGCTGCCAGAGTGCCACACTGCCATTGTGACCACACTGACCACCAGTATAATATATATTGTGATTGTCTGCTTAGGAGTACTACTTGCAAGTTGCTGATAGTGTGACCAGTGACCTGACCACCAGTTTAATAATCACCACCAGTTTAATATATATATATAATTGTATATAATATATATATAATATTGTATACCACCTACCCGTTTTTTTTTTCTTTCTTCTTCTTTATACATACTACTATAGTAGCTTACTGTAGCAGTCTGCGGTGCTGCTGAGCTGACAGTGTCCAGCAGGTCCGTCATCAGTCATTACATAATAAATATATCTACCTGTCCGGCTACAGTACTAGTGATATTATATATATATATTGATTTCATCTCATTATCATCCAGTCTATATTAGCAGCAGACACAGTACGGTAGTCCACGGCTGTAGCTACCTCTGTGTCGGCAGTCGCTCGTCCATCCATAATTGTATACCACCTACCCGTGGTTTTTTTTTTTCTTTCTTCTTTATACATACTACTATAGTAGCTTACTGTAGCAGTCTGCGGTGCTGCTGAGCTGACAGTGTCCAGCAGGTCCGTCATCAGTCATTACATAATAAATATATCTACCTGTCCGGCTGCAGTACTAGTGTGATATTATATATATATATATATATATTGATTTCATCTCATTATCATCCAGTCTATATTAGCAGCAGACACCGTACGGTAGTCCACGGCTGTAGCTACCTCTGTGTCGGCAGTCGCTCGTCCATCCATAATTGTATACCACCTACCCGTGTTTTTTCTTTTTTCTTTCTTCTTTATACATACTACTATAGTAGCTTACTGTAGCAGTCTGCGGTGCTGCTGAGCTGACAGTGTCCAGCAGGTCCGTCATCAGTCATTACATAATAAATATATATACCTGTCCGGCTGCAGTACTAGTGATGTTATATATATATATATATATATATATATATATTGATTTCATCTCATTATCATCCAGTCTATATTAGCAGCAGACACAATACGGTAGTCCACGGCTGTAGCTACCTCTGTGTCGGCAGTCGCTCGTCCATCCATAAGTATACTAGTATCCATCCATCTCCATTGTTTACCTGAGGTGCCTTTTAGTTGTGCCTATTAAAATATGGAGAACAAAAATGTTGAGGTTCCAAAATTAGGGAAAGATCAAGATCCACTTCCACCTCGTGCTGAAGCTGCTGCCACTAGTCATGGCCGAGACGATGAAATGCCAGCAACGTCGTCTGCCAAGGCCGATGCCCAATGTCATAGTACAGAGCATGTAAAATCCAAAACACCAAATATCAGTAAAAAAAGGACTCCAAAATCTAAAATAAAATTGTCGGAGGAGAAGCGTAAACTTGCCAATATGCCATTTACCACACGGAGTGGCAAGGAACGGCTGAGGCCCTGGCCTATGTTCATGGCTAGTGGTTCAGCTTCACATGAGGATGGAAGCACTCAGCCTCTCGCTAGAAAAATGAAAAGACTCAAGCTGGCAAAAGCACCGCAAAGAACTGTGCGTTCTTCGAAATCCCAAATCCACAATGAGAGTCCAATTGTGTCGGTTGCGATGCCTGACCTTCCCAACACTGGACGTGAAGAGCATGCGCCTTCCACCATTTGCACGCCCCCTGCAAGTGCTGGAAGGAGCACCCGCAGTCCAGTTCCTGATAGTCAGATTGAAGATGTCAGTGTTGAAGTACACCAGGATGAGGAGGATATGGGTGTTGCTGGCGCTGGGGAGGAAATTGACAAGGAGGATTCTGATGGTGAGGTGGTTTGTTTAAGTCAGGCACCCGGGGAGACACCTGTTGTCCGTGGGAGGAATATGGCCGTTGACATGCCTGGTGAAAATACCAAAAAAATCAGCTCTTCGGTGTGGAAGTATTTCAACAGAAATGCGGACAACATTTGTCAAGCCGTGTGTTGCCTTTGTCAAGCTGTAATAAGTAGGGGTAAGGACGTTAACCACCTCGGAACATCCTCCCTTATACGTCACCTGCAGCGCATTCATAATAAGTCAGTGACAAGTTCAAAAACTTTGGGCGACAGCGGAAGCAGTCCACTGACCAGTAAATCCCTTCCTCTTGTAACCAAGCTCACGCAAACCACCCCACCAACTCCCTCAGTGTCAATTTCCTCCTTCCCCAGGAATGCCAATAGTCCTGCAGGCCATGTCACTGGCAATTCTGACGATTCCTCTGCTGCCTGGGATTCCTCCGATGCATCCTTGCGTGTAACGCCTACTGCTGCTGGCGCTGCTGTTGTTGCTGCTGGGAGTCGATGGTCATCCCAGAGGGGAAATCGTAAGACCACTTTTACTACTTCCACCAAGCAATTGACTGTCCAACAGTCCTTTGCGAGGAAGATGAAATATCACAGCAGTCATCCTGCTGCAAAGCGGATAACTGAGGCCTTGGCATCCTGGGTGGTGAGAAACGTGGTTCCGGTATCCATCATTACTGCAGAGCCAACTAGAGACTTGTTGGAGGTACTGTGTCCCCGGTACCAAATACCATCTAGGTTCCATTTCTCTAGGCAGGCGATACCGAAAATGTACACAGACCTCAGAAAAAGAGTCACCAGTGTCCTAAAAAATGCAGCTGTACCCAATGTCCACTTAACCACGGACATGTGGACAAGTGGAGCAGGGCAGGGTCAGGACTATATGACTGTGACAGCCCACTGGGTAGATGTATGGACTCCCGCCGCAAGAACAGCAGCGGCGGCACCAGTAGCAGCATCTCGCAAACGCCAACTCTTTCCTAGGCAGGCTACGCTTTGTATCACCGGTTTCCAGAATACGCACACAGCTGAAAACCTCTTACGGCAACTGAGGAAGATCATCGCGGAATGGCTTACCCCAATTGGACTCTCCTGTGGATTTGTGGCATCGGACAACGCCAGCAATATTGTGTGTGCATTAAATCTGGGCAAATTCCAGCACGTCCCATGTTTTGCACATACCTTGAATTTGGTGGTGCAGAATTTTTTAAAAAACGACAGGGGCGTGCAAGAGATGCTGTCGGTGGCCAGAAGAATTGCGGGACACTTTCGGCGTACAGGCACCACGTACAGAAGACTGGAGCAACACCAAAAACGCCTGAACCTGCCCTGCCATCATCTGAAGCAAGAAGTGGTAACGAGGTGGAATTCAACCCTATATATGCTTCAGAGGTTGGAGGAGCAGCAAAAGGCCATTCAAGCCTATACAATTCAGCACGATATAGGAGGTGGAATGCACCTGTCTCAAGCGCAGTGGAGAATGATTTCAACGTTGTGCAAGGTTCTGCTGCCCTTTGAACTTGCCACACGTGAAGTCAGTTCAGACACTGCCAGCCTGAGTCAGGTCATTCCCCTCATCAGGCTTTTGCAGAAGAGGCTGGAGACATTGAAGGAGGAGCTAACACGGAGCGATTCCGCTAGGCATGTGGGACTTGTGGATGGAGCCCTTAATTCGCTTAACAAGGATTCACGGGTGGCCAATCTGTTGAAATCAGAGCACTACATTTTGGCCACCGTGCTCGATCCTAGATTTAAAACCTACCTTGGATCTCTCTTTCCGGCAGACACAAGTCTGCTGGGGTTCAAAGACCTGCTGGTGAGAAAATTGTCAAGTCAAGCGGAACGCGACCTGTCAACATCTCCTCCTTCACATTCTCCCGCAACTGGGGGTGCGAGGAAAAGGCTCAGAATTCCGAGCCCACCCGCTGGCGGTGATGCAGGGCAGTCTGGAGCGACTGCTGATGCTGACATCTGGTCCGGACTGAAGGACCTGTCAACGATTACGGACATGTCGTCTACTGTCACTGCATATGATTCTCTCCCCATTGAAAGAATGGTGGAGGATTATATGAGTGACCGCATCCAAGTAGGCACGTCACACAGTCCGTACTTATACTGGCAGGAAAAAGAGGCAATTTGGAGGCCCTTGCACAAACTGGCTTTATTCTACCTAAGTTGCCCTCCCACAAGTGTGTACTCCGAAAGAGTGTTTAGTGCCGCCGCTCACCTTGTCAGCAATCGGCGTACGAGGTTACTTCCAGAAAATGTGGAGAAGATGATGTTCATTAAAATGAATTATAATCAATTCCTCCGTGGAGACATTGACCAGCAGCAATTGCCTCCACAAAGTACACAGGGAGCTGAGATGGTGGATTCCAGTGGGGACGAATTGATAATCTGTGAGGAGGGGGATGTACACGGTGATATATCGGAGGATGATGATGAGGTGGACATCTTGCCTCTGTAGAGCCAGTTTGTGCAAGGAGAGATTAATTGCTTCTTTTTTGGTGGGGGTCCAAACCAACCCGTCATTTCAGTCACAGTCGTGTGGCAGACCCTGTCACTGAAATGATGGGTTGGTTAAAGTGTGCATGTCCTGTTTATACAACATAAGGGTGGGTGGGAGGGCCCAAGGACAATTCCATCTTGCACCTCTTTTTTCTTTAATTTTTCTTTGCGTCATGTGCTGTTTGGGGAGTGTTTTTTGGAAGGGCCATCCTGCGTGACACTGCAGTGCCACTCCTAGATGGGCCAGGTGTTTGTGTCGGCCACTAGGGTCGCTTATCTTACTCACACAGCTACCTCATTGCGCCTCTTTTTTTCTTTGCGTCATGTGCTGTTTGGGGAGTGTTTTTTGGAAGGGCCATCCTGCGTGACACTGCAGTGCCACTCCTAGATGGGCCCGGTGTTTGTGTCGGCCACTAGGGTCGCTTATCTTACTCACACAGCTACCTCATTGCGCCTCTTTTTTTCTTTTCGTCATGTGCTGTTTGGGGATTGTTTTTTGGAAGGGCCATCCTGCGTGACACTGCAGTGCCACTCCTAGATGGGCCAGGTGTTTGTGTCGGCCACTAGGGTCGCTTATCTTACTCACACAGCTACCTCATTGCGCCTCTTTTTTTCTTTGCGTCATGTGCTGTTTGGGGAGTGTTTTTTGGAAGGGCCATCCTGCGTGACACTGCAGTGCCACTCCTAGATGGGCCCGGTGTTTGTGTCGGCCACTAGGGTCGCTTATCTTACTCACACAGCTACCTCATTGCGCCTCTTTTTTTCTTTGCGTCATGTGCTGTTTGGGGAGTGTTTTTTGGAAGGGCCATCCTGCGTGACACTGCAGTGCCACTCCTAGATGGGCCCGGTGTTTGTGTCGGCCACTAGGGTCGCTTATCTTACTCACACAGCTACCTCATTGCGCCTCTTTTTTTCTTTGCGTCATGTGCTGTTTGGGGAGTGTTTTTTGGAAGGGCCATCCTGCGTGACACTGCAGTGCCACTCCTAGATGGGCCCGGTGTTTGTGTCGGCCACTAGGGTCGCTTAGCTTAGTCATCCAGCGACCTCGGTGCAAATTTTAGGACTAAAAATAATATTGTGAGGTGTGAGGTATTCAGAATAGACTGAAAATGAGTGGAAATTGTGGTTTTTGAGGTTAATAATACTTTGGGATCAAAATGACCCCCAAATTCTATGATTTAAGCTGTTTATTAGTGTTTTTTGAAAAAAACACCCGAATCCAAAACACACCCGAATCCGACAAAAAAAATTCGGTGAGGTTTTGCCAAAACGCGGTCGAACCCAAAACACGGCCGCGGAACCGAACCCAAAACCCGAAAAATTTCAAGTGCACATCTCTAGTTAAAGGCTGGTATTACTTTAAACGCTTATAAACCACTAATTGTGTCCTTAGTACCCAAGTAATGGAAATAATTTGTAATTACTAGATTTTACTAAAACCTCAATCTGTTTCATTCCAGTTTATACGCTAAGTCCACAGAATTTGCTATTCTTTGTACAGTGCATCCGGAAAGTATTCACAGCACTTAACTTTTTCCACATTTTGTTATGTTACAGCCTTATTCCAAAATGGATTAAATTAATTTTTACCCTCAAAATTCTACACACAATACCCGATAATGACAACGTGAAAAGTGTTGTTGTTTTTTTGAGGAGATCTTTGCAAATTTATTGAAAAAAACAAAAAAACAAGAAATCATATGTACACAAGTATTAACAGCCTTTGCCATGAAGCTCGAAATTGAACTCTGTTGCATCCTGTTTCCACTGATCATCCTTGAGATGTTCCTACTGATTAATTGGAGTCCACCTGTGGTAAATTCAGTTGATTGGACATGATTTGGAATGGCACACAGCAGTCTATATATAAGGCCCCACACTTGACAGTGCATATCTGGGCACAAACCAAGCATAAAGCCAAATGAATTGTCTATAGACCTCCGAAACAGGATTGTCTTGAGGTACAAATCTGGGGAAGGGTACAGAAAAATATCTGCTGCTTTGAAGGTCGCAATGAGCACAGTGGCCTCGGTCATCTGTAAATGGAAGACGTTCGGAACCACCAGGACTCTTCCTAGAGCTGGCCGTCCATCTAAACTGAGCGGTCGGGCGGAGAAGGGCCCTAGTCAGGGAGGTGGCCAGGAACCCACATTCCTCTGTGGAGAGAAGAGAACCTTCCAGAAGGACACCCATTTCTGCAGCAATCCATCAATCAGGCCTGTATGGTAGAGTGGCCAGATGGAAGCCACTCCTTCGTAAAAAGCACATGGCAGTCCGCCCGGAGTTTGCCAAAATGCACATGAAGGACTCTCAGACCATGACAAACAAAATTCTCTGGTCTGATGAGACAAAGATTGAACTCTTTGGCGTAAATGCCAGGATCATATTTGGAGGAAACCAGGCACCGCTCATCACCAGACCAATACCATCCCTACAGTGAAGCATGGTGGTGGCAGCATCATGCTGTGGGGATTTTTTTCAGCGGAAGGAACTGGGAGACTAGTCAGGATAGAGGGCAAGATGAATGCAGATAGATATATAATATATAATATAATATACGATAGTATCCTGAAACTACAGATACTACCGAAAACTGACCTATAAGTAAATACACTTCAAAATAATTGTACCATGCTTCCTTTTTTCTAGACTTTATAGATTACTTAACCCCAGAACTGAAACACCAAATATATAACGGCTTCCGATACACATCTTGGTATGAGGCGCGTAGTTTGCTGGAGGACCCCTCTAATTTATTTGCCACCCTTATGCTATTGTATGCTCTGTACTTAGGGACTGGAACTGGGGCTAGACGGGGGAGACTGCCAGCCATCATGCCTAGGTGGGGGAACTGCATACTTTGTACTGATTTATAGTATCTGCACATTATTATTTCTCCAATGGTTTCTGTGGTTCCCTTCTTGAATTGTTGCTGCCCTTAAATTATTTACATACTTATTACACTTTCTCTAACGTCCTAGTGGATGCTGGGGACTCCGTAAGGACCATGGGGATAGACGGACTCCGCAGGAGACATGGGCACTTTAAGAAAGAATTTAGGTTCTGGTGTGCACTGGCTCCTCCCTCTATGCCCCTCCTCCAGACCTCAGTTTGATACTGTGCCCAGACGAGCTGGGTGCTTTTCAGTGAGCTCTCCTGAGTTTGCTGAGAGAAAGTATTTTGTTAGGTTTTTTATTTTCAGGGAGCTCTGCTGGCAACAGACTCCCTGCATCGTGGGACTGAGGGGAGAGAAGCAGCCCTACTCTCTGAAGCTAGGTCCTGCTTCTTAGGCTACTGGACACCATTAGCTCCAGAGGGATCGGTACGCAGGATCTCACCCTCGCCGTCCGGTCCCGGAGCCGCGCCGCCGTCCCCCTCGCAGAGCCGGAAGACAGAAGCCGGGTGAGTATGAGACGCAAAGAAGACTTCACAGGCGGCAGAAGACTCCGTGTTCTTCACTGAGGTAACGCACTGCACTGCAGCTGTGCGCCATTGCTCCACACACCTACATATACTCCGGTCACTGTAAGGGTGCAGGGCGCAGGGGGGGGCGCCCTGGGCAGCATTTGGGACCTCTTTTGGCAAAGTTAAGCATATATACAGCTGGGCACTGTATATATGTATGAGCCCCCGCCAAAAAATTGCATATTTAAGCGGGACAGAAGCCCGTTGCCGAGGGGGCGGGGCTTCTTCCTCAGCACTCACCAGCGCCATTTTTTCTCCACAGCTCCGCTGAGAGGAAGCTCCCCAGGCTCTCTCCTGCAGATACACGGTAGAAGAGGGTAAAAAGAGAGGGGGGCACATAATTAGGCGCAAAAAGCAATATAAACAGCAGCTACTGGGTTAACATTAAGTTACTGTGTTTTCTCTGACGTCCTAGTGGATGCTGGGGACTCCGTAAGGACCATGGGGAATAGCGGCTCCGCAGGAGACTGGGCACATCTAAAGAAAGCTTTAGGACTATCTGGTGTGCACTGGCTCCTCCCCCTATGACCCTCCTCCAAGCCTCAGTTAGATCTCTGTGCCCGAACGAGAAGGGTGCACACTAGGGGCTCTCCTGAGCTTCTTAGTGAAAGTTTTAGATTAGGTTTTTTATTTTCAGTGAGACCTGCTGGCAACAGGCTCACTGCATCGAGGGACTAAGGGGAGAAGAAGCGAACTCACCTGCGTGCAGAGTGGATTGGGCTTCTTAGGCTACTGGACATTAGCTCCAGAGGGACGATCACAGGCCCAGCTTGGATGGGTCCCAGAGCCGCGCCGCCGGCCCCCTTACAGAGCCAGAAGGCAGAAGAGGTCCAGAAAATCGGCGGCAGAAGACGTCCTGTCTTCAACAAGGTAGCGCACAGCACTGCAGCTGTGCGCCATTGCTCTCAGCACACTTCACACTTCGGTCACTGAGGGTGCAGGGCGCTGGGGGGGGGGCGCCCTGAGACGCAATAAAAACACCTTGGATGGCAAAAAATGCATCACATATAGCTCCTGGGCTATATGGATGCATTTAACCCCTGCCAGAATACATAGAAAAACGGGTGATAAGGCCGCCGATAAGGGGGCGGAGCCTATCTCCTCAGCACACTGGCGCCATTTTCCCTCACAGCTCCGTTGGAGGGAAGCTCCCTGGCTCTCCCCTGCAGTCACTACACTACAGAAAGGGTTAAAAAAGAGAGGGGGGCACTAATTAGGCGCAGTATTAACTATACAGCAGCTATAAGGGGAAAAACACTTATATAAGGTTATCCCTGTGTATATATATAGCGCTCTGGTGTGTGCTGGCAAACTCTCCCTCTGTCTCCCCAAAGGGCTAGTGGGGTCCTGTCCTCTATCAGAGCATTCCCTGTGTGTGTGCTGTATGTCGGTACTTTTGTGTCGACATGTATGAGGAGAAAAATGATGTGGAGACGGAGCAGATTGCCTGTAATAGTGATGTCACCCCCTAGGGGGTCAACATCTGAGTGGATGAACTGTTGGAAGGAATTACGTGACAGTGTCAGCTCTGTATAAAAGACAGTGGTTGACATGAGACAGCCGGCTACTCAGCTTCTGCCTGTCCAGACGTCTCATAGGCCGTCAGGGGCTCTAAAGCGCCCGTTACCTCAGATGGCAGATATAGACGCCGACACGGATACTGACTCCAGTGTCGACGGTGAAGAGACGAATGTGACTTCCAGTAGGGCCACACGTTACATGATTGAGGCAATGAAAAATGTTTTACACATTTCTGATAATACGAGTACCACCAAAAAAGGGGTATTATGTTCGGTGAGGAAAAACTACCTGTAGTTTTCCTGAATCTGAGAAATTAAATGAGGTGTGTGATGATGCGTGGGTTTCCCCCGATAACAACTGATAATTTCTAAAATGTTATTGGCATTATATCCTTTCCCGCCAGAGGTTAGGTTGCGTTGGGAAACACCCCCTAGGGTGGATAAAGCGCTCACACGCTTGTAAGGGCTCTACCTTCGCCTGAGATGGCCGCCCTTAAGGATCCTGCTGATAGAAAGCAGGAGGGTATCCTAAAAGGTATTTACACACATACTGGTGTTATACTGCGACCAGCAATCGCCTCAGCCTGGATGTGCAGTGCTGGGTTGGCGTGGTCGGATTCCCTGACTGAATAATATTGATACCCTAGATAGGGACAGTATATTTTTGCCTATAGAGCATTTAAAAGATGCATTTCTATATATGCGTGATGCACAGCGGAATATTTGCCGACTGGCATCAAGTCTAAGCGCGTTGTCCATTTCTACCAGTAGAGGGTTATGGACACGTCAGTGGTCAGGTGATGCGTATTCCAAACGGCATTTGGAAGTATTGCTTTATTAAGGGGAGGAGTTATTTGGGGTCGGTCTTTCAGACCTGGTGGCCACGGCAACAGCTAGGAATTCCACGTTTGTACCCCAGGTCGCCTCTCAACATGAGAATACGCCGTATTATCAGGCGCAGTCTTTTCGTGGACAAGGTTCCTCATTTCTGCCCCGTGACAGAGGGAGAGGAAAAAGGCTGCAGAAATCAGCCAGTTCCCAGGAACAGAAACCCTCTCCCGCCTCTGCCAAGCCCTCAGTATACGCTGGGGCTTTACAAGCAGAATCAGGCACGGTGGGGGGCCCGTCTCAATGAATTTCAGCGCGCAGTGGGCTCACTCGCAAGTAGACCCCTGGATCCTTCAGGTGATATCTCAGGGGTACAAATTAGAATTCGAGACGTCTCCCCCTCGCCGTTTCCTAAAGTCGGCTTTACCGATGTCTCCTTCTGACAGGGAGACAGTTTTGGAAGCCATTCACAAGCTGTATTCCCAGCAGGTGATAATCAAGATACATAAAATAACGTGCTGGCCAGCAGTTTATAACTATCACCAATACTGCTAAAACATCCCTAGTAGGGGATCTGTACACTGAAAAATAAGTGTCAGCATAAAGTAACTTTGTATAAATCTGTGATAGTAGCTGTTGCATAAAGGATAATTCCGCTAAAAGGAAATGTCCTGTAGAGACATCAGCGTGTGTTAGATTGTAACAGTCAGATTGCAACTGAAGCACGCTGAAATAATAAAGGTGTAGCAGCAGAGCGGGAGTCGGCACGGGACCTTGCAATCCGCTCAACCCGCTGCCGAAGCAGGCTCCAGCATTACAAGTCCGATACAGTATTTCCCCCTGTGCTTGTGAAGGAAGTCACAGCCGGTGACACAAGAGGCACCCCCCGTGCACAATCCAACAACCGAGGACACTCGGTTTACCGGGGGCAGGACCACACCGGGATTTCCATCAGGGAGGTAATCGGACACATTATTATAAGCTGACATCTGCTGCTACACCTTTATTATTTCAGCGTGCTTCAGTTGCAATCTGACTGTTACAATCTAACACACGCTGATGTCTCTACAGGACATTTCCTTTTAGCGGAATTATCCTTTATGCAACAGCTACTATCACAGATTTATACAAAGTTACTTTATGCTGACACTTATTTTTCAGTGTACAGATCCCCTACTAGGGATGTTTTAGCAGTATTGGTGATAGTTATAAACTGCTGGCCAGCACGTTATTTTATTTATCTATATTGTTATTAGTTAAAAACAATTGGTATAATTATTATTGAATAAATCATTTTTAATTTGCCGGCTCTGTATAAATTCATCAGGTATCTATCATGAACACATGAGCGCTCCTCTCTCCTTCCTTTTGTTTAGCGATTTGCAATTTTTAGGGGTATATACAGCCCCTTGAGTGAAGCGAACGTGAGTTCTGATGGATACTTTATTTTTATAATTGGTCAAATACAGACACAGGCGCTTCATTTTTCTCTTTTTTGATAATCAAGATACCCCTCCTGCAACAGGGAACGGGGTATTATTCCACACTGTTGTGGTACCGAAGCCGGACGGCTCGGTGAGACCGATTCTAAATCTAAAATCTTTGAACACTTACATACAGAGGTTCAAATTCAAGATTGAGTCACTCAGAGCAGTGATTGCGAACCTGGAAGAAGGGGACTACATGATGTCTCGGGACATCAAGGATGCTTACCTTCATGTCAAAATGTACCCTTCTCACCAAGGGTACCTCAGGTTTATGGTACAGAACTGTCACTATCAGTTCAGACGCTGCCGTATGGATGGTCCACGGCACCCCGGGTCTTTACCAAGGTAATGGCCGAAATGATGATATTCCTTCGAAGGAAGTGAATTTTAGTTATCCCTTACTTGGACAATTCCCTGATAAGGGTAAGATCCAGGGAACAGTTGGAGGTCGGTGTAGCACTATCTCCGGTAGTGTTGCGGCAGCACGATTGGATTCTCAATATTCCAAAATCGCACCTGGTTCCGACGACGTGTCTTCTGTTCCTAGGGATGATCCTGGACACAGTCCAGAAAAAGGTGTTTCTCCCGGAGGAGAAAGCCAGGGAGTTATCCGAGCTAGTCAGGAACCTCCTAAAACCGAGCCAAGTCTCAGTGCATCAATGCACAAGGGTTCTGGGTAAAATGGTGGCTTCCTACGAAGCAATCCCATTCGACGGATTCCACGCACCAGTGGGACCTGCTGGACAAATGGTCCGGGTCGCATCTTCAGATGCATCAGCGGATAACCCTGTCACCAAGGACAAGGGTGTCCCTCCTGTGGTGGTTGCAGAGTGCTCATCTTCTAGAGGGCCGCAGATTCGGCATTCAGGACTGGGTCCTGGTGACCACGGATGCCAGCCTGCGAGGCTGGGGAGCAGTCACACAGGGAAGGAATATCCAGGGCTTATGGTCAAGCCTGGAGACATCACTTCACATAAATATCCTGAAGCTAAGGGCCATTTACAATGCTCTAAGCTTAGCAAGACCTCTGCTTCAAGGTCAGCCGGTGTTGATCCAGTCGGACAACATCACGGCAGTCACCCACGTAAACAGACAGGGTGGCACAAGAAGCAGGAGGGCAATGGCAGAAGCTGCAAGGATTCTTCGCTGGGCGGAAAATCATGTGATAGCATTGTCAGCAGTATTCATTCCGGGAGTGGACAACTGGGAAGCAGACTTCCTCAGCACGACCTCCACCCGGGAGAGTGGGGACTTCACCCAGAAGTCTTCCACATGATTAAAAACTCGACAGGTATTGCGCCAGGTCCAGGGACCCTCAGGCAATAAGCTGTAGACGCTCTGGTATGTGTTCCCTCCTCTGCCTCTCATACCCAAGGTACTGAGATTGATAAGATGGAGAGGAGTAAGCTCTATATTCGTGGTTCCGGATTGGCCAAGAAGAACTTGGTAACCGGAACTTCAAGAGATGCTCACGGAAGATCCGTGGCCTCTACCTCTAAGAAGGGACCTGCTCCAGCAAGGACCCTGTCTGTTCCAAGACTTACCGCGGCTGCGTTTGACGGCATGGCGGTTGAACGCCGGATCCTGAAGGAAAAAAGGCATTCCGGATGAAGTCATCCCTATCCTGATCAAAGCCAGGAAGGATGTAACCGCAAAAACATTATCACCGCAATTGGCGAAAATATGTTGCGTGGTGCGAGGCCAGTAAGGCCCGACGGAGGAAATTCAACTGGGTCGATTCCTACATTTCCTGCAAACAGGAGTGTCTATGGGCCTGAAATTGGGGTCCATTAAGGTTCAAATTTCGGCCCTGTAAATTTTCTTCCAAAAAAGAACTAGCTTCAGTCCCTGAAGTTCAGACGTTTGTAAAAGGGGTACTGCATATACAGCCTCCTTTTGTGCCTCCAGTGGCACTTTGGGATCTCAATGTAGTTTTGGGTTCCAAAAGTCACATTGGTTTGAACCACTTAAATCTGTGGAGTTAAAATATCTCACATGAAAAGTGGTCATGTTGTTGGCCCTGGTCTGGGCCAGGCGCGTGTCAGAATGGGCGGCTTTATCCTGAAAAAGCCCTTATCTGATTTTCCATTCGGACAGGGCGGAATTGAGGACTCGTCCTCCGTTTCTCCCCAAGGTGGTTTCAGCGTTTCACCTGAACCAACCTATTGGTGGTGCCTGCGGCTACTAGGGACTTGGAGGCCTCCAAGTTGCTAGACGTTGTCAGTGCCCTGAAAATATATGTTTCCAGGACGGCTGGAGTCAGGAAATCTGACTCGCTGTTTATCCTGTATGCACCCAACAAGCTGGGTGCTCCTGCTTCTAAGCAGACTATTGCTCGTTGGATTTGTAGTACAATTCAGCTTGCACATTCTGTGGCAGGCCTGCCACAGCCAAAAGTCTGTAAATGCCCACTCCACAAGGAAGGTGGGCTCATCTTGGGCGGCTGCCCGAGGGGTCTCGGCTTTACAACTTTGCCGAGCAGCTACTTGGTCAGGAGCAAATACATTTGTAAAATTCTACAAAATTGATATCCTGGCTGAGGAGGACCTGGAGTTCTCTCATTTGGTGCTGCAGAGTCATCCGCTCTCTCCCGCCCGTTTGGGAGTTTTGGTATAATCCCCATGGTCCTTACGGAGTCCCCAGCATCCACTTAGGACGTTAGAGAAAATAAGAATTTACTTACCGATAATTCTATTTCTCATAGTCCGTAGTGGATGCTGGGCGCCCATCCCAAGTGCGGATTGTCTGCAATACTTGTACATAGTTATTGTTACAAAAATCGGTTTATTATTGTTGTGAGCCATCTTTCAGAGGCTCCTCTGTTATCATGCTGTTAACTGGGTTCAGATCACAGGTTATACGGTGTGATTGGTGTGGCTGGTATGAGTCTTACCCGGGATTCAAAATCCTTCCTTATTGTGTACGCTCGTCCGGGCACAGTATCCTAACTGAGGCTTGGAGGAGGGTCATAGGGGGAGGAGCCAGTGCACACCAGATAGTCCTAAAGCTTTCTTTAGATGTGCCCAGTCTCTTGCGGAGCCGCTATTCCCCATGGTCCTTACGGAGTCCCCAGCATCCACTACGGACTATGAGAAATATAATTATCGGTAAGTAAATTCTTATTTTCTCTGACGTCCTAGTGGATGCTGGGGACTCCGTAAGGACCATGGGGAATAGCGGCTCCGCAGGAGACTGGGCACAAAAGTAAAGCTTTAGGACTACCTGGTGTGCACTGGCTCCTCCCCCCATGACCCTCCTCCAAGCCTCAGTTAGATTTTTGTGCCCGAACGAGAAGGGTGCACACTAGGTGGCTCTCCTGAGCTGCTTAGTGAAAGTTTTAGTTTAGGTTTTTTATTTTCAGTGAGACCTGCTGGCAACAGGCTCACTGCATCGAGGGACTAAGGGGAGAAGAAGCGAACTCACCTGCGTGCAGAGTGGATTGGGCTTCTTAGGCTACTGGACACCCTTAGCTCCAGAGGGATCGAACACAGGCCCAGCCATGGAGTCCGGTCCCAGAGCCGCGCCGCCGGCCCCCTTACAGAGGCAGAAGCAAGAAGAGGTCCGGAAAATCGGCGGCAGAAGACATCCTGTCTTCACCAAGGTAGCGCACAGCACTGCAGCTGTGCGCCATTGCTCCTCAGCACACTTCGGTCACTGAGGGTGCAGGGCGCTAGGGGGGGGCGCCCTGAGCAGCAATAAAAACACCTTGGCTGGCGAAAATACATAACATATAGCCCCCAGGGCTATATGGATGAATTTTAACCCCTGCCAGAATCCATAAAAAAGCAGGAGAAAAGTCCGCGAAAAAGGGGCGGAGCCTATCTCCTCAGCACACTGGCGCCATTTTCCCTCACAGCTCCGTTGGAGGGAAGCTCCCTGGCTCTCCCCTGCAGTCACTACACTACAGAAAGGGTTAAAAAAAGAGAGGGGGGCACTAATTAGGCGCAGTATTAACAATACAGCAGCTATAAGGGGAAAAACACTTATATAAGGCTATCCCTGTATATATATAGCGCTCTGGTGTGTGCTGGCAAACTCTCCCTCTGTCTCCCCAAAGGGCTAGTGGGGTCCTGTCCTCTATCAGAGCATTCCCTGTGTGTGTGCTGTGTGTCGGTACGTTTGTGTCGACATGTATGAGGAGGAAAATGATGTGGAGGCGGAGCAAATTGCCTGTAATAGGGATGTCACCCCCTAGGGGGTCGACACCTGAGTGGGTGAACTGTTGGAAGGAATTAACAGTGTCAGCTCTTTACAAAAGATAGTGGTTGACATGAGACAGCCGGCTACTCAGCTTGTGCCTGTCCAGACGTCTCATAGGCCGTCAGGGGCTCTAAAGCGCCCGTTACCTCAGATGGCAGATACGGATACTGACTCCAGTGTCGACGGTGAAGAGACAAATGTGACTTCCAGTAGGGCCACACGTTACATGATTGAGGCAATGAAAAATGTTTTACACATTTCTGATAATACGAGTACCACCAAAAGGGGTATTATGTTCGGTGAGGAAAAACTACCTGTAGTTTTCCTGAATCTGAGAAATTAAATGAGGTGTGTGATGAAGCGTGGGTTTCCCCCGATAAAAACTGATAATTTCTAAAAAGTTATTGGCATTATATCCTTTCCCGCCAGAGGTTAGGGTGCGTTGGGAAACACCCCCTAGGGTGGATAAAGCGCTCACACGCTTGTAAAAACAAGGGCTCTACCCTCTCCTGAGATGGCCGCCCTTAAGGATCCTGCTGATAGAAAGCAGGAGGGTATCCTAAAATGTATTTACACACATACTGGTGTTATACTGCGACCAGCAATCGCCTCAGCCTGGATGTGCAGTGCTGGGTTGGCGTGGTCGGATTCCCTGACTGAGAATATTGATACCCTAGATAGGGACAGTATATTATTGCCTATAGAGCATTTAAAAGATGCATTTCTATATATGCGTGATGTACAGCGGAATATTTGCCGACTGGCATCAAGAGTAAGTGCGTTGTCCATTTCTGCCAGTAGAGGGTTATGGACACGACAGTGGTCAGGTGATGCGGATTCCAAACGGCATATGGAAGTATTGCCTTATAAAGGGGAGGAGTTATTTGGGGTCGGTCTTTCAGACCTGGTGGCCACGGCAACAGCTGGGAAATCCACGTTTTTACCCCAGGTCGCCTCTCAACATAAGAAGACGCCGTATTATCAGGCGCAGTCCTTTCGTTCCCATAAGGGCAAGTGGGCGAAAGGTTCCTCATTTCTGCCCCGTGACAGAGGAAGAGGAAAAAGGCTGCAGAAATCAGCCAGTTCCCAGGAACAGAAGCCCTCTCCCGCCTCTGCCAAGCCCTCAGCATGACGCTGGGGCTTTACAAGCGGACTCAGGCACGGTGGGGGCCCGTCTCAAGAATTTCAGCGCGCAGTGGGCTCACTCGCAAGTAGACCCCTGGATCCTTCAGGTGGTATCTCAGGGGTACAAATTGGAATTCGAGACGTCTCCCCCTCGCCGTTTCCTAAAGTCGGCTTTACCGACGTCTCCCTCCGACAGGGAGGCAGTTTTGGAAGCCATTCACAAGCTGTATTCCCAGCAGGTGATAATCAAGGTACCCCTCCTGCAACAGGGAAAGGGGTATTATTCCACACTGTTGTGGTACCGAAGCCGGACGGCTCGGTGAGACCGATTTTAAATCTAAAATCTTTGAACACTTACATACAGAAGTTCAAATTCAAGATGGAGTCACTCAGAGCAGTGATTGCGAACCTGGAAGAAGGGGACTACATGGTGTCTCTGGACATCAAGGATGCTTACCTTCATGTCCCAATTTACCCTTCTCACCAAGGGTACCTCAGGTTTGTGGTACAGAACTGTCACTATCAGTTTCAGACGCTGCCGTTTGGATGGTCCACGGCACCCCGGGTCTTTACCAAGGTAATGGCCGAAATGATGATACTCCTTCGAAGGAAGGGAGTTTTAGTTATCCCTTACTTGGACGATCTCCTGATAAGGGTAAGATCCAGAGAACAGTTGGAGGTCGGTGTAGCACTATCTCAGGTAGTGTTGCGGCAGCACGGTTGGATTCTCAATATTCCAAAATCGCAGCTGGTTCCGACGACTCGTCTTCTGTTCCTAGGGATGATCCTGGACACAGTCCAGAAAAAGGTGTTTCTCCCGGAGGAGAAAGCCAGGGAGTTATCCGAGCTAGTCAGGAACCTCCTAAAACCGAGCCAAGTCTCAGTGCATCAATGCACAAGGGTTATGGGAAAAATGGTGGCTTCCTACGAAGCAATCCCATTCGGCAGATTCCACGCAAGAACTTTCCAGTGGGACCTGCTGGACAAATGGTCCGGGTCGCATCTTCAGATGCATCAGCGGATAACCCTGTCACCAAGGACAAGGGTGTCCCTCCTGTGGTGGTTGCAGAGTGCTCATCTTCTAGAGTGCCGCAGATTCGGCATTCAGGACTGGGTCCTGGTGACCACGGATGCCAGCCTGCGAGGCTGGGGAGCAGTCACACAGGGAAGGAATTTCCAGGGCTTATGGTCAAGCCTGGAGACATCACTTCACATAAATATCCTGAAGCTAAGGGCCATTTACAATGCTCTAAGCTTAGCAAGAACTCTGCTTCAAGGTCAGCCGGTGTTGATCCAGTCGGACAACATCACGGCAGTCACCCACGTAAACAGACAGGGTGGCACAAGAAGCAGGAGGGCAATGGCAGAAGCTGCAAGGATTCTTCGCTGGGCGGAAAATCATGTGATAGCACTGTCAGCAGTATTCATTCCGGGAGTGGACAACTGGGAAGCAGACTTCCTCAGCAGACACGACCTCCACCCGGGAGAGTGGGGACTTCACCCAGAAGTCTTCCACATGAGTATAAACCGTTGGGAAAAACTCGACAGGTATTGCGCCAGGTCAAGGGACCCTCAGGCAATAGCTGTAGACGCTCTGGTAACACCGTGGGTGTACCGGTCAGTGTATGTGTTCCATCCTCTGCCTCTCATACCCAAGGTACTGAGAATTTTATAAGATGGAGAGGAGTAAGCACTATATTCGTGGCTCCGGATTGGCCAAGAAGGACTTGGTAACCGGAACTTCAAGAGATGCTCACGGAGGATCCGTGGCCTCTACCTCTAAGAAGGGACCTGCTCCAGCAAGGACCCTGTCTGTTCCAAGACTTACCGCGGCTGCGTTTGACGGCATGGCGGTTGAACGCCGGATCCTGAAGGAAAAAGGCATTCCGGATGAAGTCATCCCTATCCTGATCAAAGCCAGGAAGGATGTAACCGCAAAACATTATCACCGCATTTGGCGAAAATATGTTGCGTGGTGCGAGGCCAGTAAGGCCCGACGGAGGAATTTCAACTGGGTCGATTCCTACATTTCCTGCAAACAGGAGTGTCTATGGGCCTGAAATTGGGGTCCATTAAGGTTCAAATTTCGGCCCTGTAAATTTTCTTCCCAAAAAGAACTAGCTTCAGTCCCTGAAGTTCAGACGTTTGTAAAAGGGGTACTGTATATACAGCCTCCTTTTGTGCCTCCAGTGGCACCTTGGGATCTCAATGTAGTTTTTGGGTTCCAAAAGTCACATTGGTTTGAACCACTTAAATCTGTGGAGTTAAAATATCTCACATGGAAAGTGGTCATGCTGTTGGCCCTGGCCTGGGCCAGGCGCGTGTCAGAATTGGCGGCTTTATCCTGTAAAAGCCCTTATCTGACTTTCCATTCGGACAGGGCGGAATTGAGGACTCGTCCTCAGTTTCTCCCTAAGGTGGTTTCAGCGTTTCACCTGAACCAACCTATTGTGGTGCCTGCGGCTACTAGGGACTTGGAGGACTCCAAGTTGCTAGACGTTGTCAGGGCCCTGAAAATATATGTTTCCAGGACGGCTGGAGTCAGAAAATCTGACTCGCTGTTTATCCTGTATGCACCCAACAAGCTGGGTGCTCCTGCTTCTAAGCAGACTATTGCTCGTTGGATTTGTAGTACAATTCAGCTTGCACATTCTGTGGCAGGCCTGCCACAGCCAAAAATCTGTAAATGCCCACTCCACAAGGAAGGTGGGCTCATCTTGGTATAATCCCCATGGTCCTTACGGAGTCCCCAGCATCCACTAGGACGTCAGAGAAAATAAGAATTTACTTACCGATAATTCTATTTCTCGTAGTCCGTAGTGGATGCTGGGCGCCCATCCCAAGTGCGGATTGTCTGCAATACTGGTACATAGTTATTGTTACCAAAAATCGGGTTATTGCTGTAGTGAGCCATCTTTTCTAGAGGCTCCTCTGTTATCATGCTGTTAACTGGGTTTAGATCACAAGTTATACGGTGGATTGGTGTGGCTGGTATGAGTCTTACCCGGGATTCAAAATCCTTCCTTATTGTGTATGCTCGTCCGGGCACAGTATCCTAACTGAGGCTTGGAGGAGGGTCATGGGGGGAGGAGCCAGTGCACACCAGGTAGTCCTAAAGCTTTACTTTTGTGCCCAGTCTCCTGCGGAGCCGCTATTCCCCATGGTCCTTACGGAGTCCCCAGCATTCACTACGGACTACGAGAAATAGAATTATCGGTAAGTAAATTCTTATTATTCCTGGGTTTATAGCGCTGGGGTGTGTACTGGCATACTCTCTCTCTGTCTCTCCAAAGGGCCTTGCAGAGGAACTGTCTTCAAAAAAGGGCATTCCCTGTGTTTGTGTGTGGTGTGTCGGTACGCTTGTGTCGACATGTCTGATGAGGAAGGCTATGTGGAAGCAGAGTGGGAGCAAATGAATGTGGTGTCTCCGCCGACGGCACCGACACCTGATTGGATGGATATGTGGAAGGTTTTAAATGATAATGTTAATTCCTTGCATAAAAAGTTAGAAAAAGCTGAAGCCTCGGGACAGTCAGGGTCCCAACCCGTGCCTGATCCTATGTCGCAGAGGCCGTCAGGGTCTCAGAAGCGCCCACTATCCCAAACTGTTGACACAGATACCGACATGGATTCTGACTCCAGTGTCGATTACGATGATGCAAAGTTACAGCCAAAATTGGCTAAATCCATCCGTTATATGATTATAGCAATTAGGGATGTGTTGCTCATCACAGAGGAAACCCCAGTCCCTGACAAGAGGGTGAATATGTATGGGGAAAAGAAGCCGGAGGTAACCTTTCCCCCCTCACACAAGCTAAATGAGTTATGTGAAAAGGCTTGGGAATCTCCAGATAAAAAACTGCAGATTTCCAAAAGGATTCTTACGGCGTATCCTTTCCCGCCAACGGACAGGTTACGCTGGGAATCCTCCCCTAGGGTGGACAAAGCTTTAACACGCTTACCCAAGAAGGTAGCCCTGCCGTCACAGGATACGGCTACCCTCAAAGATGCTGTGGATCGCAAACAGGAGGTTACCCTGAAGTCCATTTATACACATTCAGGTACCTTACTGAGGCCGGCAATCGCGTCGGCCTGGGTGTGTAGTGCTGTAGCAGCATGGACGGATACCTTATCTGAGGAAATTGATACCTTAGACAAGGATACTGTATTGTTGACCCTGGGGCATATTAAAGACGCTGTCCTATATATGAGAGATGCTCAAAGAGACATTAGTCTACTGGGTTCTAGAATAAAAGCTATGTCGATTTCTGCCAGAAGGGTCCTGTGGACTCTGCAATGGACAGGTGATGCCGACTCAAAAAGGCATATGGAGGTTTTACCTTACAAGGGTGAGGAATTGTTTGGGGAGGGTCTCTCGGACCTGGTCTCCACAGCTACAGCTGGAAAGTCAAATTTTTTGCCTTTTATTCCCTCACAGCCTAAGAGAGCACCGTATTATCAAATGCAGTCCTTTCGATCACAAAGAAACAAGAAAGTCCGAGGTGCGTCCTTTCTTGCCAGAGGCAGGGGCAGAGGTAAGAAGCTGCACAACACAGCTAGTTCCCAGGAACAGAAGTCCTCCCCGGCCTCTACAAAATCCACCGCATGACAATGGGGCTCCACAGGCGGAGCTAGGCCCGGTGGGGGCACGTCTTCGAAATTTCAGCCACAAGTGGGTTCACTCCCAGGTGGATCCCTGGGCGATAGAAATTGTGTCTCAGGGATACAAGCTGGAATTCGAAGAGATGCCCCCTCACCGATACCTCAAATCGGCCCTACCAGCTTTCCCCCACGAGAGGGAAATAGTGTCAACTGCAATTCACAAACTGTATCTTCAACAGGTGGTGGTCAAGGTTCCCCTCCTTCAACAGGGAAGGGGTTATTATTCGACCATGTTTGTAGTCCCGAAACCGGACGGTTCGGTCAGATCCATATTGAATTTAAAATCCCTGAACATATACCTGAAAAGGTTCAAGTTCAAGATGGAATCGCTGCGAGCGGTCATCGCAAGCCTGGAAGGGGGGGATTTTATGGTGTCTCTGGACATAAAGGATGCATACCTTCATGTCCCCATTTATCCACCTCATCAGGCGTACCTCAGATTTGTGGTACAGGATTGTCATTACCAATTTCAGATGTTGCCGGTTGGTCTCTCCACGGCACCGAGAATGTTTACCAAGGTAATGGCGGAAATGATGGTACTCCTGCGGAAGCAAGGGGTCACCATTATCCCGTACTTGGACGATCTCATAAAAGCGAGATCAAGAGAGCAGTTGCTGAACAGCGTCGCACTTTCTCTGGAAGTGTTACGGCAACACGGCTGGATTCTGAATATTCCAAAGTCGCAGTTGGTTCCTACGACTCGTCTGCCTTTCCTGGGCATGATTCTAGACACAGACCAGAAAAGGGTTTATCTCCCAATAGAGAAAGCTCAGGAACTCATGACACTGGTCAGGAACCTATTAAAACCAAAACAGTTGTCATTACATCACTGCACCCGAGTCCTGGGAAAGATGGTGGCATCATACGAGGCCATTCCCTTCGGCAGGTTCTATGCGAGGACCTTTCAATGGGACTTACTGGACAAGTGGTCCGGATCATATCTTCAGATGCATCAGTTAATCACCCTATCCCCCAGGGCCAGGGTGTCACTCCTGTGGTGGCTGCAGAGCGCTCACCTTCTCGAGGGCCGCAGATTCGGCATTCAGGACTGGGTCCTGGTGACCACGGACGCAAGCCTCCGAGGTTGGGGAGCAGTCACACAGGGAAGAAATTTCCAAGGTCTGTGGTCAAGTCAAGAGACTTGCCTTCACATCAACATCCTGGAACTAAGGGCCATATACAACGCCCTACGTCAAGCGGAGACCCTGCTTCGCGACCAACCGGTTCTGATTCAGTCAGACAACATCACCGCAGTGGCTCATGTAAACCGACAAGGCGGCACAAGGAGCAGGGTGGCGATGGCGGAAGCCACCAGAATTCCTCGCTGGGCGGAGAATCACGTAAGCGCACTGTCAGCAGTGTTCATCCCGGGAGTGGACAACTGGGAAGCAGACTTCCTCAGCAGACGCGACCTCCACCCGGGAGAGTGGGGACTTTATCAGGAAGTCTTCGCACAGATTACAAGTCTGTGGGAACTGCCACAGGTGGACATGATGGCATCCCGCCTCAACAAAAACTACAGAGGTATTGCGCCAGGTCAAGAGACCCTCAGGCGATAGCTGTGGACGCCCTGGTGACACCGTGGGTGTTCCAGTCGGTCTATGTATTTCCTCCTCTTCCTCTCATACCCAGGGTGCTGAGGATAATAAGAAAAAGAGGAGTGAGAACAATCCTCATTGTTCCAGATTGGCCACGAAGGACTTGGTATCCAGATCTGCAAGAAATGCTCACAGAGGACCTGTGGCCTCATCCTCTAAGACAGGACTTGTTGCAACAGGGGCCCTGTCTGTTCCAAGACTTACCGCGGCTGCGTTTGACGGCATGGCGGTTGAACGCCGGATCCTAGCAGAGAAAGGCATTCCGGATGAGGTCATTCCTACACTGATAAAGGCTAGGAAGGACGTGACAGCTCAACATTATCACCGTATATGGCGAAAATACGTTGCTTGGTGTGAGGCCAGGAATGCTCCTACGGAGGAATTCCAGCTGGGCCGTTTCCTTCACTTCCTACAGTCCGGAGTGAATTTGGGCCTAAAATTGGGTTCCATTAAGGTCCAGACTTCGGCCCTATCCATTTTCTTTCAAAAGGAGTTGGCTTCTCTACCTGAAGTTCAGACGTTTGTAAAGGGAGTGCTGCATATTCAGCCTCCTTTTGTGCCTCCAGTGGCACCTTGGGATCTTAACGTGGTGTTAAGTTTCCTGAAATTACACTGGTTTGAACCACTTAAAACGGTGGAGTTGAAATATCTCACGTGGAAGGTGGTCATGCTATTAGCCTTGGCTTCGGCTAGGCGTGTGTCAGAGTTGGGGGCTTTGTCACATAAAAGCCCCTATCTGGTTTTTCATGTGGATAGAGCAAAATTGCGGACCCGTCCACAATTTCTGCCGAAAGTGGTTTCATCTTTTCATATAAACCAACCTATGGTGGTGCCTGTGGCTACTACTGACTTGGAGGATTCCGAGTTGCTTGATGTGGTCAGGGCTTTGAAGGTTTATGTAGCCAGAAAGGCTAGGGTCAGGAAAACAGTCGTTGTTTATCCTGTATGCATCCAACAAGCTTGGTGCTCCTGCTTCAAAGCAAACTATTGCTCGCTGGATCTGTAACACGATTCAGCAGGCTCATTCTGCGGCTGGATTGCCGCTGCCAAAATCAGTTAAGGCCCATTCCACTAGGCGGCTGCCCGAGGGGTCTCGGCATTACAACTTTGCCGAGCGGCTACTTGGTCAGGTTCAAACACTTTTGCAAAGTTCTACAAGTTTGATACCCTGGCTGAGGAGGACCTCTTGTTTGCTCAATCGGTGCTGCAGAGTCATCCGCACTCTCCCGCCCGTTTGGGAGCTTTGGTATAATCCCCATGGTCCTTACGGAGTCCCCAGCATCCACTAGGACGTTAGAGAAAATAAGATTTTACCTACTGGTAAATCTATTTCTCGTAGTCCGTAGTGGATGCTGGGCGCCCGTCCCAAGTGCGGACCTCTCCTGCAATGCTTTTATATAGTGTAACACTGTAGGGGTGCAAGGCGCCTTTTCCTGGGGAATATGGCCGCACGCAGCAGCTGAGGAACAACACAAGTCCAGTTTCTGGTACAACTGACCCCGGCCAGTTTTATTGAAACAGAAAATAAAACAAAACCCAAAAATAAAAATACCTTGCCTGTCCGGCACTAACTAAACATAAGATATTCCTAACTGTCACTAAACAAAACACAGAGTTCTTCAGTACATACTGTATAGCTTACTTGCATCAGAAAGCGTGTCTCTCACACACAGATCCTCCAGCCTTCCCAGGCAGTCTGCCCATACTAATCAGGTTAGAAGCACTATAACACTCTTACACAGCTGAAACCCTGATTAGCCCTCTGTGAGGCCAAAGACCCGAACTGGGCCCAATGTCTAGAACTCGCCTTATCTCTCTCTCAGAGCCTTTACCCAGCTTTTACAGCAAACTGAAAAGGTTCAGACAAAACAAAAAGCATTTTTCCTAGAAGTTAACATTTTCTAAAACATGTAAGACAAGAACCTGGGACAAATATACCTGCCCTCAAACACTATCCCAGTGTTCTTGTCACATATCCCCCTCCCCTGTTTCGACCTAGGGGCCGGAACACTTGTAGCCCCCAAACAGAAGATGCGAGACAATGCATCTGCGTTGGCCAATTGTGTTCCCGGTCTATGTTCGACAGTAAACTTAAAGTCCTGCAACGCTAGAAACCATCTAGTTACACGAGCATTCTTGCCTCTATTTGCATACATCCATTTTAAAGGGGCATGGTCTGTCACTAGTCTGAATTGTCTACCCAAGAGGTAATACCTCAAGGTATCTAGTGCCCACTTAATGGCCAAAGCCTCCTTTTCCACAATGGCATACCTTTTTTCATGCTCATTGAGTTTCCTACTCAAATAAATGATAGGGTGTTCGTCCCCATCTCTGGTTTGGGACAGCACAGCTCCTATCCCTACCTCTGAGGCATCTGTCTGTACCACAAATTCTTTTGAAAAATCTGGTGTTATCAACACCGGTTGTGAACACAAAGCCACTTTTAACGCTTGGAACGCCTTTTCTGCATCAGGGTTCCATTTCACCACATTTGACTGCTTCCCTTTGGTAAGGTCTGACAACGGCACCGCTGTGGTCGCAAAATTAGGAATAAACCGTCTATAGTACCCAGTAATTCCCAAAAAAGCCCTTACCTGTTTTTTATTCACTGGACGAGGCCAGTTTTGAATAGCATCAACTTTATTCAATTGGGGCCTAATCAGACCTCTGCCTATGGTGAAGCCCAAGTATTTGACCTCCTCCATTGCGAGGCAGCACTTCTTTGGGTTAGCAGTTAACCCTGCCTCTCTGATTGAGTCCAGTACTGCTTGTACTTTAACCAAATGGGACCCCCAGTCTGTACTGTGAATTACCACATCATCCAAATAGGCAGCTGCATATTTTCTATGGGGCCTCAAAATTTTATCCATCGCCCGTTGAAAGGTTGCTGGAGCCCCATGCAACCCAAAGGGTAACATCTTATACTGGTACAGCCCCTCCGGAACCGAAAAGGCTGTTTTTTCTTTGGCGCTATCAGATAAAGGTATTTGCCAGTAACCTTTGGTCAGGTCCAATGTGGTGAGAAACCTGGCTGTTCCCAGCCTTTCTACAAGCTCATCCACACGGGGCATGGGGTATGCGTCAAACTTGGACACCTCATTTAACTTCCGAAAGTCATTACAGAAGCGTATGCTACCGTCGGGCTTCGGGATGAGCACTATGGGACTGGACCACTCACTGTTAGACTCCTCTATGACTCCCAGTTCTAACATGGTTTTAACTTCCTTAGAAATAGCTTCTCGCTGAGCTTCAGGAATCCTATATGGCTTTAAATGAACCCTGACCCCTGGTTCTGTGACAATGTCATGTTTTATTATGGTCGTTCGGCCAGGCAGCTCTGAAAATACCTCCCTATTTTGGATGAGAAATTCTTTAACCTGATTGTTCTGATCAGCTGATAATGTCTCTGACACCTTCACTGCGGGAAGCAACCGGGGTGAAGACACCGAAGGGCAAGGCTCCGCTGACAGAGACAACCTATCTTTCCAGGGTTTGATTAAGTTAACATGGTAGATCTGTTCGGGTTTTCTCTTTCCCGGCTGGTATACTTTGTAATTAACCTCATTCACTTTTTCCCTAATCTCAAATGGACCCTGCCATTTAGCTAGGAATTTGCTTTCCACAGTGGGTACCAAAACAAGAACTCTATCGCCAGGAGCAAATTCCCGTATCTTGGCACTCCGGTTATAGACCCTCTGTTGAGCACTTTGGGCCTGTTCCATGTGCTCTCTGACAACAGGTACCACGGCTGCAATCCTATCCTGCATTTGTGTTACATGCTCAATAACGCTTCTATAAGGAGTGGGCTGTCCTTCCCACGTCTCTTTGGCAATATCCAACAGCCCTCTGGGGTGTCTACCATACAACAAATCAAATGGAGAAAACCCCGTAGAGGACTGAGGAACTTCTCTGATGGCCATTAACAAGTAGGGCAACAAACAATCCCAGTTTTTCCCATCTCTCTCAACAACCTTTTTTAACATACTTTTTAATGTTTTATTAAACCTTTCCACCAACCCGTCAGTTTGGGGATGGTAGATGGACGTCCTGAGGTGAGTGACCTTAAATAACTTGCACAACTCTTTCATGATCCTTGACATAAATGGAGTACCTTGGTCAGTCAAAATTTTTTTTGGTATTCCCACTCTACTAAATACCTGCACCAGCTCCCTAGCTATCGCCTTGGTTGTGATAGTGCGTAAAGGGACAGCCTCAGGATATCGAGTGGCATAGTCCATAATTACCAGGATATACTGATGGCCCCGAGCAGACTTTAACAAGGGCCCCACGAGATCCATGGCTATTCTGTCAAACGGGACCTCTATAATAGGCATGGGAACTAGTGGGCTCCTGAAATGGGGTCTAGGGGCATGATACTGGCATTCAGGACAGGAAGAACAATATTCAGACACTTCTTTATAAACCCCTGGCCAAAAGAACCTTTGTAAAACTCTTTCAGTGGTTTTTTCTGCCCCTAAATGTCCTGCGGTAACGTGACTATGAGCTAAATCTAGTACCGTTCTCCGATAAGGCTGGGGAACTACCAGCTGTTCCACCACATCCTCACCCCTTTTGACAATGTGGTACAAGAGCTCATTACAGATGGCCATGTGGGGATACGTAACCCTGTCACCTGGTACCACAGGTTCCCCATTAACAATCTTAACATTCTCTCTAGCCTTTATTAAGGTAGGATCCTTTAACTGTTCAGACGCAAACAGATCCTTCTTTACCTCCAGGTCAGGCACGCTTTCAGTTCTAACTACTATGTCTCTGTTCCCGGCAAGAGGGTCCTCACTGGACTCCCCATCTGTCACTTCCCCAGCCAAACTAGTAAAAGGCAAAGGGCCAGAAAGTTCCGAAGACCCACGTACATCCATAAAATCACCGGTATTATCAACTGGCTTTTTACTTCTCACATCTGTTGATAACCGTGATTCCCACAGTTTCCAAAAATGAGGAAAATCCCTCCCTATTATGGCCTCATGCACCAAGGTAGGGACCAGTCCCACTTTAACCATTGCTGACCCACAACAAGTTTCTATATTCACCTCAGCAGTGGCATAATGTTGGGTATCCCCATGTATGCAAGTTACCCCAATAGGTATTTGCTGGACCTTTAAGGGGTTCACTAACCCAGCTTTCACGAGGGTAACTAAACTTCCTGAATCTAGCAAGGCCTCTACCCGGTTACCCTCTAAGAACACATCACACATTTGTTTTTCCAGCTCAGGTGAAGGTACCACAGTACAGGCTAACCTAGCAAAGAAAGACATTCTGCGACATTCAAAGGCAGCATCACATTGCATGGGTTCTTGCGTGACTGGGCAATTGGCAATAACATGACCTGGCATACCACACCTAAAACATTTAACCACACGATTATCAACCCGTTTGGGCAGCATAGACCGTTCTAGCCCCATTGGCCTGTCTCCAGGGCCAGTGTTTACAGTCTCTCCAGCCCTGCGTTCTCTTAACCGCCCAGCAACGTTTTCCCACGGAACAGTCTTACCAGTCTTTACTGAAGGGCGCTGTCGAGGATCTATGGGTTGCTGGGTGGTCATCAGTAGTTCCTCTGCTGCCAAATACCTCTCTACCATGTCCACTAATTGGTCAGCAGTACCCGGGTTTCCATGGCTCACCCACTTGCGCAGGACCATGGGCAAAGATCTCAAGTAGCGGTCCATGACGACTCTTTCCACCATCTGGGGACCAGTTAATGTCTCTGGCTGTAGCCATTTTTTTGTTAGCTGAATAAGGTCGTGCATCTGGGAGCGCGGAGGCTTCTCCATGGCGTACAGCCAACGGTGCACCCGTTGTGCTCGTACTGACAGCGTGACTCCCAGGCGGGTCAGGATCTCAGTCTTTAGTTTATCATAGTCCCGAGCCTCAGCAGGGCTTAAATCAAAGTAAGCTTTTTGGGGCTCACCTGACAGGAAAGGTGCCAGCAGACTGGCCCACTGTGCTTTTGGCCAGTTCTCACGCTCTGCAGTCCTTTCAAACGTGGTCAAGTAGGCCTCCACATCATCAGCCTCTGTCATTTTCTGCAGGAAGTGACTGGCCCGTATAGAACTAGAGCTGGTCGGAGCACTGACGGCCACATCTCCAATCCGGGCTGCAAGGCTCTGCACCACTTCTGTTAAGGCCTGTCTATCCTGACGCTGTTGCCTGTAAAGTTCATCAACAACTGCCTGCTGTTGTCTCTTATTTTCCTCCATTGCCACCTGCTGCTGTCTTATATTTTCCTCCATTGCCACCTGCTGCTGTCTGTTGGCCTCCTGCTGTAGTCTCCAATTTTCCTCCATTGCCACCTGCTGTTGTCTCCTATTTTCTTCCATTGCCACCTGCTGCTGTCGGTTGGCCTCCTGCTGAGCCGCTGTAGCTTGCAGCAAGGCTTTAAGCAGATCCTCCATGTCGACAGATTTTTCAGGCGGCTTTGTAGCTGCTTTCACCCAGGACATATCAAACCCTCAGGGGTGAGTCTCAGTAACTTCACACTGGGCTGTATCTGCATAAACCACCGTTTTCTGCAGGCCTCACAAAGCTGCTGCTTTCACTTATGCGCAGAACGGTGTGCTCGCATTCTCCACCAAGTTGTAACACTGTAGGGGTGCAAGGCGCCTTTTCCTGGGGAATATGGCCGCACGCAGCAGCTGAGGAACAACACAAGTCCAGTTTCTGGTACAACTGACCCCGGCCAGTTTTATTGAAACAGAAAATAAAACAAAACCCAAAAATAAAAATACCTTGCCTGTCCGGCACTAACTAAACATAAGATATTCCTAACTGTCACTAAACAAAACACAGAGTTCTTCAGTACATACTGTATAGCTTACTTGCATCAGAAAGCGTGTCTCTCACACACAGATCCTCCAGCCTTCCCAGGCAGTCTGCCCATACTAATCAGGTTAGAAGCACTATAACACTCTTACACAGCTGAAACCCTGATTAGCCCTCTGTGAGGCCAAAGACCCGAACTGGGCCCAATGTCTAGAACTCGCCTTATCTCTCTCTCAGAGCCTTTACCCAGCTTTTACAGCAAACTGAAAAGGTTCAGACAAAACAAAAAGCATTTTTCCTAGAAGTTAACATTTTCTAAAACATGTAAGACAAGAACCTGGGACAAATATACCTGCCCTCAAACACTATCCCAGTGTTCTTGTCACAATAGTTATTGCTTCAATAAGGGTTATGTTATGGTTGCATCAGGGTTTGAACTGATGCTCTGTCGTTTTGTCATACTGTTAACTGGTTGTTTTCACATGTTATACGGTATGATTGGTGTGGCTGGTATGAATCTTGCCCTGGATTACCAAAATCCTTTCCTTGTACTGTCAGCTCTTCCGGGCACATTTTCTCTGAGGTCTGGAGGAGGGGCATAGAGGGAGGAGCCAGTGCACACCAGAACCTAAATTATTTCTTAAAGTGCCCATGTCTCCTGCGGAGCCCGTCTATCCCCATGGTCCTTACGGAGTCCCCAGCATCCACTACGGACTACGAGAAATAGATTTACCGGTAAGTAAAATCTTATTTTTGATCTTGTCTCACAATGTGATATATCATGTATATGCTCTAATGAATAAAGAAATGTTTAAAAAGACTTGGAAATGCTGACCACACCACACCCCACCCTCTCTGCTTTGGATGGTAATTATTATTATTATTATTATTATTATGTCACCAATTGTAAAACTCAAAAGAATATACTAATACTAGATATAATAATAATAATAATAATAATAATAATAATAATAATATTCATGGTGTTAACAGACAAAGAGGTAAGAGGGCCCTGCTCACAAGCTTGCATTATGTAGGACAGTATCAGATATTCCTAGATAGTCTGGCTCTCCCGTTCTTCCAAACATAAATGGCCTCTAGCTTACACAATAAGCGGTGGTAATTACAGTGTAATAAATCCTATTCCCAAGTCATGAGAAAAATATGTAAATAGCCAAGAAATGCATGTTTTCATTGGAGATTGTCACAATAGTAAGAAGTAAAATCAATCTTAAATGTTTGTAGTTTTTATTAGAGATGAGCGGGTTCGGTTTCTTTGAATCCGAACCCGCACGAACTTCACTTTTTTTTTCACGGGTCCGAGCGACTCGGATCTTCCCGCCTTGCTCGGTTAACCCGAGCGCGCCCGAACGTCATCATGACGCTGTCGGATTCTCGCGAGACTCGGATTCTATATAAGGAGCCGCGCGTCGCCGCCATTTTCACACGTGCATTGAGATTGATAGGGAGAGGACGTGGCTGGCGTCCTCTCCATTAGAATAGATTAGAAGAGAGAGAGAGAGAGAGAGATTGTGCAGACAGAGTTTACCACAGTGACCAGTGCAGTTGTTGTTAAGTTAACTTTTATTTAATATATCCGTTCTCTGCTATATCCGTTCTCTGCCTGAAAAAAACGATACACAGCAGTCACACAGTGTGACTCAGTCTGTGTGCACTCAGCTCAGCCCAGTGTGCTGCACATCAATGTATAAAAGCTTATAATAATTGTGGGGGAGACTGGGGAGCACTGCAGGTTGTTATAGCAGGAGCCAGGAGTACATAATATTATATTAATTTAAAATTAAACAGTGCACACTTTTGCTGCAGGAGTGCCACTGCCAGTGTGACTAGTGGTGACCAGTGCCTGACCACCAGTATAGTAGTATATTGTTGTATACTATCTCTTTATCAACCAGTCTATATTAGCAGCAGACACAGTACAGTGCGGTAGTTCACGGCTGTGGCTACCTCTGTGTCGGCAGTCGGCACTCGGCAGGCAGTCCGTCCATCCATAATTGTATAATTATATACCACCTAACCGTGGTATTTTTTTTTCTTTCTTTATACCGTCGTCATAGTCCTACTAGTTGTTACGAGTATACTACTATCTCTTTATCAACCAGTGTACAGTGCGGTAGTTCACGGCTGTGGCTACCTCTGTGTCGGCAGTCGGCAGGCAGTCCGTCCATCCATAATTGTATTATTATAATATATACCACCTAACCGTGGTTTTTTTTTCATTCTTTATACCGTCATAGTGTCATACTAGTTGTTACGAGTATACTACTATCTCTTTATCAACCAGTGTACAGTGCGGTAGTTCACGGCTGTGGCTACCTCTGTGTCGGCAGTCGGCAGGCAGTCCGTCCATCCATAATTGTATTATAATATATACCACCTAACCGTGTTTTTTTTTTCATTCTTTATACCGTCATAGTGTCATACTAGTTGTTACGAGTATACTACTATCTCTTTATCAACCAGTGTACAGTGCGGTAGTTCACGGCTGTGGCTACCTCTGTGTCGGCAGTCGGCAGGCAGTCCGTCCATCCATAATTGTATTATAATATATACCACCTAACCGTGGTTTTTTTTTCATTCTTTATACCGTCATAGTCAGTCATACTAGTTGTTACGAGTATACTACTATCTCTTTATCAACCAGTGTACAGTGCGGTAGTTCACGGCTGTGGCTACCTCTGTGTCGGCACTCGGCAGGCAGTCCGTCCATCCATAATTGTATTATAATATATACCACCTAACCGTGGTTTTTTTTTCATTCTTTATACCGTCATAGTGTCATACTAGTTGTTACGAGTATACTACTATCTCTTTATCAACCAGTGTACAGTGCGGTAGTTCACGGCTGTGGCTACCTCTGTGTCGGCAGTCGGCAGGCAGTCCGTCCATCCATAATTGTATTATAATATATACCACCTAACCGTGGTTTTTTTTTCATTCTTTATACCGTCATAGTGTCATACTAGTTGTTACGAGTATACTACTATCTCTTTATCAACCAGTGTACAGTGCGGTAGTTCACGGCTGTGGCTACCTCTGTGTCGGCAGTCGGCAGGCAGTCCGTCCATCCATAATTGTATTATAATATATACCACCTAACCGTGGTTTTTTTTTCATTCTTTATACCGTCATAGTGTCATACTAGTTGTTACGAGTATACTACTATCTCTTTATCAACCAGTGTACAGTGCGGTAGTTCACGGCTGTGGCTACCTCTGTGTCGGCAGTCGGCAGGCAGTCCGTCCATCCATAATTGTATTATAATATATACCACCTAACCGTGGTTTTTTTTTCATTCTTTATACCGTCATAGTCAGTCATACTAGTTGTTACGAGTATACTACTATCTCTTTATCAACCAGTGTACAGTGCGGTAGTTCACGGCTGTGGCTACCTCTGTGTCGGCACTCGGCAGGCAGTCCGTCCATCCATAATTGTATTATAATATATACCACCTAACCGTGGTTTTTTTTTCATTCTTTATACCGTCATAGTGTCATACTAGTTGTTACGAGTATACTACTATCTCTTTATCAACCAGTGTACAGTGCGGTAGTTCACGGCTGTGGCTACCTCTGTGTCGGCAGTCGGCAGGCAGTCCGTCCATCCATAATTGTATTATAATATATACCACCTAACCGTGGTTTTTTTTTCATTCTTTATACCGTCATAGTGTCATACTAGTTGTTACGAGTATACTACTATCTCTTTATCAACCAGTGTACAGTGCGGTAGTTCACGGCTGTGGCTACCTCTGTGTCGGCAGTCGGCAGGCAGTCCGTCCATCCATAATTGTATTATAATATATACCACCTAACCGTGGTTTTTTTTTCATTCTTTATACCGTCATAGTCAGTCATACTAGTTGTTACGAGTATACTACTATCTCTTTATCAACCAGTGTACAGTGCGGTAGTTCACGGCTGTGGCTACCTCTGTGTCGGAACTCGGCAGGCAGTCCGTCCATCCATAATTGTATTACAATATATACCACCTAACCGTGGTTTTTTTTTCATTCTTTATACCGTCATAGTCAGTCATACTAGTTGTTACGAGTATACTACTATCTCTTTATCAACCAGTGTACAGTGCGGTAGTTCACGGCTGTGGCTACCTCTGTGTCGGCACTCGGCAGGCAGTCCGTCCATCCATAATTGTATTACAATATATACCACCTAACCGTGGTTTTTTTATACCACCTAACCGTGGCAGTCCGTCCATAATTGTATACTAGTATCCAATCCATCCATCTCCATTGTTTACCTGAGGTGCCTTTTAGTTCTGCCTATAAAATATGGAGAACAAAAAAGTTGAGGTTCCAAAATTAGGGAAAGATCAAGATCCACTTCCACCTCGTGCTGAAGCTGCTGCCACTAGTCATGGCCGAGACGATGAAATGCCAGCAACGTCGTCTGCCAAGGCCGATGCCCAATGTCATAGTACAGAGCATGTCAAATCCAAAACACCAAATATCAGAAAAAAAAGGACTCCAAAACCTAAAATAAAATTGTCGGAGGAGAAGCGTAAACTTGCCAATATGCCATTTACCACACGGAGTGGCAAGGAACGGCTGAGGCCCTGGCCTATGTTCATGGCTAGTGGTTCAGCTTCACATGAGGATGGAAGCACTCAGCCTCTCGCTAGAAAACTGAAAAGACTCAAGCTGGCAAAAGCACCGCAAAGAACTGTGCGTTCTTTGAAATCCCAAATCCACAAGGAGAGTCCAATTGTGTCGGTTGCGATGCCTGACCTTCCCAACACTGGACGTGAAGAGCATGCGCCTTCCACTATTTGCATGCCCCCTGCAAGTGCTGGAAGGAGCACCCGCAGTCCAGTTCCTGATAGTCAGATTGAAGATGTCAGTGTTGAAGTACACCAGGATGAGGAGGATATGGGTGTTGCTGGCGCTGGGGAGGAAATTGACCAGAAGGATTCTGATGGTGAGGTGGTTTGTTTAAGTCAGGCACCCGGGGAGACACCTGTTGTCCGTGGGAGGAATATGGCCGTTGACATGCCAGGTGAAAATACCAAAAAAATCAGCTCTTCGGTGTGGAGGTATTTCACCAGAAATGCGGACAACAGGTGTCAAGCCGTGTGTTCCCTTTGTCAAGCTGTAATAAGTAGGGGTAAGGACGTTAACCACCTCGGAACATCCTCCCTTATACGTCACCTGCAGCGCATTCATAATAAGTCAGTGACAAGTTCAAAAACTTTGGGTGACAGCGGAAGCAGTCCACTGACCAGTAAATCCCTTCCTCTTGTAACCAAGCTCACGCAAACCACCCCACCAACTCCCTCAGTGTCAATTTCCTCCTTCCCCAGGAATGCCAATAGTCCTGCAGGCCATGTCACTGGCAAGTCTGACGAGTCCTCTCCTGCCTGGGATTCCTCCGATGCATCCTTGCGTGTAACGCCTACTGCTGCTGGCGCTGCTGTTGTTGCCGCTGGGAGTCGATGGTCATCCCAGAGGGGAAGTCGTAAGCCCACTTGTACTACTTCCAGTAAGCAATTGACTGTTCAACAGTCCTTTGCGAGGAAGATGAAATATCACAGCAGTCATCCTACTGCAAAGCGGATAACTGAGTCCTTGACAACTATGTTGGTGTTAGACGTGCGTCCGGTATCCGCCGTTAGTTCACAGGGAACTAGACAATTTATTGAGGCAGTGTGCCCCCGTTACCAAATACCATCTAGGTTCCACTTCTCTAGGCAGGCGATACCGAGAATGTACACGGACGTCAGAAAAAGACTCGCCAGTGTCCTAAAAAATGCAGTTGTACCCAATGTCCACTTAACCACGGACATGTGGACAAGTGGAGCAGGGCAGGGTCAGGACTATATGACTGTGACAGCCCACTGGGTAGATGTATGGACTCCCGCCGCAAGAACAGCAGCGGCGGCACCAGTAGCAGCATCTCGCAAACGCCAACTCTTTCCTAGGCAGGCTACGCTTTGTATCACCGCTTTCCAGAATACGCACACAGCTGAAAACCTCTTACGGCAACTGAGGAAGATCATCGCGGAATGGCTTACCCCAATTGGACTCTCCTGTGGATTTGTGGCATCGGACAACGCCAGCAATATTGTGTGTGCATTAAATATGGGCAAATTCCAGCACGTCCCATGTTTTGCACATACCTTGAATTTGGTGGTGCAGAATTTTTTAAAAAACGACAGGGGCGTGCAAGAGATGCTGTCGGTGGCCAGAAAAATTGCGGGACACTTTCGGCGTACAGGCACCACGTACAGAAGACTGGAGCACCACCAAAAACTACTGAACCTGCCCTGCCATCATCTGAAGCAAGAAGTGGTAACGAGGTGGAATTCAACCCTCTATATGCTTCAGAGGTTGGAGGAGCAGCAAAAGGCCATTCAAGCCTATACAATTGAGCACGATATAGGAGATGGAATGCACCTGTCTCAAGTGCAGTGGAGAATGATTTCAACGTTGTGCAAGGTTCTGATGCCCTTTGAACTTGCCACACGTGAAGTCAGTTCAGACACTGCCAGCCTGAGTCAGGTCATTCCCCTCATCAGGCTTTTGCAGAAGAAGCTGGAGGCATTGAAGAAGGAGCTAACACGGAGCGATTCCGCTAGGCATGTGGGACTTGTGGATGCAGCCCTTAATTCGCTTAACAAGGATTCACGGGTGGTCAATCTGTTGAAATCAGAGCACTACATTTTGGCCACCGTGCTCGATCCTAGATTTAAAGCCTACCTTGGATCTCTCTTTCCGGCAGACACAGGTCTGCTGGGGTTGAAAGACCTGCTGGTGACAAAATTGTCAAGTCAAGCGGAACGCGACCTGTCAACATCTCCTCCTTCACATTCTCCCGCAACTGGGGGTGCGAGGAAAAGGCTCAGAATTCCGAGCCCACCCGCTGGCGGTGATGCAGGGCAGTCTGGAGCGACTGCTGATGCTGACATCTGGTCCGGACTGAAGGACCTGACAACGATTACGGACATGTCGTCTACTGTCACTGCATATGATTCTCTCAACATTGATAGAATGGTGGAGGATTATATGAGTGACCGCATCCAAGTAGGCACGTCACACAGTCCGTACTTATACTGGCAGGAAAAAGAGGCAATTTGGAGGCCCTTGCACAAACTGGCTTTATTCTACCTAAGTTGCCCTCCCACAAGTGTGTACTCCGAAAGAGTGTTTAGTGCCGCCGCTCACCTTGTCAGCAATCGGCGTACGAGGTTACATCCAGAAAATGTGGAGAAGATGATGTTCATTAAAATGAATTATAATCAATTCCTCCGCGGAGACATTGACCAGCAGCAATTGCCTCCACAAAGTACACAGGGAGCTGAGATGGTGGATTCCAGTGGGGACGAATTGATAATCTGTGAGGAGGGGGATGTACACGGTGATATATCGGAGGGTGAAGATGAGGTGGACATCTTGCCTCTGTAGAGCCAGTTTGTGCAAGGAGAGATTAATTGCTTCTTTTTTGGGGGGGGTCCAAACCAACCCGTCATATCAGTCACAGTCGTGTGGCAGACCCTGTCACTGAAATGATGGGTTGGTTAAAGTGTGCATGTCCTGTTTTGTTTATACAACATAAGGGTGGGTGGGAGGGCCCAAGGATAATTCCATCTTGCACCTCTTTTTTCTTTTCTTTTTCTTTGCATCATGTGCTGATTGGGGAGGGTTTTTTGGAAGGGACATCCTGCGTGACACTGCAGTGCCACTCCTAGATGGGCCCGGTGTTTGTGTCGGCCACTAGGGTCGCTAATCTTACTCACACAGCTACCTCATTGCGCCTCTTTTTTTCTTTGCGTCATGTGCTGTTTGGGGAGGGTTTTTTGGAAGGGACATCCTGCGTGACACTGCAGTGCCACTCCTAGATGTGCCCGGTGTTTGTGTCGGCCACTAGGGTCGCTAATCTTACTCACACAGTCAGCTACCTCATTGCGCCTCTTTTTTTCTTTGCGTCATGTGCTGTTTGGGGAGGGTTTTTTGGAAGGGCCATCCTGCGTGACACTGCAGTGCCACTCCTAGATGGGCCCGGTGTTTGTGTCGGCCACTAGGGTCGCTAATCTTACTCACACAGCTACCTCATTGCGCCTCTTTTTTTCTTTGCGTCATGTGCTGTTTGGGGAGGGTTTTTTGGAAGGGACATCCTGCGTGACACTGCAGTGCCACTCCTAGATGGGCCCGGTGTTTGTGTCGGCCACTAGGGTCGCTTATCTTACTCACACAGCGACCTCGGTGCAAATTTTAGGACTAAAAATAATATTGTGAGGTGTGAGGTATTCAGAATAGACTGAAAATGAGTGTAAATTATGGTTTTTGAGGTTAATAATACTTTGGGATCAAAATGACCCCCAAATTCTATGATTTAAGCTGTTTTTTAGTGTTTTTGGAAAAAAACACCCGAATCCAAAACACACCCGAATCCGACAAAAATAATTCGGTGAGGTTTTGCCAAAACGCGTTCGAACCCAAAACACGGCCGCGGAACCGAACCCAAAACCAAAACACAAAACCCGAAAAATTTCAGGCGCTCATCTCTAGTTTTTATAGAAAAAAGTAAAGACCACTAGTCTTATTTCTGTAGAATAAAGCTTTTCTGCTTACATATAGCTGTTAGATAAACTATTAGTGTTCCAAAGAACATGTTAAAGCCTGCACTGCTAATTTTTTAATGAAATAATATGCCTCAGTATGTATACAGATGGTAAATGCTTTACTTGTCTTGTTTTTATTTTTTTTGTTTATTTTTTTAATGTCATGTGTTTTTCCCCCCCAGTAAAAATATTTTTCATGCTTTCCTTACAGAAAACTTAGGGGCAGCTGTAGTGATTATGTCTGGAGAAGGAAAAGTGCAGGGAGTTGTTCGTTTTCTTCAAGTATCTGAGAACACCTGTGTCATTGATGGGTCTATTGATGGCCTAAGTCCCGGGCTCCACGGTCTTCACATACATGAGTTTGGTGATCTCTCTGGCGGATATGAGAGGTAATTACATTGTTTTAGTCGGAGTACATTATGTACAAATCATGCAGTTTTATCTAACCACGTTTTGCGTGTTGCCATGGTATAAGTCTTAAAAACCATGCATGAATATATTAAATTGTTTGGCATCTTGCAGTAAATTGAACAAGTTTCATAACATGTTGATTGCATCTAAAATGCTGCTTAGCAAAAATATTAAAGGAGAAAGTAATACAATTTATTAAACTAGTTTTTAAACGACATACATACATACATATACATATATATATATATATATATATATATATATATATATATATATATATATACACACGCAATACACACACGAATGTAATGTAACTATATCAACAAAACAGTTACTTGTGCTCAGTAGTCAAAGTTGCCCCTACAATAGTGCAATTTTGCCGGATTTCATCTTATTCTGACGTTTCGGGCCGATAAATCGGATGAAAACTGGCAAATCGCATGTGTTTTACCTCCGATCCGATGCACTGTCTTGTGAGCATCGGATCAGAGCCCCTAGATTGGAAGTACTGCATTATAGATATATCGTACCAGCAGACTTGGCCGGGGTCGCATACGATACATTGTATGCAAAAGGATTGCATACAATGTATCATATGCGATCCTGCTGTCGGGCGTTTCAAGGGTGATCGTATGCGACTTCTCCCCTCCAGGAAGTCGCATAATATGGACAGCTTAAGGCTCACCCCCTTTTTCTGTTAGGTGAAGGTGCTCCTTATAGCAGGAGTTGCTGTGGATCGGAAGAAGATAGCTTCCCGACAGATGGGATCCCGGCGGTCGATATACTGATGCCGGGATCCCGAAGTAGGACGCAATGCCGGCATATACACATCGACGCCGCTCGGGATGCTGGCGTCACATTACCGACAGCTGGCATACCGAGTGTCCTAACAGTGGGACGTGTTAGTGTCCTGTTGCAGGTGGGGTTGGGCGGTTAGGTTTAGGCAGGATAAGGGGGGTTAGGGTTAGAGTACAAGGATGGGAAGGTTTGGGTTAGGGACTGGGGAGGGAGGGTTAGGTTTAGGCACCACAGGGGAGGGTTAAGGTAGGGGGCACAGGAGGATTAGGGGGCTTTCTGGTGGCCTGTCAGGATTATGATGGACGGGATGCCGCTGTCTGTATACTGACAGCCTGCATGCCGTCCATCTGCAAATCATACTGAACCCTTGTGGATGAGTAGATTTATGATTTATTGCTTAGATTTTTATTCACTAAATATTGGTATTTATATGAATTGTATTTGTTTTTAAGAACATAAAGCTTATTAGTCCCTAGTTGTAGTTGATTGTTTTTATCACATATTACACTATTTTGTTGAATACAGTGCATCCGGAAAGTATTCACAGCGCTTCACTTTTTCCACATTTTGTTATGTTACAGCCTTATTCCAAAATGGAATAAATTCATTTTTTCCCTCAAAATTCTACACACAATACTGACGTGAATTTTTTTTTTTAGATTTTTGCTAATTTATTAAAAATAAAAAAAACTAAGAAATCACATGTACTGTACATAAGTATTCACAGCCTTTTCTCAATACTTTGTTGATGCAACTTTTCCAGCAATTACAGCCTCAAGTCTATTTGAATATGATGCCACAAGCTTGGCACACCTACCTTTGGACAGTTTCGCCCATTCCTCTTTTCAGCACCTCTCAAGCTCCATCAGGTTGTATGCGAAGCGTCGTTGCACATCCATTTTCAGATTTATCCAGAGATGTTCAATCGGATTCAAGTCTGGGCTCTGGCTGGGCCATTCAAGGACATTTGCAGAGTTGTCCTGAAGCCACTCCTTTGATATCTTGGCTGCTGAAAGATGAACCAAGAGTGCTCTGGAGCAGGTTTTCATACAGGATGTCTCTGTATATTGCTGCATTCATCTTTCCCTCTATCCTGACTAGTTTCCCAGTTCCAGCCACTGAAAAACATCCCCACAGCATGATGCTGCCACCACCATGCTTCACTGTAGGGATGGTATTGGTCTGGTGATGAGCAGTGCCTGGTTTTCTCCAAACATGACGCCTGGCATTCATACCAAAAAGTTCAATCTTTGTCTCCTCAAATCAAAAATTTTTGTTTCACATTGTCTGAGAGTCCTTCAGGGGCATTTTGGCAAACTCCAGGTGGGCTGCCATGTGCTTATTATTAAGGAGTGGCTTCTGTCTGGCCACTCTACCATACAGGCATGATTGGTGGATTGCTGCAGAGATGGTTGTCCTTCTGGAAGTTCTCCTCTCTCCCCAGAGGAATGCTGTAGCTCTGACAGAGTGACCATCAGGTTCTTAGTCACCTACCTGACTAGGGCCCTTCTCCCTCGATCGCTCAGTTTAGATGGCCATCCAGCTCTAGGAAGAGTCCTGGTGGTTCCGAACGTCTTCCATTTACGGATGATGGAGGCCACTGTACTCATTGGGACCTTCAGAGCAACAGATCTTTCTCTAACGTCCTAGTGGATGCTGGGGACTCCGTAAGGACCATGGGGAATAGACGGGCTCCGCAGGAGACAGGGCACTCTAAGAAAGAATTAGTACTACTGGTGTGCACTGGCTCCTCCCTCTATGTCCCTCCTCCAGACCTCAGTTAGAATCTGTGCCTGGTCAGAGCTGGGTGCACTTTAGTGAGCTCTCCTGAGTTTGCTAATAAGAAAGTACTTTGTTAGGTTTTTTTATTTTCAGAGAGATCTGCTGGCAACAGACTCTCTTATACGTGGGACTGAGGGGAGAGAAGCAAACCTACTAACTGCGGATAGGTTGCGCTTCTTAGGCTACTGGACACCATTAGCTCCAGAGGGATCGAACACAGGAACTCACCCTTGGTCGTCCGTTCCCGGAGCTGCGCCGCCGTCCCCCTCGCAGAGCCAGAAGACAGAAGCCGGTGAGTGAAGCAAGAAGACATCAGAATCGGCGGCAGAAGACTCCTGTCTTCATATGAGGTAGCGCACAGCACTGCAGCTGTGCGCCATTGCTCCCACACTAACCCACACACTCCGGTCACTGTAGGGTGCAGGGCACAGGGGGGGCGCCCTGGGCAGCTATTGAGTACCTCCTGGCAAAATAGAGCATATATACAGCTGGGCACTGTATATATGCATGAGCCCCCGCCATTATTTTACACAAAATCGTGGGACAGAAGCCCGCCGCTGAGGGGCGGGGCTTCTTCCTCAGCAGTCACCAGCGCCATTTTCTCTCCACAGCTCCGCTGAGAGGAAGCTCCCCAGGCTCTCCCCTGCAGAAGCACGATAGAAGAGGGTGAAAAAGAGAGGGGGGGGCACATAAATTTGGCGTAAAAACAATGTATACAGCAGCTACTGGGTTAACATTAAGTTACTGTGTTATTCCTGGGTTAATAGCGCTGGGGTGTGTGCTGGCATACTCTCTCTCTGTCTCTCCAAAGGGCCTTGTGGGGGAACGGTCTTCAAATAGAGCATCCCCTGTGTGTGTGGTGTGTCGGTACGTGTGTGTCGATATGTCTGAGGTAAAAGGGCTCCCCTAAGGAGGAGATGGAGCTAATATGTGTGTGAGAGGGTGTCTCCGTCGACAACACCGACACCTGTTTGGATATGTGTAAGTGCTAAGGTGAATTTATTGCACAAAAGATAGAGAACAGACAGGAAATCTACACATGTCTGTCCCTATGGCGCAGAGACCTTCAGAGTCTCACAATGCTCACTATCCAAAATAATAGACACTGATATCGACACAGAGTTTGACTCCTGTGTCGACTACGATAATGCAAAGTTACAGCCAAAGTGGCAGAAAATTATTCAATATGATTATTGTAATAAAGATGATTTGCATATCACTGATGACTCATCTGTCCCTGACACAAGGGTACACATGTTTAAGGGGAAGAAAGCTGAGGTAAATTTCCCTCCTCTCATGAGGAAAAAGAGCGGGAATCTCCAGACAAGAGACTGCAGCTTCCCACAAAGAATTCTCAGGCAGTATCCTTTCCCCACTAGGGCCAGGATGTGATGGGAATCTTCCCCTAGGGTGTCACGTTTGCCCAAAGGGTAGCCCTAGCTATTCTCAGGGATCCTGCAGATATCGTGCACATTTTGATACACTACTCAGACCGGCGATTGTGTCGGCATGGGTTTATAGCGCTGTGGCGGCGTGGACAGGTACCTTATCAGCAGAAATTGAGACCCTAGTATGTGTGTGTGTATGTATATATATATATATATATATATATATATATATATATAGACTAAAGATGCTGTCTTAAGAGATATATATCATAAAACATGCCCAAAGAGACATGAGTATACTGGGTCCTAGAGGCAAAGCTATGTCGATTTCTGCTTGACGTGTCCTGTAGAATATGCAATGGACAGATGATGCCAACTTAAGTGGCATAAGGAAGGCTGAGGATTGTGTGGAGAAGGGTTCTCGGACCTGGTCTCCACAGCTATAGCTGGTAATTCTGATATTTTGCCTTATATTCTTGCACAGCCTAGGAAAGCACGTCATTATCAAATGCAGCCGTTCGAACAAAGAAACAAGAAAGTCCGAGGTGCGTCCTTTCTTACCAGAGGCGGGGGCAGAGGAAGCCAGCTGCACAACACAGCTAGTTCCCAGGAACAAAAGTCCTCCCTGGCCTCTATGAAAATCCACCGCATGTCGCTGGGGCTCCACAGGCGGAGCTAGACCCGGTGGGGGCACACTTTCGTAAGTTCAGCCACAAGGGGGTTCACTCCCTGTTAGATCCCTGGGCAATAGATATTGTGTCTCAGGGATACAAGCTGGACTTTGAAAAAAAAAAAAAAAAAGATGCCTCCTCACTGACGGCCCTGCCGGCTTCCCCCCACGAGAGGGAAACAGGGTTAACTGCAATTCACAAATTGTATCTTCCACAGGTGGTGGTCAAGGTTCCCCTCCTTCAACAAGGAGGGGGTTATTATTCGACCATGTTGTAGTCCCGAAACCAGATGGTTCGGTCAGACCCATATTGAATTTAAAATCCCTGAACATATACTTGAAAAGTTCAAGTTCAAGATGGAATCGCTCAGAGCGGTCATCGCAAGGGAGGGGGATTTTATGGTGTCTCTGGACATAAAGGATGCTTACCTTCATGTCTCCGTTTATCCACTTCATCAGGAGTACCTCCGATTTGTGGTACAGGATTGTCATTACCAATCCAGACGTTGCCGTTTGGTCTGTCCACGGCACCGAGAATATTTACCTAGGTAATGGCAGTAATGCTGGTGCTCCTGCAAATGCAAGGAGTCTCCATTATCCCATACTTGGACGATCTCCTCATAAAGGCGAGGTCCAGAGAGCGGTTGCTGAGTAGTGTAGCACGCTCTCGGGAAGTGTTACAACAGCACCGCTGGATTCTGAATATTCCAAAGTCGCAGCTGATTCCTACGACGCGTCTGCCCTTCCTGGGCATGATTCTGGACACAGACCAGAAGAAGGTTCTTCTCCCGACGGAGAAGGCTCAGGAACTCATGACACTGGTCAGAGACCTCTTAAAACCAAGACAGGTGTCTGTGCATCACTGCACGAGAGTCCTGGGAAAGATGGTGGCGTCATACGAGGCCATTCCCTGCGGCAGGTTCCATGCGAGGACCTTTTCAATGGGATCTGTTGGACAAGTGGTCCGGATCGCATCTACAGATGCATCGGCTGATCACCCTATTCCCCAGGGCCAGGGTGTCTCTTCTGTGGTGGGTGCAGAGTACTCACCTTCTCGAGGGCCGCAGGTTCGGCATTCAGGACTGGGTCCTGGTGACCACGGATGCAAGCCTCCGAGGGTGGGGGGCAGTCACTCAGGGAAGAAGTTTCCAAGTGCTGTGGTCAAGTCAGGAGACTTGCCTTCACATCAATATCCTGGAACTAAGGGCCATATACAACGCCCTAAGTCAAGCGGAGACCCTGCTTCGCAACCAATCGGTGCTGATTAACTCAGACAACATCACCGCAGTGGCTCATGTAAACCGCCAGGGCGGCACAAGGAGCAGGGTGGCGATGGCGGAAGCCACCAGAATTCTTCGATGGGCGGAGAATCATGTACGTGCACTGTCAGCAGTGTTCATTCCGGGAGTGGACAACTGGGAAGCAGACTTCCTCAGCAGGCACAACTTCCACCTGGGAGAGTGGGGACTTCATCAAGAAGTCTTCGCGCAGATTGTAGGTTGGTGGGAACTGCCACAGGTGGACATGATGGCATCCCGCCTCAACAAAAAGCTACAGCGGTATTGCGCCAGGTCAAGAGACCCTCAGGCGATAGCTGTAGTCGCACTGGTGACACCGTGGATGTTCCAGTCGGTTTATGTGTTTCCTCCTCTTCCTCTCATACCCAAGGTGCTGAGAATCATAAGGAAAAGAGGAGTGAGAACAATACTCATTGTTCCCGATTGGCCAAGAAGGACTTGGTATCCAGAGCTGCAAGAAATGCTCACAGAGGACCCATGGCCTCTGCCTCTAGGGCAGGATCTGTTGCAGCAGGGACCTTGTCTGTTCCAAGACTTACCGCAGCTGCGTTTGACGGCATGGTGGTTGAACGCCGGATTTTAGTAGAAAAAAGGGATTCCGGATGAGGTTATTCCTACGCTGATCAAGGCTAGGAAGGACGTGATGGCTAAACATTATCACCGTATACGGCGAAAATATGTTGCTTGGTGTGAGGCCAGGAATGCCTCTACAGAGAAATTCCAGCTGGGCTGTTTCCTTCACTTCTTACAGTCGGGAGTGACTTTGGGCCTAAAATTGGGGTCCATTAAGGTCCAGATTTCGGCCCTATCCATTTTCTTTCAAAAAGAACTAGCTTCTCTACCTGAAGTTCAGACGTCTGTAAAGGGAGTGCTGCATATTCAGCCCCCGTTTGTGCTTCCAGTGGCACCTTGGGATCTTTATGTGGTGTTGAGTTTCCTGAAATCACACTGGTTTGAGCCGCTTAAAGCCGTGGAGTTAAAATATCTCACGTGGAAGGTGGTCATGATATTAGCCTTGGCTTCGGCTAGGCGTGTGTCAAAATTGGTGGCTTTGTCACATAAAAGCCCCTATTTGGTTTCCATATGGACAGGGCAGAATTGCGTACTTGTCCGCAATTTCTGCCTAATGTGGTGTCATCTTTCATATGAACCAACCTATTGTGGTGCATGTGGCTACTCGTGACTTGGAGGATTCCGAGTTACTGGATGTAGTCAGGGCTTTGAAGGTTTATGTAGCCAGAACGGCTAGAGTCAGGAAAGCTGAGTCGCTGTTTATCCTGTATGCATCCAACAAGCTGGGTGCTCCTGCTTCAAAGCAAACTATTGCTCGCTGGATCTGTAACTCGATTCAGCAGGCTCATTCTGCGGCTGGACTGCCGCTTCCAAAATCAGTAAAGGCCCACTCCACAAGGAAGGTGGGCTCTTCTTGGGCAGCTGCCCAAGGGGTCTCGGCGTTACAGCTTTGCCGAGCTGCTACTTGGTCAGGTTCAAACGCCTTTGCAAAGTTCTACAAGTTTGATACCCTGGCTGAGGAGGACCTTGTGTGCTCATTCGGTGCTGCAGAGTCATCCGCACTCTCCCGCCTGTTTGGGAGCTTTGGTATAATCCCCATGGTCCTTATGGAGTCCCCAGCATCCACTAGGACGTTAGAGAAAATAAGATTTTACTTACCGATAAATCTATTTCTCGTAGTCCGTAGTGGATGCTGGGCGCCCGTCCCAAGTGCGGACTTCTTCTGCAATACTTGTATATAGTTATTGCTTAAATAAGGGTTATGTTATGGTTTCATCAGGTTTGTCTGATGCTCTGTTGTTATTCATACTGTTGACTGGGTATGTTATCACAAGTTATACGGTGTGATTGGTGTGGCTGGTATGAGTCTTACCCTGGATTCCAAAATCCTTTCCTTGTAATGTCAGCTCTTCCGGGCACAGTTTCCTAAACTGAGGTCTGGAGGAGGGGCATAGAGGGAGGAGCCAGTGCACACCAGTAGTCCTAATTCTTTCTTAGAGTGCCCTGTATCCTGCGGAGCCCGTCTATTCCCCATGGTCCTTACGGAGTCCCCAGCATCCACTACGGACTGCGAGAAATAGATTTATCGGTAAGTAAAATCTTATTTTTTCTGTTCCCCGTCCCCAGATTTGTGCCTCGAGACAATCCTGTCTCGGAGGTCTACAGACAATTCCTGTGACTTCATGCTTGGTTTGTGCTCAGACATGCACTGTCAAGTGTGGGACCTTATATAGACCGGTGTGTGCCTTTCCAAATCATGTCTAATCAACTGAATTTACCACAGGTGGGCTCCAATTAATCTGTAGGAATATCTCATGGATGATCAGTGGAACAGGATGCACTTGATCTCAATTTTGAGCTTCATGGCAAAGGCTGTGAATACTTGTGTACATGTGATTTCTTAATTTTTTTATTTTTAATAAATTTATAAAAATGTCAAAACTTTTTTCACGCTGTCATTATGGGGTATTGTGTAGAATTTTGAGGGGAAAAAAACAAATTTATTCCATTTTGGAATAAGGCTGTAACAGCAAAATGTGGAAAAAATGAAGCGATGTGAATACTTTCTGGATGCACTGTATCTAAAATCTACGATTTGAGTCTACTTACAGTATGTTTGCTTTTGTAGTTTCAGATCAATAGATTAATCATCCCTTTATTTCTAGGATTACTGTTCAGTGACGTTTCAACCATTACAACAATGCTGTACAAGGATATGTAACATAAACAACCTCCTCACTTTGAATCATGTCACTGTAACCAATAGCCATAGTCTGAACTTAACCTTTTCACTGATGAGGATTTTGTCATCCCTGTGCTGAGCCTATTTTACCACACTTCACTTTGATCATATTCAAACATCGATATGCAATATTTACGCAACTTACACCTTGTTTTTCCAGGCACTTCTACAAAAGTGAAGATTCTAGACACAAGTTTTAATAATAAAATCTACATTTTTTGTTTTAATGAAATACATAAAATGTATAGTAAATACAGTAATTAGACATTACAACCTACCCCATCCATTTTTAATGCTTTCTGTAATATAAGGAATTATTGTCTGATTATCATGGGACAATAACCGCTAAGGGAACACGTTCTGGCCACCACACTATAAAATAGACATATTAGAACTTGAAAAGGTTCAGAGGCGAGCGACCAAATTGATTAAAGGGTTGGAAACACTGGACTATGAGGAGAGGCTTTCTAGGTTAGATATGTTTACACTAGAAATGAGACGACTAAGAGGAGCTATGATTAATATCGACAAATATATAAAGGGGCAAAATGCGGAGCTATCAGGTGATTTGTTTATTAAGAGACCTCTATACAAAACGCGCGGACACCTGCTAAGAAACTTGTACTGCGCAGGAAGGGATTCTTCACTGTAAGGGCAATACGAATATGGAATTCACTGCAAGAGATGAAATGGGTTAGATAAATTTCTAACGGAAAAAGATATACGAGAATATAGCCTTTAATCCAGAACCGTATAGGGAATACAATATAATTCAGGTTGAACTCGATTCATATTGTACTGGTCTTTTTTCAACCTCTATGTTCCGTTGTTTGAAAGAGGATACGCTCTAATTTCTGCAGCGGGGTACACTGGGATTCCACAGGGAATAACATTGGGGGTGTAGAGTTGGATCTTGATCCGAGGCACCAACAGGCTAAAGCTTTGACTATTCCCAGGATGCATTGCGCCACCTCCTCTATATCCCTGCCTCCAGGCACTGAAGCTCAGTTTGTAAGTTGGTGCCTGCAGTGCAGGCAGCTAATAGGGAGGGTTGCGTTAGGCAGCCCTGAAAATGGCTTTTCTGAGAAGAAAGAAGATTTCAAGGGCCGGAGCACAGGCACTAGATGCTATATGTCACACTGACATATCGTGCTGCGGCTCCATCACCTCCCCCAGCGGCGCTGTATACTCCCACGCCCTGGTTGTCAGGTACTTATAGCAGGGGTGCTCCGGTCTCATCAGGCACACATCACCGCTGCTGCTCTCCTGGATCACGTGGCCGCACTTACAGGGAGGAGGTAAGAGGGTCCCCCAGGTGGGACCCGCTGAAATCCGATCCGGACCGCGCCGCTGGCGTAGGACCCCACTATATCCACCAGGGCATGGAGCACAGGTCGTATTTACTCAAATCCGTTTATTACAGACTCCATAGTACTCAGTGGTGAAGCCCAGCAGAGGGGATAAGGCGCTGACCTGTAGCCCCTCCCCCAGCCTCAGGCGCCATCTGCAGCAGATGTTCCCGCCCTGGAGCTGCATCTCTCTCTCTCTCTCTCACTCCCTGTCAGCGTTTGGGCGCCATTACACAGAGCTGTGCTGATTCTGGCTCTGCTGGGCATTGTCTCCTCTGTAAAGCCGCCTGCCTCATCAGCGCTGTGCATTTACAGGACACTTAAGTATTCTACATGTCGTTTAGACAATGTTAGTTAAGAACAAGTGCATAACTACAGGAATATTTAGTACAAGTATTCTGTGATATACATCCAGTGTTTACTGTGCATTGTTATATCTGTATACATACATAGTATTACTAGTCCAGTGCAGTCTTATTGTTGTGTGTAATAATTTCTGCATTGTACATGTGACTGTGTGTGCCTATAGCTGACGTGTTGTTTCCATTCCGTGTATCACATCTTGCTATCACTAGATTCTGTACCCTGAGGGGGGCTAAGTGCATCAGGGTCCCATATATTATATAGTGTTTCACAGGATATACTGTTTTGTATTTTTCTCTGTGTATTTCAGTCACCATATACCACTTAATTCCTCTGTTTGTGTTTTGCATTTGCAGTCGCACTCCACAGGGGTTTTTTGTCAGGTACTGTGTCTGGCTATATTGTACTGTTACGCCCTGAGGCTATGTTTCCATATAATGTCCGCTACACAGGGCGGGAGATCCGTGGCTAATACTGCATCATGCAGTGCTGACGCCGCGGATTTATCTGTGGAAAATATTCCAGCTGAGGGTCCAGGTACCAGGGGTTCTGTACCCCTCAGTCAGTCTGCAGCACCGGTGGCACACCAAGACCCACCTTGGGCTGCTTTTTCTAATTTTCTGACTACGCTAGTAACAGACTTACGCCCCCTGTGGGACCTCCTGTGCCATTACAGCCACATATTGTCTTTGTAGTTAATCCGCCATGGGCCGATACTCTGTCTACTCAGTTACAGCAATTAAATCAGTCTTTGGTTAAACAAAAGCCTAACCCTCGCCCTCCTAGGACCAATCCACTCATGTTTCGGATACTTCATCCGATGAAGATATAGTCAATATATATATTGACTCATCAGACACTGATGCAAATGCTTCTGATGAGGAATCTACAACGCAGGTTGATGTTCCTGACCATTGGAGGCTATCAAATGGATTCTTCAGATTGAAGATGAAACTGATCCTCCAGATATGTCTAAGAAGCCTGATAAGTTCAAATGTCAGAAGGTTACTAAATTAGTTTTGCCACATTCTGACCATTTGGTTGACGGGAATCCTGGGAGTCTCCAGGGAAGAAATTCTCCCTGTTTTAAAAGATGCTAGCTCGTTATCCCCTCTCTGCAGAGTTAAGTAAGAATTGGGAAACACCACCACCGGTGGACTCGCATGTTGCTCGTCTTGTGGTGTCTTCTACTCTGCCTGTCACTACCGTCACCTCTCTAAAGTAACTGACTGATAAGCGTGTGGAGGGTTGCTTAAAGTCTATTTACACTCTTGTGGGTGCTGTACATAGACCCACTATAGCTGCTTCTTGGGCTGCAAAAGGTATTGAAGCCTGAGTTCAAGCTGTTGAGGCTACCTCTGAATTTTTCTGATAATGCCAGACAGTGTCTTTCATATATTACCACATCCTCTCATTACATTCAGGAGGCGGCCTCTGATGCCGGTGTTCTGGCGGCCAAAGCGTCTTCTACGTCCATTCTGGCTCGCCGAATTCTGTGGTTGCGGTCCTGGTCGGTAGACCTGGGCTCTAAAAAGACCTTGGAGCTGATCCCGTTTAAGGTAGACATCCTATTCGGGGAAGATTTGAACAAGATTGTTGCTGATTTAGCATCTGCTAAAACTGCATGTCTACCAAGTACTAATCATTCGGCTCCGAAAGCTAAGAGTACCACTTTTCGTCCCTTTCGACCTCCAAGTAAAGCAAAGGGTCAGGCGTACCCGAAACAGGCTCGCACTTCCAAATCCTCTAAGCCCAAGCATTGATAAAGCTGAATATTTATCTTATATAAAACCCTTTATGAGGTCTAAGAACACTGTACGCTATTTACGTATGGAGTACCGTAAGGGTACGCACGTTGCGTAGCAATCGCTTAGCCGTAGTCGAGACGCTCAAGCGTCACGTTCGCTCACGGCCAAGAGATCACGGGCAGGCACGCTATTGGCTGCTGACTAACGTAATGATTCGCTATAGCGTAGCGGACGCTCGGGACCACGAGGAGATCACCAGCGGCGCTGACGCTAACAATGTTAAACCTTTGTATCTAAACCATAAACAGTATATTATGCAGTAAAACCTTAGTGTAGAAATAGGGTGTAGATGCAACCTAGTGTAACCTTATTAACTCAAATGCTGTTCGAGCGCCACCGACACTCTGAGAATACTAAACACTATAAGGAATACACAGATACCTGGGCTTAGGGTCCAACGCCTAATAAATATATATTATGAATGATATACTTGCAAAAGAATTAACACAATACAAGTCATACACTACAATATAACATAGACTACCTAACCAGATAACTACACAGGAAATACAATACAATACAATTACGTTTTAAGGGAAAAATAAGAGAGAAAGAGGAGAAGAGAGAGAGAGAGAGAAATGGCCCACAATAACAGTAAGAACAATATGGTTGCGGAGAAACACTTACGCACAAGGGGAAACGATCGCATGCGCCTCTGGACATCCAGCTCCCGATTTTCAGCAATGATAACCGTTGAAGAGTGAGAGCTGGATGTGATCGGCTTGTCTATTTATGCCCCACACACAATACAATTCAATGGTCCCTACAATCTCATTGTTCATTGGACACAGGAATTCCTCCTCGCATTATAACAAAAGGTCATAGGTTGATTCATACAGGTGGGCCGTGACTATTTCCAACAGCTCAGGTGGGAGGGAAACTGGGTTTCCCGCCGCATGGATAAGTAAGTGCAAATACAGTAAATGTTCATAAACTTCTTATGTCCATAACTATTCGCACGAGCGATTAATCTGCTTCAAACCAACACCGGAATATTGCTAATTAAATACTCTTCCGATGGGTACTAAACACCACTGTATTACTCCTGTCTGTCCCTTCGTATCAAACAAAGAGGGATTTCTCTGTTCATGAACATTCTACATTAACCAAACTTTCAGAATCTATCAAAGGGACCATGATCTACAAAATACATTATATAGTGAAAATATGTAACGATTGAGTCGCACGCTACGATCACATAAACTCTACCGTAAATACGCATACCGTGCGCCTGCGGGTGCCCGCGACTGTGAGTATGCGCACGTACGGGAGAGCGTACGCATGCGCAGCACGGACCTGTGTGAGGTGCAAATATGGTAGTGTGCATAGAGATATTTTTCTGACTTTGACAGTCCACCCTTTGGCAGTCAACAATAACTGCCACCTTCTAAAACATTTCAAAAAGAGAAAAATATATGTCAGGGGTTAATACATTTACATGGTTGGGTAGGGGAGGAGAGGAGAAGGTAGGAAAAAAAGGGTATGACCTAGTGAGATAGCAGAAGCATGTGTGTATGAATCCGTGCTTGGGGGTCATGTATCATCGTGCCGTACGTGTTTTAAATCAAGCTTCGAGGTATTGCGAAGTATACATTTGAATTCCTTCTTATCCCGTGGTACGGGTCTGTGGATGGGCTGTCAAACTTTACCGAGCTTTTTTCGGCTTTGGTTGTAACAAAATGGGGGAGCACATTTTAGTTGATGATACATGAATGGGGGAGATATGTGATTGCTGATATCTGTGCCTGTATTCCCTATCGACTATGTGTGTCATTACCTGAGGGTTGTAGAAATGAAGAAAAGACATAATTACGGTAAATGCGGTGGTATTCTATGTCAGGTAAATGTACATTCGTCGATTGAGGTCTTGTTTGGTGTCTGTTGGTTGCAGTCTTCTTTGTGCTTTTGCCCATAAGGTGCGAGCAAAAGCTGTCAATGTCCATAGATTTACAAAAGTGTTGGGCTAGCGTAATTTTAAAATTTCTAGGGAAACTGGGGATCCATGGCATAGTTCATCAAAAATCTGTGTATAAGGTTGTCAAAACTTCTTCTTTAATCCATCTGTTGTCTGTATATCGGCTCATCAAATTCCTCGTCTACGTGGGTCTTTTTACCTTGGAGGAAACGGAAAAACAGGTGAAAGAAACGGACCGTAGAAATCGCATTTTCATCACATCATTGTTTCTACATTTGGGTCATAAATCAAATCCATGGGAATTACAGTTTCCTCACTCCTTAAACTCATTACCCTAGTACGACGATTGCACTTCATTAAAGCCTGACCGCATCTAAATATCAAACCAATCGTTATGATAACACCTAAGATACATAGGAGAAACTTCCCAACATCCATTATGACTCCTTGAGCCCAGTCTCCTAAACCAGAGAACCAATTTCGCGGGTTCAACCATGACACCCAACCAGTCAGCTCATTACCTACAGCAGCAAGAGTGAGATTGTGTCTCCTGCGAAATTCCCACTTCAGTTGGAGAATATCGTCCATGTTTTGGTCTATGACCTCGACCGGATCCTCGGTGCTATTCGTAATATATGTGCAACATTTCACGCCGTATTGTGTTGCCAGTGTGACACAATATCCGCCTGTCACTGCTGTGAGGTAATTAAGAACCATTCTATGCTGTACCAGTTCTGTTTTATAAGCTTGAAGTTCTCTTCCTGTATACCTAAACGTGTCATCATACATTTCAGTGATATTATCTAACAAATTTGCAAGCGCAGATATGTATTTATAATTCAGCACTCCTCTGGTGGTGCGAGTGATGTCTAACGCGATTAGAAACTGAATCCCGGTGGATTCATGGATCATGTCAGAGGCCGGATGCTCTGTTCTTTCTATCAGGTGCCGTTTAACTACGTGCTCGTAATGGGTGTGAGTATAAGGAGTTTGGGCAACACGGTGTATGTCTTTCATTTTGTCATGTGATAGTCATTACTTCAGGCAGTACTTTTCCAATATAACACAATCCTTCAGAGTTTGGGGCAAGCCACTTATACGCCTTTCTCCCGCATATGAAATATGCATCATCGGGGAGAACATATGGGACGGAGTAGGACATAACCATATTACACACCTTCCATGTGAAATCTCCTAACCCTAATTCTTCCATCTGCTTAGTACACGTATCAGGTTGTACGATATGTGCACAGTATCCTGGTGATACCTCTCCAACTCTCGTAATCCTATTTCCTAAGGTATACCTATACCGGAAAGATTTTCCTCTACTGGCTATGTGGCGTATAAGCTCTGTATCTGTAGGCATTCTATCTGCTCTATGCGAAAAGGTCATGGTTTGATTACTCCATGACACTTCCCAATTTCCCGGCTTTCGGGGATTGGAGATGTTAAAACATAATAGGGACCTATCCACATGGTATTGGTGGAGCTTCAAACTAGGAGGGCTGGAGATATTAAACCTCCTGTCCACCGGTCTCCCACCACTTAACTCAAGTACCTCCCCTAACGTTAAAGGAAATGGTACTAGCCCTGATTTGCTATGACCTTGAGGTACTTGAGAGCATACCCAACAATCTGTTTTATTTAACACACTACCCACTAAGGAGTGATAGTCACTCAATGGATGCCGGTCCATATGAATATTAAAACTGGATTGGCATTTCTTTATGCACCCATCCTCAATGACATTGTTACAGAGCCGACAGATACAGTTTTCTTCAGCTAACAATCCTTCACAATTCCTTCTATGGTCAATGCTATCGGATCGTTTTCTGATACTCGCCTTTACTTGTCGGTTAAGTTGTTCTTGGAAAACTACGCCTCCATCTTTATCATCAGAACCCATTCCAGAACCTCTCTCGACCTCCATGGTACTCTCGCCGGAACAGACTGCTCTGGTCAACATCATGGTCAACAGGAAAATCCGGATCACAGTCTCTTGGGGCAAGTCCATCTTGTAGGAGGAAACGGAGAAGAATGAGAAGGGGGAAAAAATAATTTGAGGGAGAGGGGATGGGAAGTTGGAGAAAAACAATAAAAGGGAACAGGGGATCGACAACTGCTTTTGGTCTTGTGATTTTCAATGCTCAGGTGCCGCCTCAATCCTCCTGGAACAGACTCTCCAGTGATACAACCTCTACCGTCTGTTCCTTATCACGGGACCTCTCTGGATCAGCAACCTTCTTACAGTGGGACGAATGAACCCAAGTCTCTCTCTCAGCAACCTTCAATGCTGTAGTGCTAGTCAATAAGACCTGGTATGGTCCTTCCCATCTGTCAATAAGGCAACCTGAGCGTAGAAAATTCCGTATCATTACATAATCCCCAGGTTCAATGTCATGACAATTACTATCTGGTAAATCAGGAATCACTAACTTCAGATTATCATTTTGATTCCTTAACTGTTTACTCATGTTAATCAAGTATTTTACAGTCACTTCATTGTTACACTTCAAATCATCCTGAGGGTTAATCATAACATGCGGTTGTCGACCAAACAAGATTTCAAAGGGAGACAGATTAAGAGGGGACCTGGGAGTGGTTCTGATGCTGTACAGTACAATGGGTAAAGCTTCTGGCCATGTCAATCCTGTCTCTGTCATCACTTTACTCAGTTTATTTTTAATAGTGCTGTTCACTCTTTCCACTTTCGCACTCGCCTGTGGACGGTATGGAGTGTGCAGCTTGCTATCAATTCCCATCAATTTACACATTCCTTGTAAGACATCACCTGTAAAATGGGTACCCCTATCACTTTCGATAATTCTAGGGATACCGTATCTACATACAAATTCCTGCACAATTTTCTTAGCAGTAAACATAGCGGTATTTGTGGCCGCCGGAAATGCTTCGACCCAATTTGAGAAAACATCTATACAAACAAGTACATATTTCAAATTTCGACAAGGGGGTAATTGAATAAAGTCAATCTGTATTACCTGGAAAGGGCCGCCGGCAGGTGGGATATGAGATGGTTCTGTAGGTATTGCCTTTCCGATGTTCTTTCTCAAACAGGTAAGGCATGACATTGCTCTTTTACTCGCATGAGATGAAAATCCTGGGGCACACCAATATGCTCTTACCAACTTGCACATCCCTTCCTTGCCCAGATGAGTCAGCCCGTGAGCTGCCTCAGCTAAACATGTAAGGTATGCTCTGGGGGCCACTGGTTTACCGTGTCCATCCGTCCAGAGTCCTGAGGACTCCTGGCCATATCCTTTTGCCTTCCAGACTGCCTTTTCCTGTGTGGAACACAAATTTTACATCTCACACAACTTCTGTGTGTTGATGGTATCAAATACCATCAGTTGTGTGGTGTCTGTCTGTCTGGGGGTAGCAGCTGCTAACTTAGCAGCTTCGTCTGCTCGGCTGTTACCAAGTGATACTGGGTCTTGGCTATATGTGTGTGCTTTACATTTGATAACAGCCACTCTGTCGGGTTCCTGTATCGCTGTTAGAAGCCTTTTTATGTGAGCTGCATGCGCTGCCGGTGTACCAGCTGCCGTCATGAAATTTCTGAGGCGCCATAGGGCTCCGAAATCATGGACTACCCCGAATGCGTATCTAGAGTCGGTGTAGATATTGGCTGATTTGCCCTTAGCCAATTCACATGCTCTGGTTAGGGCGACCAGTTCAGCAACCTGGGCTGAGTGAGGTGGGCCTAGCGGTTCCGCTTCTATGGTGCCTTGGTCATCTACGACTGCGTATCCAGTACACAAGTCTCCCGAGTCTGACTGTCTATGACAACTACCGTCCGTGTAGAACGTAAGTTCTACATCTTCCAGTGGGTTGTCACTGATGTCAGGCCTTGCGGTAAAATTTTGGGTCAAATATTCCATACAATCATGTGTGTCTTCCTTTGTATTAAATCCTCCTTCCCCACCACTCTCATCCTCCACCCTTTGTGCCTGTCCAGGCACACCTGGGAGATATGTTGCAGGATTTAATGCACTGCATCTCCTTATGGTGATGTTTACGGGGGCCATTAGTGCCAATTCCCATCTTGTAAACCGCGCTGAGACGTGCCTGGTTTGGGCAGAATTCAGCAAGGCTGACACTGCATGTGGTGTATGAATTGTGAGGTTGTGACCTAGCACGACATCTTCGCTTTTCGTTACTAGCAATGCTATCGCAGCAACGCTTCGCAAGCATGTGGGGAGGGATCGCGCTACCGTGTCTAGCTGAGCGCTGTAATAGGCTACTGGCCTGCTGGCATCACCGTGCTTTTGGGTTAGTACGCCTGCCGCGCAACCAGCACTTTCTGTTCCGTATAGCTCAAAGGGTTTCCCATAGTCTGGCATACCTAATGCTGGTGCCTGCGTTAGGCACTGTTTAAGTCTCTCAAATGCTGTCTCAGACTCGTCTGTATGCGAAATCCGATCAGGTTTGTTTGAGGAGACCATCTCCTGCAAGGGTAACGCTAGAATGGAAAACCCTGGGATCCAGTTACGGCAATACCCACACATTCCTAAAAACGTTCTGATCTGTTGCTGGGTTTGTGGCAGAGTCATGTCTCTGCTTGAATTCTATCAGCGGTCAGGTGTCTCAGTCCTTGTGTTAGACAGTGTCCCAAATATTTTACCTTAGTTTGGCATAATTGTAACTTGTCTTTGGAAACCTTGTGTCCTGTGTCTGAAAGATGAAACAGGAGCTGTTTCGTATCCTTCAGGGATGCTTCCAATGAATCAGAACACAGTAGTAGATCATCCACGTACTGTATTAATACTGATCCACTCACTGGTTGGAAAGACTGTAAACAATCATGCAAAGCCTGGGAAAATATACTTGGACTATCTATGAATCCTTGTGGTAATCGAGTCCATGTGTATTGGACTCCTCTGTATGTAAATGCAAACAAATATTGGCTGTCAGGGTGCAGAGGTACCGAAAAGAAAGCGGAGCAGAGGTCAATAACAGTGAAAAATTTCGCAGTGGGAGGGATTTGCATTAGGATGACAGCTGGATTTGGCACTACGGGGAACTGACTCTCAACTATTTTGTTAATCCCCCTTAGATCCTGCACTAGCCGGTAACCCCTCCCCCCACTCTTTTTCACAGGGAAGATGGGACTATTGGTAGTGCTGGACGTTCTTACCAGAATGCCCTGTTGTAGCAAGCGCTCTATTACTGGGTAAACTCCTAACTCCACCTCTGGCTTCAGAGGGTACTGTGGGATTTTTGGAGCTATCCTACCATCTTTTACTTGTACAACTACCGGAGCTACGTTTGCCATTAATCCAGTGTCTTGTCCATCTTTAGTCCAAAGTGACTCTGGTATCTGAGATGTCATTTCTTCTACTTGGGAGGGAGTCCTATTTGTCATAATGGTATGTGACATTAATTTTGATGGGGAGTCTAACATGTCTCGCACTTCCTGAGCGTGATTCTCAGGTATGTCCAAGAATACACCTTCAGGAGTACAATAAATGACGCACCCCATTTTACACAGTAAGTCTCTACCCAGGAGATTAGTCGGTGCCGATGCAGCCAGCAAAAAGGAATGCTTGGTATGTAAAGGCCCTATTGTAATCTCGGCTGGTTTGCTAACAGGGTAGTGCTGGACTACTCCCGTTACCCCTATGGCTGGAATTGTCTTACCAGTGGTTCTCATGCCCACTGTCGAATTTATCACTGATTTGGCCGCCCCTGTATCTACAAGAAAGTTTAATGATTTACCAGCTACATTGATTGCAATTTCTGGTTCACTTCCAAGGCTTGCAATCAATTTTACTGGCTGCAGATTACAGGTATGGCCACACCCCTATTGGGTATGGTGACCTCCCTGAATCCCGCTGGCAGCAACTACTTGTGATGGAGTTAATTGGGAGCTACCAGAGGCTTGCCAGTCTCTGTTCGGGGGATATCTTTTTGTTTCCCCTGCATGTGGCTCATAACTCCGTTTCTGCGGACCCTGATCCCAATGTCGTGTGTCGTGTCGTTGTCTAGGGGGTTGATAAGATTTTTGTACATTTCTCGATCTACAGTCTCGTGCAAAGTGTCCCTGTTTGTGACAAGAATAACATGTTACCACATTTGACTTACCCACAGGGTTTGGTGATATTAACACAGGCTGTTTTGTGGTCAAGGCCTGTATACTTACTGCCATTAACTTATCACCTTGTTGTTCCCTGTGTCTGGTGATATTCCGGTCGTGATCAATAGCAGCCTCTCTCAAAGTAGCCACAGACAGACCTCGCCAACATGGTTGTGTGGTCTGTACCCTAGTCTTTAATGACTCTTTTAAACCATCCATCAGTACCGATACTGCTACTTCTCGATGGTTTATGTTTGTTTTAATGTCCTCTATGCCTGTGTATTTTGCCATCTCTAATAATGCTCTGTGAAAATACTCTGTAGCTGTTTCTGACTCCTTTTGTTTAATGGAGAATATCTTGTTCCATTTAACTACCGCTGGGAAATACTCTTTTAACTGTAAGCTTATTCTTTTTACATTGTCTTTGTTGTACACTTCTGTAAGAGGTACATCCTGATCTAATCCACAGTCAGCTAAAAATTGAGTTGCGTCAACATTGGAGGGTAAACATGCTCTCAGCAATATCTGCCAGTCTTTGTTGTTGGGCTCTACCGTGTTACCTAGGTCTCTGATGTATTTTTGGCTGGCAACTAAGTCTTTTCTAGGGTCAGGGAATTCAGACACTATGGTCCTTAATTCCATTCGGGAAAATGGGCTATACATGGCAATGTTCCTAACAGGAGTGACTCCTGAAGTGTCTGTTTTCCCATTTGGAACTACTATTACCTTAACAGGATTAACTCTAACAACCTCATTCTGTGTAGATTCTACAGGCTGTGGTGAAATAGTTTCAGCATAGTGTATGGTGCCGTACTTACCCGTTGATACGACCTCACCTATCCCTCCTCTAGGGGCCTTTGTTACTAATCTCGGGGGTGGAGCTGTGCCTACTGTGGTCTCTGCTATGGTGGCTGCTAGAGAGAGCGCTGAAATTGTTGCCGATTCGTCCTCTTGATCACACTCCTGAGGAAAGTTCAAAACAGGGTACAACTTGCACGGGTTAATACTTGCATTGGTTAATTGGTTAACATTATCTTTAACATTTACACAGTTGCTAAGTGTTTGTGTGTTACACCTTAGTGCGTCATTCTCCGCAACCAATTTCTCTCCCGATATGTATGGTGGCGGTGGGGCCGTGGCTATCAGTTTCCTGATCGAGCCAGATCCCGCCGCCTGAGCCAATCCTCTCTGTATGTCACCCTCCTGTTGCCACAACTGCAAATAATCATAATGCTTGATTCGTCTCTTTGATGATTTAATGAGACATATCCTTCTCCTTAAATTCGTTAACACTTCTGTGCTGAAGCTACCTACTCTTGGGAATTTCTCCCCGTCATGTACTGTCATTCTCTCCCATTCATCACATAAAGCTTCTGTGTGACTTCCGTACTTTTCACACATTACGTACCTTGCCGACCCGACTGGTCGGTTTATGGAATCAACCCGAACCGAGGTTGATCGCCCCCTTCCTGAACAACTGGCCCCCATAATTTGCAGGTGTTACGGACCCTTACAAAAAACCAAGATATTCACGATAGGTTGACGGTAAGGTTTACCGAGCACCTTACTCACTCTGCCCACGCCGACCAATACGACCTGATCACACCGATATGGTGCTGGCGTACTCGACCCAGGGCACCTATTTAACCTTTGTTTACTGGAACATGCGAGGGATATCCGCAGAACACTTACTCTTTCCAGTAAAGGTGAGGTTGTTGGATAATTCCTGAGTGACCAGCGAACTTCCCTTTGTAAAAATAAAAAATTACACAAATCACGTCAGAATGTACAAATAGCGTTTATGACCTTCGTACACAAATAGTACCGGTCAGGTTTACTAATGCACACAATTACGTGCGGTACAATCGTTCAGCACATAAGCAACTAATCTTATGTACGGAGCGACCAGCGGAATCGAAAATTGCGGCTGCGAATTCCTTCAGCAAGAGCTTGTATGGCCTATATGGGTGTTGCACCAACCCTTTTTTTGGTGTTGTGCCTGTGGACTGTATAGCGGACTTCCTTGTCTGCTGTACCTGAACCTGCTGGTCTGCTATGACCTCCTGGTCTGTTACAGTATGACCTCCTGGTCTGCTATACTCTAATGCTCAATTTTTTATGTTTAACCAAGGATGCCTCCCTAGCCACCGTGCATGTCACTTACACGTATGTACCTCACGAGAACTCGATGATTTCTTTTGGTTCAACCTCAAAATTGTATAAATGTATGTAAAAACACTCACTCACCACATGTACACTTTTGTTTCTATTTCTGCGCAGAAATTTCTCTTTAGACCAGATGTGTTACAAATTAGGAGAAGGATCTGTTAATTTAAATTTCGAATTTAAAATAGATTTGCGCTACTTATCGCCTGTTGCGTTATTTAAAAATCAACACTATCGTGTGACTTGAGTTACGTGGGCGTACCCAGACGCTCCGTTGCGTAATTTACGCTGCGTGCGTCGGCCTTTGCGTGCGCGAGTCTCCCTTTGTTAGAGACACGTGTACACCAGTCTTTGTCCACCGTAACACAACTAACACGTTTTATTAATGTAGATGCTCCTCGATCATCTACCGCACACCACACCAATCTCTCCTTTTACCTTTAGGTAGAGCTGTGTGTATTTCTATACCTTAACTGTATTACCTTTACTCTTTAACTATGAAATAGCGGCAAATCTCTCTTAGTACGTTTATCAATTATACAATGGCAAACAGGAGAGTGATATATGAAAATACACGAATGAAAAGAAATGCAGATATGCGTGCGTGTGTACGCAAGACAGAAATAAACAGTTTTAAAAGGACACTATCGTTTTGTTCTTACCTCCGGTCCCGGATTCCTTCAGCACCCTTTACTAAGCGAAGCAGACGCTTATCCAAACAGCACTGCGAGGAATATAACCTCCCGCCCTTTGCTGCTGGATAATGTCTGCTGAAATTACCTAGTGCAGATATGTGAAGGACGGGCGAGCCGCCAATTGATAAAGCTGAATATTTATCTTATATAAAACCCTTTATGAGGTCTAAGAACACTGTACGCTATTTACGTATGGAGTACCGTAAGGGTACGCACGTTGCGTAGCAATCGCTTAGCCGTAGTCGAGACGCTCAAGCGTCACGTTCGCTCACGGCCAAGAGATCACGGGCAGGCACGCTATTGGCTGCTGACTAACGTAATGATTCGCTATAGCGTAGCGGACGCTCGGGACCACGAGGAGATCACCAGCGGCGCTGACGCTAACAATGTTAAACCTTTGTATCTAAACCATAAACAGTATATTATGCAGTAAAACCTTAGTGTAGAAATAGGGTGTAGATGCAACCTAGTGTAACCTTATTAACTCAAATGCTGTTCGAGCGCCACCGACACTCTGAGAATACTAAACACTATAAGGAATACACAGATACCTGGGCTTAGGGTCCAACGCCTAATAAATATATATTATGAATGATATACTTGCAAAAGAATTAACACAATACAAGTCATACACTACAATATAACATAGACTACCTAACCAGATAACTACACAGGAAATACAATACAATACAATTACGTTTTAAGGGAAAAATAAGAGAGAAAGAGGAGAAGAGAGAGAGAGAGAGAAATGGCCCACAATAACAGTAAGAACAATATGGTTGCGGAGAAACACTTACGCACAAGGGGAAACGATCGCATGCGCCTCTGGACATCCAGCTCCCGATTTTCAGCAATGATAACCGTTGAAGAGTGAGAGCTGGATGTGATCGGCTTGTCTATTTATGCCCCACACACAATACAATTCAATGGTCCCTACAATCTCATTGTTCATTGGACACAGGAATTCCTCCTCGCATTATAACAAAAGGTCATAGGTTGATTCATACAGGTGGGCCGTGACTATTTCCAACAGCTCAGGTGGGAGGGAAACTGGGTTTCCCGCCGCATGGATAAGTAAGTGCAAATACAGTAAATGTTCATAAACTTCTTATGTCCATAACTATTCGCACGAGCGATTAATCTGCTTCAAACCAACACCGGAATATTGCTAATTAAATACTCTTCCGATGGGTACTAAACACCACTGTATTACTCCTGTCTGTCCCTTCGTATCAAACAAAGAGGGATTTCTCTGTTCATGAACATTCTACATTAACCAAACTTTCAGAATCTATCAAAGGGACCATGATCTACAAAATACATTATATAGTGAAAATATGTAACGATTGAGTCGCACGCTACGATCACATAAACTCTACCGTAAATACGCATACCGTGCGCCTGCGGGTGCCCGCGACTGTGAGTATGCGCACGTACGGGAGAGCGTACGCATGCGCAGCACGGACCTGTGTGAGGTGCAAATATGGTAGTGTGCATAGAGATATTTTTCTGACTTTGACAGCATAAACGTTTTTGGGCTACCCGTCAGCCTGCTTCCAAACCAGACGAGCCTGGTGCATGACGGTGCAGGTCTCCCCCTGGGGGATCCCAGGGTGGGAGGCTGACTTCTGCGGTTCACCCAGGTATGGTTACAGACCACTTCGGATGCCTTGGTGTGGGAAGTCGTCACTCGCGGTTACGCCATCTCTTTCAGGACACGTCCGCCTCACAGGTTTTGTTCAATGTTTATCCTTTCGGATCCGTTAAAAGCAAAAACTACGTTTGGTGGTGCAATCCCTCCTGGACACAGAAGTGATGGTGCCAGTGCCTCTGTCTTTAGAGGGGCAGGGGGTACTGTTCAACACTGTTCCTAGTTCCGAAGCCGAATGGATCCTCCCGGCCCATTCTCAACCTCAAATCTTTGAACAAATTTGTGAAGGTTTCCAAATTCCGTATGGAAACTCTTCGTTCTATTGTTCTGGCTTTGGAACCCAAGGATTATATGGTATCCCTGGACATACAGGATGCTTACCTACACATACCTATTGCCGTATCGCATCAGCAGTATCTGCGGTTTGCTATTGGCAACCTACATTATCAATTCCAAGCCTTGCCCTTTGGACTGACTACAGCTCCTCGGATCTTCACCAAGGTCATGGCAGTCATGACGGCAATTCTCTGTCGGCAAGGTATCCGGATCCTCCCGTATCTGGACAACTTGCTGATCCTGGCGAACTCCCAAGAGGTTCTCACCAGTCACCTGGAACTGACGGTCCAATTCCTACAAGCACACAGGTGGCTCATCAATTGGAAGAAGTCCTCACTGGTCCCTGCTCAGAACACTGTGCACTTGGGGGCATTACTGGACACACACAACCAACGTTTGTTCTTGTCTCCAGATAAGGTCATGAAGCTTCAGGACAGGATAAGATGCTTACTTTCTCGTCCACGAGTGTCGATACACTCGGCGATGCAAGTACTAAGGCCTCATGGTGTCGGCTTTCGACATGGTAGAATACGCTCAATTTCACTCTCGCCATCTGCAGAAGCTAATCCTTGCCAGGTGGGATGGCCTGCCTCACCGGATCAGATCTCACATGATCTCATTGACTCTGGAGGTTCGTCTGTTACTGAGCTGGTGGCTGCAGGACCAACAATTGAGCAGGCGTTGTCCCTTCTGGATCTACAACTGGGTCCTCCTAACGATGGATGCCAGACTGCGGGGTTGGGACGCGGTGTTGGAGCCACACACTCTTCAGGGTCGGTGGACCAGGGAGGAATCTCTCCTCCCTATAAATATTCTGGAGTTGCGGGCAGTGTTCAATGCTCTGAAACTTACCCTGTCTCTGGTACACAACAGGCCTGTTCAAGTACAGTCGGACAATGCCACCACGGTGGCAATGATGGAAGTGTCAAAGATTATTCAATGGGCGGAACGCTATCTGCCAGCCATATCGGCAGTGTTCATTCCGGGGGTCCTCAACTGGGAAGCGGACTTCCTCAGTCATCAGGATGTACACACTGGAGAGTGGAGCCTTTATCCAGAGGTCTTTCAACTCCTAGTGGACAAGTGGGGCCTACAAGATTTAGACCTGATGGCGTCTCGACACAATCACAAGGTTCCGGTCTTCGTCGCAAGGACAAGGGATCCTCAAGCAGCGTTCGTGGACACACTGGCAATCTTGTGAACTTTCGGCTGCCTTACGTGTTCCCTCCAGTGTCACTTCTGGCCAGGGTGATAAGGAAGTTCAAGCAAGACGTAGGAATACTACTTCTAATCGCTCCAGCGTGCCCCAGACGGCATTGATTCTCAGACCTGCAGGGGCTCTCGATAGAGCGTACTCTTCTGCAACGCCCAGATCTCCTCGTTCAGGGCCCTTGTGTCTACCAGGATCTGGCCCGACTGGCTTTGAAAGCGTGGCTCTTGAAGCTTCACTCCTGAGGGCCAAAGGATTTTCTGAGGCGGTCATTCAAACTATGTTGAAAGCCCGTAAACCAGCTTCGGATTTATTATAATGTCTGGAATTCTTACTTCACCTGGTGTGCGGCTAAGAATTACGATGCATAAAAGTTCAGTACTGCCAAACTTTTGGCTTTTCTGCAATAGGGCCTGGACTTTAGGCCTTCATCTGTCCTCCCTCAAGGTTCATATATCTGCCTCGTCTGCGTGGTTTCAGAGAAAGATTGCGTTTCTTCCTGACGTTCACACTTTCGCTAAGGGTGTTTTTACAGAGTCAACCTCCCTATGTCCCTCCTGTGGCTCCATGGGATCTGTCTGTTGTTCTGAATGCCCTACAAGAGTCTCCATTTGAACCTCTTGAGTCTGTGGACCTTAAATGGCTTACGATTAAGGTCTTATTTTTGCTGGCTATTGCCTCTGCTCGACGGGTTTCAAACTTGGGTGCCTTATCCTGTCGGTCACCCTTTCTGATTTTTCACCGTGACCGTGCGGTTCTTAGAACTTGCCCTGTTTATCTTCCTAAGGTGGTGTCGTCTTTCCACTTTAACCAAGTGTTATGCACACCAGTGCCTGCAGGAAAGTACTAGTGTCAGAACTGTTATGCACTCCAGTGTCTGCAGGAATGTACTGGTGTTTGAACTGTTATGCAAAACAAATGGACTCACAGACAAACTGGGGAATATGACATAACGTACACAGAAGGTGATAGGGTAACAAAATACACACACAGTGAACAGAGAAGCCCAGAGGCTAAGGAACTGGGTATCTCCCTTGTATTAGAACTGCTCAGATGTAAAAAGCAAGATGTTGTGTTTTAATACGTAGAGAACCCGAAATGCTGTTGCTAAGGGCAACAGCAAAACCCTAAAGGGTTACCAACGGGTGTGGCAGTAAACTCCTTGGTCAGAGATGGAATGATAGACACAAGGAGAGCCTCCACAATCCTGATTCTCACTTGCAGTGCACAGGTTTAAGCTTACTGCCACTAAACTGACCCCTGACACCTAGCACAGTGAGACAGGATTAGACAGGCAAGTGTTAGAATACAGCCGCAAACTTGCTAAGTTCACAGAGTAATAACAGAACCCCAGCAAGCTAAACGACTGACTCCAGTCTTACTGCTAGGTCTGGATTGGCAGAGTGTAATACCAAATCCCCAGGCCTATTTGCAGTAAGCAACAAACAAATACAAAGCTACACAGTACTGGCTAACTTTCATGAACTGACTAACCAACAGAGATTCAGCAGCATCTGCTTACCCTGAAAAGAGGCCTTATAAAGCAGGTGCTGTCCACGCCCCACTCAGACCTCACAGACTGTGAGCACAAAAACCAGCACCGGATCCCCTGCCGTGCACAGAGCCTATAACCACTGCACAGCAAAAGACCCGAACCAGAGTATCAGCTGCGCTCAGGTTACTCCACTAGCACTTGTCTCCCGGTTGCCATGACGACGTGGCAGCACAGGGCAGGAGACCCTAACAGTACCCCCCCTCTGACGAGGGGTCAAAGAACCCCTACCACCGGGTTTATCGGGGAACTGCGAGAAGAAAGAGCGTATCAGTCTGGGGGCATGAAGATCACAACTGCGCACCCACGACCGCTCCTCCGGGCCATACCCCTTCCAGTGCACCAAAAATGACAGCCGACCCCGAACCACCTTGGAGTCAAGAATCCTTTCAACAACAAACTCCCTCTGGCCACGTATCAGAAGAGGGGAAGGTCTTCCACTGGAAGAAGGATTACTAATCGCCCGTTTTAAAAGGGAACAATGAAATGTTTTATTGATACCCAAAGAACGGGGCAGATCTAACTGAAATGCCACCGGATTGATAACCCTGGTGATCTTATAAGGGCCGATGAACCGGGGCCCTAACTTATGAGATGGCTGTCTCAACTTCAAATTCTTGGTAGACAACCAGACGAAGTCTCCTAATTTGAAGCTGCAGGGTCTTTTCCGCTTATCAAAAACCCTTTTGGTCACTAATGACACAGACAACAAGGGCTTTCTTCACTTTCCGCCAAATACCTCTAAGGACCGAAACCACAGAGGAACCACCAGGCGTGGAGTCCAGGGGGTCAAAAGAATTGGCCTTAGGATGATGCCCATACACACAAAGGAAGGGAGAGATCCCTGTAGCAGAGTGAGCCGCGTTGTTATAGGCAAACTCCGCCATGGACAGATGAGCAACCCAGTCAGTCTGACACTTGGAGACATAACACCTGACGAACTGCTCCAAGGACTGGTTCACCCTTTCAGTCTGCCCATTAGACTGCGGATGGTAGCCTGACGACAAGCTGACAGAAATCTGGAGATCGGAACAAAATGCCCTCCAGAATTTGGCCACAAACTGGGATCCGCGGTCAGAGACCACATCAAGTGGCAACCCGTGGAGACGCACAACATGCAGCATAAATAATTCAGACAGGCGTCTGGCTGATGGCAGCCCAACCAGTGGAACGAAGTGCGCCATCTTTGAAAACCTGTCAACGACAACCCAGATGGCTGTCATCCCCGAGGATTTGGGCAAGTCCACCACAAAATCCATTGAAATGTGGGTCCATGGCTTAGATGGGATAGAGAGTGGATGTAATGGGCCAACAGGAACCCCTCTAGGAGTCTTATTTCGGGCACAGATGTCACATGCCCGAACCCACTGATCCACATCCTTAGCCACCGAGGGCCACCACACCGCCCTAGATAGCAACTCCCGAGTTCTGGCAATACCCGGGTGACCTGCCGACTTCTTGGCATGGAATTCCAGGAACACTCGCTGTCTTAACCTAGGAGGCACAAACAAAAGACCTACCGGAAGGTCTGGAGGAGCCTGCTCCTGTGCTCTAAGGACTAATGATAAGAGGTCCTGGGTAATGCCCACTTTAATACATGATGGGGAAACAATGGGCAACGGCTCCTCGGTGGTCTCCTGGATTGGAGCAAAACTCCGCGAGAGCGCATCAGCCTTGATGTTTTTTGACCCAGGGCGATATGTTATCAAAAAATTAAAGCGAGCAAAAAACAAAGCCCATCGTGCCTGCCTGGCATTGAGACGCTTCGCTGACTCTAAATATGCCAGATTCTTATGGTCAGTGAGAATTGAGACCACAAACTTAGCCCCCTCAAGCCAGTGTCTCCACTCCTCGAGTGCATCCTTAATAGCCAACAATTCCCGGTTACCCACGTCATAATTCATCTCGGCAGGCGAAAATTTACGGGAAAAGTAAGCACAGGGATGAAGGCGATTATCAGACACTCCCATCTGAGAAAGCACTGCCCCAATACCCATCTCAGAGGCATCCACCTCCACCACAAAAGGACGCTCTGGATCTGGGTGTCGCAGCACCTTGGCCGAAACAAATGCCCTTTTGAGACGGGCAAAAGCCGCTTTAGCCTCACAAGACCAGTGAGCAACATCCGCCCCTTTCTTAGTGAGTGCCACCAAGGGCGCCACTATAGACGAAAATCCAGCGATAAATCGTCTATAAAAATTCGCAAAGCCCAGGAAACGCTGAAGCGCCTTCAAACTAGTGGGCTGCACCCAATCCAGGACTGCCTGTACCTTGGAACCCTCCATTTGGAAACCTTCTGGGGAGATAATATATCCTAGAAATGCGATTTGCTGAACTTCAAATTCGCACTTCTCCAGCTTCGCCCCAAGCCGGTGGTCTCTGAGTTTCTGGAGGACTAAGCGTACATGCTTCCGATGTTCCTCCAGGGAATGGGAGAAGATTAGGATGTCATCTAAGTATACAACTAAGAATCTATCCAAATATTCCCTGAGCACATCATTCATGAAATCCTGGAAGACTGCCGGGGCATTACAGAGCCCAAAAGGCATCACCAAATATTCATAATGCCCTGAGTGGGTATTAAAGGCAGTCTTCCATTCATCCCCCTCTCTTATTCGGATTAGATTGTACGCACCGCGTAGGTCAATCTTAGAAAAAATGGTGGCAGTACGAAGCTGGTCAAACAAGACCGAAATGAGAGGCAGTGGGTATGAGTTTTTAATCGTGATACGGTTCAATTCCCTGAAGTCGATGCAGGGTCGCAACGAACCGTCCTTTTTACCCACGAAGAAGAACCCCGACCCAACTGGAGACTGTGAAGGTCTGATAAATCCCTTAGCCAAGTTCTCCTGAATGTACTCTGCCATAACCTGAGTCTCACTTGCAGTGCACAGGTTTAAGCTTACTGCCACTAAACTGACCCCTGACACCTAGCACAGTGAGACAGGATTAGACAGGCAAGTGTTAGAATACAGCCGCAAACTTGCTAAGTTCACAGAGTAATAACAGAACCCCAGCAAGCTAAACGACTGACTCCAGTCTTACTGCTAGGTCTGGATTGGCAGAGTGTAATACCAAATCCCCAGGCCTATTTGCAGTAAGCAACAAACAAATACAAAGCTACACAGTACTGGCTAACTTTCATGAACTGACTAACCAACAGAGATTCAGCAGCATCTGCTTACCCTGAAAAGAGGCCTTCTAAAGCAGGTGCTGTCCACGCCCCACTCAGACCTCACAGACTGTGAGCACAAAAACCAGCACCGGATCCCCTGCCGTGCACAGAGCCTATAACCACTGCACAGCAAAAGACCCGAACCGGAGTATCAGCTGCGCTCAGGTTACTCCACTAGCACTTGTCTCCCGGTTGCCATGACGACGTGGCAGCACAGGGCAGGAGACCCTAACACCAAGAGAGTGTGGTTCCGGCCTTTATCTCTCCTGGTTTGTCCTCCAAAGAGCAGTCTTTGGATGTGGTACGGGCTCTCCGTATCTATGTGAAGAGAACCGCCTCCCTTAGGAGATCTGGTTCTCTTTGTCCTTTTTGGTTTTCACAAACATGGCTGGCCTTCGAATAAGCAAACTTTGGCCAGATGGAGTGAATGGTGGATTAGAATGGTGATTGCACAAGCTTATGCGCTGGCTGGACTTCCAGCTCCTGCTGCTATCAAGGCCTATTCTTCTCTGTCTGTTGGACCTTCTTGGGCGGCCCGCCGTTGCGCGTCCCTTAAACAATTGTGCAAGGCGGCTACGTGGTCCTCAGGGAACACGTTCATCAATTTCTATGCCTTTGATACCTTCACCTCTCAGGATGCTTCCTTTAGCCGCCGTGTTCTTGTGCCCGCAACAGTGCGTCCCCTCCCATGAGGAACTGCTTTAGGACATCCCCTATGTTATTCCCTGTGGAATCCCAGTGTACCCCGCTGCAGAAAAGGAGATTTATGGTAAGACTTACCATGGTTAAATCCTCTTTCTGCGAGGTACACTGGATTCCACAGGGCGCCCACCCTGACGCACTTGGCTTCTTTGGGTTTGTATGTCATTAGCCGCTGGTACCTTCTCCTGTCATGAGAATGTGGTTCTATGTGGCTAACATCTACCGTCTTTTACCTGCTACTGCATTGGACTGGTTAACAAAACTGAGCTCCAGTGCCTGGAGGCGGGGATATAGAGGAGGCGGTGCAATGCATCCTGGGAACAGTCAAAGCTTTAGCCTGTTGGTGCATCGGATCAAGATCCAACTCTACATCCCCGATGTTATTCCCTGTGGAATCCAGTGTACCTCGCAGAAAGAGATTTAACCCTGGTAAGTCTTACCATAAATCTCCTTTTCTCTTTCATCCACTAGAGGACACTGGAGTTACACAGGGGTATAGATGGGTGAAGAGTGGAGCCTGGCACTTAAAAATTCTTCAGAATTTAGACTGGCTCTCCCCTCCTCTATACCCCACTGGCCTCAGTTTAGATTAAGTACCTGAGGAAGCTGGGTGCTAGTTAGTACTGTCTTCAGCCATTATTTTTTTGTACATTTTTATTTTTCCTTCTTTGAACTGGATTCTACAGGTAGGCTGCAAGCCTGCTGTAGTCTTCCTGCACCGTTAGTAGACCAGACAGAGGGACCCACCATGGTTTACTGAGGCCAGTGACCGGTTACATAGCCCTGTGTGTTCCTTGCGCACTCGCAGGGCTGGCAACTGTAGGTATATCGCAACCCCTTCAGTAGCAAGGAAAGTGGATGTCACAGCCAGATAGGAAAAGTATTGGGTGGCGGTGTGGATGTCACAGCCGCAGGTCCCTCAGCCAGATCGTAAGTGCATTAGGCAGCGGCGGTGTGGATGTCACAGCCGTAGGTCCCTCAGCCAGATAGAAAGTGTATTAGGCAGCGGCGGTGTGGGTTGTAGGCAGATCACGGATGCTGCTACCCTGACTGTATCTAACAGCCACTAACAGAGCCGTGGCCAACATATAGTTATTATTTTGGGTACCGGGTCCACTGTGACATTTAAACAGTGACCCATTTACTACTCCTTTTTAATTTTTATTTTTCCTATTTAACGGATGTGGTTCACTGTCTGGGGGTGGATACCCCCTGCTGTGTCGGGGCTCCTGCTGCAGTTTGGAAGCTCCCTATTGGCCTCGCCACTCTGCAAGCCCACGAAGAAGCTGGAGTCTGCCTTTCTTCACTAGAACGCATCCTCCATGCAGCTATCCACCATTTTCTCAAACACGTAGCACTGTAAGCAGGTATCTGAAGACAGCACTCTCTGGTGGTTCTTATCAATCTCTTCTGTGGGGTCCATGAATTGCATTGTGGGGCTCTGTAGGTGCAGAATAGCTGGGTCTGTAGCCACTTTTAGAATGAGTGGGGATAATAACTTTGCCTGTGTCGCTCCTCCCTCTCTATAGCTGCTTCTGTGCCTATCTCTGTTTTGTCTCTTTTTGTTCTTGTGCAGTGTACTGTGTGCAGGGTTTGCAGTGAGCCTGCCATACCTTTTGTGTGTTATACCTGGATGACCTTTTCATCAAGGCTCTGTCAGCAGAGACACTTCAGAGTCGTGTCTCCTTGACGGATCGGGTTCTCATCCAGCATGGCTGGATTGTCCATTTCATGATGTCCAGTCTAGTGCTGGTTCAGCGTTTCCAGTTCCTGGGCATGATACTCGACACATCCTTGCAGAGAGTGATGCTCCAAAGGCATAGGTGATACATGAGTTATCAAGGTTGGTACTCGAATGGAAAAAGGTATCAGTTCACCTTTTTATTTGCTTGCTCAGCAAAATTGTGGCCTCCTTTTGAGGCCATTCAGTTTGACTGACTGGTTCCATGCCAGGCCTTATCAGTTGGACTTCTATTCCAGTGGTTGGAGTCCCACCTTCATATTTACAGACTAGTTCTGCTGTCAACTCGGGCATTCCTTTCCGTACTCTGGTGGCTTCAGGTCGACCATCTCATATCAGATCGCCAGTTTGGACTCTAATTGGATTCTCCTGACAATAGATGCCAGCTTACGAGGCTGGGGGGTAGTGGTCTTGGAAAGTAATTTTCAAGGTCGCTGGTCGCACCAGGAGGCTCTGCTGCGAATAAACGTACTACAACTCGGCATTGTACAATGCATTTCTGGCTGCATCAGATCTTGGCCAACTACGCCGTATTCATACCCGGGGTCAAGAAGTGGGAGTCAGACTATGTCAGTCATCAGGACCTCCACCCTAGGGAGTGAGAACTTCCTCCGGAGGTGTTCCGGCATTGTGGCAGACCACAGATAGACCTCATGGCTCCTCAGCAGAGTCACTAGCTATCGAGGTATTGATCCTGAATGGGGGACCTAGGGGCAGTGTAGGTGGGCACTCTGGCCATTTCGTGGAGGCATCATCTAGAAACATAGAATTTGACGGCAGATAAGAACCACTTGGCCCATCTAGTCTGCCCCTTTTTTTTTTATCCTTTAGGCAATCTCAACCCTTTTTGAACCTTAATTCTTTGTAAGGATATTCATATGCCTATCCCAAGCATGTTTAAATTGCTCTACAGTCTTAGCCTCTACCACCTCTGATGGGAGGCTATTCCACTTATCCACTACCCTTTCTGTGAAGTAAATTTTCCTTAAATTTCCCCTGAACCTCCCCCCCTCCAGTCTCAGTGTATGTCCTCAAGTTCTAATACTTCTCTTCCTTTGAAGAATGTTTCCCTCCTGAACTTTGTTAAGACCCTTGATATATTTGAAAGTTTCTCTAACGTCCTAAGTGGATGCTGGGGACTCCGTAAGGACCATGGGGAATAGCGGCTCCGCAGGAGACTGGGCACAAAAGTAAAGCTTTAGAACCACCTGGTGTGCACTGGCTCCTCCCCCCATGACCCTCCTCCAAGCCTCAGTTAAGATTTTGTGCCCGAACGAGAAGGGTGCTCACTAGGTGGCTCTCCTGAGCTGCTTAGTGAAAAGTTTAGTTTTAGGTTTTATTCAGTGAGACCTGCTGGCAACAGGCTCACTGCATCGAGGGACTAAGGGGAGAAGAAGCGAACTCACCTGCGTGCAGAGTGGATTGGGCTTCTTAGGCTACTGGACATTAGCTCCAGAGGGACGATCACAGGCCCAGCCTGGATGGGTCCCAGAGCCGCGCCGCCGGCCCCCTTACAGAGCCAGAAGGCAGAAGAGGTCCGGAAAATCGGCGGCAGAAGACGTCCTGTCTTCAACAAGGTAGCGCACAGCACTGCAGCTGTGCGCCATTGCTCTCAGCACACTTCACACTCCGGTCACTGAGGGTGCAGGGCGCTGGGGGGGAGCGCCCTAAGACGCAATAAAAAACACCTTGGATGGCAAAAAAATGCATCACATATAGCTCCTGGGCTATATGGATGCATTTAACCCCTGCCAGAATACATAGAAAAACGGGAGATAAGGCCGCCAATAAGGGGACGGAGCCTATCTCCTCAGCACACTGGCGCCATTTTCCCTCACAGCTCCGTTGGAGGGAAGCTCCCTGTCTCTCCCCTGCAGTCACTACACTACAGAAAGGGTTAAAAAAGAGAGGGAGGGCACTAATTACGCGCAGTATTAAAGATACAGCAGCTATAAGGGGAAAAACACTTATATAAGGTTATCCCTGTATATATATATATATATATATATATAGCGCTCTGGTGTGTGCTGGCAAACTCTCCCTCTGTCTCCCCAAAGGGCTAGTGGGGTCCTGTCCTCTATCAGAGCATTCCCTGTGTGTGTGCTGTATGTCGGTACGTTTGTGTCGACATGTATGAGGAGAAAAATTATGTGGAGACGGAGCAGATTGCCTGTAATAGTGATGTCACCCCCTAGGGGGTCGACACCTGAGTGGATGAACTGTTGGAAGGAATTACGTGACAGTGTCAGCTCTGTATAAAAGACAGTGGTTGACATGAGACAGCCGGCTACTCAGCTTGGGCCTGTCCAGACGTCTCATAGGCCGTCAGAGGCTCTAAAGCGCCCGTTACCTCAGATGGCAGATATAGACGCCGACACGGATACTGACTCCAGTGTCGACGGTGAAGAGACAAATGTGACTTCCAGTAGGGCCACACGTTACATGATTGAGGCAATGAAAAATGTTTTACACATTTCTGATAATACGAGTACCACCAAAAAGGGGTATTATGTTCGGTGAGGAAAAACTACCTGTAGTTTTCCTGAATCTGAGAAATTAAATGAGGTGTGTGATGATGCGTGGTTTTCCCCCGATAACAACTGATAATTTCTAAAATGTTATTGGCATTATATCCTTTCCCGCCAGAGGTTAGGGTGCGTTGGGAAACACCCCCTAGGGTGGATAAAGCGCTCACACGCTTGTAAGGGCTCTACCCTCTCCTGAGATGGCCGCCCTTAAGGATCCTGCTGATAGAAAGCAGGAGGGTATCCTAAAATGTATTTACACACATACTGGTGTTATACTGCGACCAGCAATCGCCTCAGCCTGGATGGGCAGTGCTGGGTTGGCGTGGTCGGATTCCCTGACTAAAAATATTGATACCCTAGATAGGGACAGTATATTTTTGCCTATAGAGCATTTAAAAGATGCATTTCTATATATGCGTGATGCACAGCGGAATATTTGCCGACTGGCATCAAGTCTAAGTGCGTTGTCCATTTCTACCAGTAGAAGGTTATGGACACGTCAGTGGTCAGATGATGCGTATTCCAAACGGCATTTGGAAGTATTGCCTTATTAAAGGGAGGAGTTATTTGGGGTCGGTCTTTCAGACCTGGTGGCCACGGCAACAGCTGGGAAATCCACGTTTGTACCCCAGGTCGCCTCTCAACATGAGAAGATGCCGTATTATCAGGCGCAGTCTTTTCGTGGACAAGCGGGCAAAAGGTTCCTCATTTCTGCCCCGTGACAGAGGGAGAGGAAAAAGGCTGCAGAAATCAGCCAGTTCCCAGGAACAGAAACCCTCTCCCGCCTCTGCCAAGCCCTCAGTATGACGCTGGGGCTTTACAAGCAGAATCAGGCACGGTGGGGGGCCCGTCTCAATGAATTTCAGCGCGCAGTGGGCTCACTTGCAAGTAGACCCCTGGATCCTTCACCCAGCAGGTGATAATCAAGGTACCCCTCCTGCAACAGGGAACGGGGTATTATTCCACACTGTTGTGGTACCGAAGCCGGACGGCTCGGTGAGACCGATTCTAAATCTAAAATCTTTGAACACTTACATACAGAGGTTCAAATTCAAGATTGAGTCACTCAGAGCAGTGATTGCGAACCTGGAAGAAGGGGACTACATGATGTCTCGGGACATCAAGGATGCTTACCTTCATGTCAAAATTTACCCTTCTCATCAAGGGTACCTCAGGTTTATGGTACAGAACTGTCACTATCAGTTCAGACGCTGCCGTATGAATGGTCCACGGCACCCCGGGTCTTTACCAAGGTAATGGCCGAAATGATGATATTCCTTCGAAGGAAGGGAATTTTAGTTATCCCTTACTTGGACTATTCCCTGATAAGGGTAAAATCCAGGGAACAGTTGGAGGTCGGTGTAGCACTATCTCAGGTAGTGTTGCGGCAGCACGATTGGATTCTCAATATTCCAAAATCGCAGCTGGTTCCGACGACTCGTCTTCTGTTCCTAGGGATGATCCTGGACACAGTCCAGAAAAAGGTGTTTCTTCCGGAGGAGAAAGCCAGGGAGTTATCCGAGCTAGTCAGGAACCTCCTAAAACCGAGCCAAGTCTCAGTGCATCAATGCACAAGGGTTCTGGGTAAAATGGTGGCTTCCTACGAAGCAATCCCATTCGGCAGATTCCACGCAAGAACTTTCCAGTGGGACCTGCTGGACAAATGGTCCGGGTCGTATCTTCAGATGCATCAGCGGATAACCCTGTCACCAAGGACAAGGGTGTCCCTCCTGTGGTGGTTGCAGAGTGCTCATCTTCTAGAGGGCCGCAGATTCGGCATTCAGGACTGGGTCCTGGTGACCACGGATGCCAGCCTGCGAGGCTGGGGAGCAGTCACACAGGGAAGGAATATCCAGGGCTTATGGTCAAGCCTGGAGACATCACTTCACATAAATATCCTGAAGCTAAGGGCCATTTACAATGCTCTAAGCTTAGCAAGACCTCTGCTTCAAGGTCAGCCGGTGTTGATCCAGTCAGACAACATCACGGCAGTCACCCACGTAAACAGACAGGGTGGCACAAGAAGCAGGAGGGCAATGGCAGAAGCTGCAAGGATTCTTCGCTGAGCGGAAAATCATGTGATAGCACTGTCAGCAGTATTCATTCCGGGAGTGGACAACTGGGAAGCAGATTTCCTCAGCACGACCTCCACCCGGGAGAGTGGGGACTTCACCCAGAAGTCTTCCACATGATTATAAACCGTTGGGAAAAACTCGACAGGTATCGCGCCAGGTCAAGGGACCCTCAGGCAATAGCTGTAGACGCTCTGGTAACACCGTGGGTGTACCAGTCAGTGTATGTGTTCCCTCCTCTGCCTCTCATACCCAAGGTACTGAGATTGATAAGATGGAGAGGAGTAAGCACTATATTCGTGGCTCCGGATTGGCCAAGAAGGACTTGGTAACCGGAACTTCAAGAGATGCTCACGGAGGATCCGTGGCCTCTACACCTAAGAAGGGACCTGCTCCAGCAAGGACCCTGTCTGTTCCAAGACTTACCGCGGCTGCGTTTGACGGCATGGCGGTTGAACGCCGGATCCTGAAGGAAAAAAGGCATTCCGGATGAAGTCATCCCTATCCTGATCAAAGCCAGGAAGGATGTAACCGCAAAACATTATCACCGCATTTGGCGAAAATATGTTGCGTGGTGCGAGGCCAGTAAGGCCCGACGGAGGAAATTCAACTGGGTCGATTCCTACATTTCCTGCAAACAGGAGTGTCTATGGGCCTGAAATTGGGGTCCATTAAGGTTCAAATTTCGGCCCTGTCAATTTTCTTCCAAAAAGAACTAGCTTCAGTCCCTGAAGTTCAGACGTTTGTAAAAGGGGTACTGCATATGCAGCCTCCTTTTGTGCCTCCAGTGGCACTTTGGGATCTCAATGTAGTTTTTGGGTTCCAAAAGTCACATTGGTTTGAACCACTTAAATCTGTGGAGTTAAAATATCTCACATGGAAAGTGGTCATGCTGTTGGCCCTGGCCTGGGCCAGGCGCGTGTCAGAATTGGCGGCTTTATCCTGTAAAAGCCCTTATCTGATTTTCCATTCGGACAGGGCGGAATTGAGGACTCGTCCTCAGTTTCTCCCTAAGGTGGTTTCAGCGTTTTCACCTGAACCAACCTATTGTGGTGCCTGCGGCTACTAGGGACTTGGAGGACTCCAAGTTGCTAGTCGTTGTCAGGGCCCTGAAAAATGTTTCCAGGACGGCTGGAGTCAGGAAAACTGACTCGCTGTTTATCCTGTATGCACCCAACAAGCTGGGTGCTCCTGCTTCTAAGCTGACTATTGCTCGTTGGATTTGTAGTACAATTCGGCTTGCACATTCTGTGGCAGGCCTGCCACAGCCAAAACTTGGTCAGGAGCAAATACGTTTGTAAAATTCTACAAAATTGATACCCTGGCTGAGAAGGACCTGGAGTTCTCACATTTGGTGCTGCAGAGTCATCCGCACTCTCCCGCCCGTTTGGGAGCTTTGGTATAATCCCCATGGTCCTTACGGAGTCCCCAGCATCCACTTAGGACGTTAGAGAAAATAAGAATTTACTTACCGATAATTCTATTTCTCGTAGTCCGTAGTGGATGCTGGGCGCCCATCCCAAGTGCGGATTGTCTGCAATACTGGTACATAGTTATTGTTACCAAAAAATCGGGTTATTGCTGTAGTGAGCCATCTTTTCTAGAGGCTCCTCTGTTATCATGCTGTTAACTGGGTTCAGATCACAAGTTATATGGTGTGATTGGTGTGGCTGGTATGAGTCTTACCCGGGATTCAAAATCCTTCCTTATTGTGTACGCTCGTCCGGGCACAGTATCCTAACTGAGGCTTGGAGGAGGGTCATGGGGGGAGGAGCCAGTGCACACCAGGTGGTTCTAAAGCTTTACTTTTGTGCCCAGTCTCCTGCGGAGCCGCTATTCCCCATGGTCCTTACGGAGTCCCCAGCATCCACTACGGACTACGAGAAATAGAATTATCGGTAAGTAAATTCTTATTTTCTATCATGTCCCCCCTTTCCCTTCTCTCCTCCAAACTATACATGTTAAGATCTTTTAGCCTTTCCGGGTAAGTTTTGTGATGTAGGCCATGCACCATTTTAGTTGCTCTTCTTTGTACACTCTCTAATGTATTTATATCCTTCTGTAGATATGGTCTCCAGAACTGGACACAGTATTCCAGATGGGGCCGTACCAATCACCTATACAGTGGCATTATCACTTCTTTTCTCTGACGTCCTAGTGGATGCTGGGAACTCCGTAAGGACCATGGGGAATAGCGGGCTCCGAAGGAGGCTGGGCACTCTAGAAAGATCTTAGACTACCTGGTGTGCACTGGCTCCTCCCACTATGACCCTCCTCCAAGCCTCAGTTAGATTTCGTGCCCGACCGAGGTTGGATGCACACTAGGGGCTCTCCTGAGCTCTTAGAAAGTTATAGTCTTAGAATTTGTTATTTTCAGTGAGACCTGCTGGCAACAGGCTCACTGCAGCGAGGGACTAAGGGGAGAAGAAGCGAACTCTCCTGCTTGCAGCCGGATTGGGCTTCTTAGGCTACTGGACACCATTAGCTCCAGAGGGATCGACCGCAGGCCCAGCCTTGATGTTCGGTCCCGGAGCCGCGCCGCCGTCCCCCTTACAGAGCCAGAAGCAAGAAGATGGTCCGGAAAATCGGCGGCATGAAGACATCCTGTCTTCACCAAGGTAGCGCACAGCACTGCAGCTGTGCGCCATTGCTCCTCATACACACTTCACACTCCGGTCACTGAGGGTGCAGGGCGCTGGGGGGGGGGCGCCCTGAGGCAGCAATAAAAACACCTTGGCTGGCTAAAATACCTCAATATATAGCCCCTGGGGCTATATATGAGGTAAATACCCCTGCCAGAATCCCATAAAAAGCGGGAGAATATGCCGCGAAAAAGGGGCGGAGCCTATCTCCTCAGCACACTGGCGCCATTTTTCCCTCTCCGCTCCGCTGGAAGGAAGCTCCCTGGCTCTTCCCTGCAATTCTACAGTACAGTAAGAGGGAAAAGAGAGGGGGGGCATTAAAATTGGCACTGTATACAGTATATTATATTTGAAAAGCAGCTATTAGGGACATAACTCAGTTAGTCCCTGTATATATATATATATAGCGCTCTGGTGTGTGCTGGCATACTCTTACTCTGTCCCCCCAAAGGGCTTTTGTGGGTCCTGTCCTCTGTTTGAGCATTCCCTGTGTGTGTGGAGTGTCGGTACGGCTGTGTCGACATGTTTGAGGAGGATAATGATGTGGAGGGGGAGCAGATGCCTTTAGCAGGGATGTCACCCCCTGGGGGTCAGACACCTGAGTGGATGGTATTATGGCAGGAAATGAGTGCACGTATAGACTCCTTACATAAAAAAATTGACGACATGCCGACTGTGGGACAGCCGAGTCTTCAGCTCGTGCCTGTCCAGGTGTCTCAAAAGTCATCAGGGGCTCTGAAACGCCCGCTATCTCAGGTGGCACAAGTAGATGTCGACACGGATACTGACACCAGTGTCGACGACTGAGTCAAATTTAATGCCCGTTAAGGCCATTCACTGCATGATTGAGGCAATGAAAGAGGTGTTAAATATTTCTGATTTACATCCAGGTACCACAAAAAAGGGTATTATGTTTGGGGAGAAAAAACTACCTGTAGTTTTTCCCCCGTCAGATGAATTAAATGAAGTGTGTGAAGAAGCGTGGGCTTCCCCTGATAAGAAATTGGTAATTCCTAAGAAGCTACTAATGGCGTTCCCTTTCCCGCCAGAGGATAGGTTACGTTGGGAAACACCCCCGAGGGTGGATAAAGCGCTCACACGTTTGTCTAAAAAGGTGGCACTACCGTCCCAGGATACGGCCGCCTTTAAGGAACCTGCTGATAGAAAGCAGGAGGCGATCCTGAAGTCTGTATATACACACTCAGGCATTATACTCAGACCAGCTATTGTGTCAGCATGGATGTGCAGTGCTGCCGCTGCGTGGTCAGATAAACTGTCAGAAAATATTGACACGTTAGACAGAGACACGATCCTGCTAACAATTGACCATATCAAAGACTCAGTCTTATACATGAGAGATGCACAGAGGGAAATCTGCCGGCTGGCATCTAAAGTAAGTGCATTATCCATCTCTGCTAGGAGATGCTTATGGACTCGCCAGTGGACTGGAGATACAGATTCCAAAAGGCACATGGAAGTTTTGCCTTATAAGGGGGAGGAATTATTTGGGGATGGTCTCTCCGACCTAGTTTCCACAGCAACGTCTGGGAAGTCAGCATTTTTACCCCATGTCCCCTCACAGCCTAAGAAGGCGCCATTTTATCAGGTTCAGTCCTTTCGGTCCCAGAAAAACAAGCAGGGAAAAGGAGGGTCTTTTCTGTCAAGAGGCAGAGGCAGGGGAAAAAGGCTGCAGCAAACAGCAGGTTCCCAGGAACAAAAAGTCCTCCCCCGCTTCCTCTTCCAAGTCCGCCGCATGACGGTGGGGCTCCACAGGCGGAGCCAGGTACGGTGGGGGCCCGCCTCAGGAATTTCAGCGATCAGTGGGCTCGCTCACAGGTGGATCCCTGGATCCTTCAAATAGTATCTCAGGGATACAGGCTGGAATTCGAGGCGACTCCACCCCGCCGTTTCCTAAAATCCGCCTTGCCGATTGCTCCCTCAGACAGGGAGGCGGTGCTAGCAGCGATTCACAAGCTGTATTCCCAGCAGGTGATAATCAAGGTACCCCTACTTCAACAAGGCCGGGGTTACTATTCCACACTATTTGTGGTGCCGAAACCGGACGGTTCGGTGAGACCCATTTTAAATTTGAAATCCTTGAACACATACATAAAAAAATTCAAGTTCAAGATGGAATCGCTCAGGGCGGTTATTGCAAGCCTGGACGAGGGGGATTACATGGTATCCCTGGACATCAAGGATGCTTACCTGCATGTCCCCATTTACAATTCTCACCAGGAGTACCTCAGATTTGTGGTACAGGATTGCCATTACCAATTCCAGACGCTGCCGTTTGGACTCTCCACGGCACCGAGGGTATTTACCAAGGTTATGGCGGAAATGATGATACTCCTTCGAAAAAAGGGAGTTTTAATTATCCCATACTTGGACGATCTCCTAATAAAGGCACGATCCAAGGAACAGTTGTTAGTGGGAGTAGCACTATCTCAGGAAGTGCTGAGCCAGCACGGCTGGATTCTGAATATCCCAAAGTCACAGCTGGTCCCCACGACACGTCTAATGTTCCTAGGAATGATTCTGGACACGGCACAGAAAAAAGTGTTTCTCCCGGAGGAGAAAGCCAGGGAGTTGTCTTCTCTAGTCAGAGACCTCCTAAAACCAAAACAGGTATCGGTGCATCACTGCACGCGGGTCCTGGGAAAGATGGTAGCTTCTTACGAAGCAATTCCATTCGGCAGGTTCCATGCCAGAATTTTTCAGTGGGACCTGTTGGACAAGTGGTCCGGATCGCATCTTCAGATGCATCGTTTAATAACCCTGTCTCCACGAACCAGGGTGTCTCTTCTGTGGTGGCTGCACAGTGCTCATCTTCTGGAGGGCCGCAGATTCGGCATACAGGACTGGGTCCTGGTGACCACGGATGCCAGCCTACGAGGCTGGGGGGCAGTCACAAAGGGAAGACATTTCCAAGGACTATGGTCAAGTCAGGAGACTGCCCTTCACATAAATATTCTGGAACTAAGGGCCATTTACAATGCCCTAAGTCAAGCAAAATCCCTGCTCCTACACCAGCCGGTGCTGATCCAGTCAGACAACATCACGGCAGTCGCCCATGTGAATCGACAGGGCGGCACAAGAAGCAGGACGGCGATGGCAGAAGCCACAAAAATTCTCCGATGGGCGGAGAATCATGTACTAGCACTGTCAGCAGTGTTCATCCCGGGAGTGGACAACTGGGAAGCAGACTTTCTCAGCAGGCACGAGCTCCACCCGGGAGAGTGGGGACTTCATCCAGAAGTCTTCCAAATGATTGTAAATCAATGGGGTCGTCCACAGGTGGACATGATGGCGTCCCGCCTAAACAAAAAACTAGAGAAGTATTGCGCCAGGTCAAGAGACCCTCAGGCGATAGCTGTGGACGCTCTAGTGACACCGTGGGTGTACCGGTCAGTTTATGTGTTCCCTCCTCTACCTCTCATACCAAAGGTATTGAGAATAATAAGAAAGCGAGGAGTAAACACAATTCTCGTCGTTCCGGATTGGCCGAGAAGAGCGTGGTACCCGGAACTTCAAGAGATGATCTCAGAGGACCCGTGGTCTCTGCCGCTCAGACAAGACCTGCTGCAGCAGGGCCCCTGTCTGTTCCAAGACTTACCGCGGCTGCGTTTGACGGCATGGCGGTTGAACGCCGGATCCTGAAGGAAAAGGGCATTCCGGAGGAAGTCATTCCTACGCTTATTAAAGCCAGGAAAGAGGTCACAGCAACTCATTATCACCGCATATGGCGGAGGTATGTTGCATGGTGTGAGGCCGAAAAGGCCCCAACGGAGGAATTTCAACTAGGTCGATTTCTGCATTTCCTGCAAGCAGGAGTGAATATGGGCCTAAAACTGGGCTCCATTAAGGTACAGATCTCGGCTCTGTCAATTTTCTTTCAAAAAGAACTAGCTTCAGTACCTGAAGTTCAGACATTTGTTAAAGGAGTGCTGCATATTCAGCCCCCGTTTGTGCCCCCCGTGGCACCTTGGGATCTCAACGTGGTGTTGAGTTTCTTAAAATCACATTGGTTTGAACCACTAAAAACCGTGGATCTGAAATATCTCACGTGGAAGGTGGTTATGTTATTGGCCTTGGCTTCTGCCAGGCGAGTATCAGAATTGGCGGCTTTGTCTTGTAAAAGCCCTTATTTGATTTTCCATATGGATAGGGCAGAATTGAGGACTCGTCCCCAGTTTCTCCCAAAGGTGGTGTCAGCGTTTCACCTGAACCAGCCTATTGTGGTGCCTGCGGCTACTAGGGACTTGGAGGACTCCAAGTTGCTAGACGTTGTCAGGGCACTGAAAATATATGTTTCCAGAACGGCTGGAGTCAGAAAATCTGACTCGTTGTTTATCCTGTATGCACCCAACAAGCTGGGTGCTCCTGCTTCTAAGCAGACTATTGCGCGTTGGATTTGTAGTACAATTCAGCTTGCACATACTGTGGCAGGCCTGCCACAGCCAAAATCTGTCAATGCCCATTCCACAAGGAAGGTGGGCTCATCTTGGGCGGCTGCCCGAGGGGTCTCGGCTTTACAACTTTGCCGAGCTGCTACTTGGTCAGGGGCAAACACGTTTGCAAAATTCTATAAATTTGATACCCTGGCTGAGGAGGACCTGGAGTTCTCTCATTCGGTGCTGCAGAGTCATCCGCACTCTCCCGCCCGTTTGGGAGCTTTGGTATAATCCCCATGGTCCTTACGGAGTTCCCAGCATCCACTAGGACGTCAGAGAAAATAAGAATTTACTCACCGGTAATTCTATTTCTCGTAGTCCGTAGTGGATGCTGGGCGCCCATCCCAAGTGCGGTTTATCTGCAATACTTGTACATAGTTATTGTTAACTAAATCGGGTTATTGTTGAGCCATCTGTTGAGAGGCTCTATTGTTTCATGCTGTTAACTGTGTTTCATATCACGAGTTGTACGGTGTGATTGGTGTGGCTGGTATGAGTCTTACCCGGGATTCAAAATCCTTCCTTATTGTGTACGCTCGTCCGGGCACAGTACCTAACTGAGGCTTGGAGGAGGGTCATAGTGGGAGGAGCCAGTGCACACCAGGTAGTCTAAGATCTTTCTAGAGTGCCCAGCCTCCTTCGGAGCCCGCTATTCCCCATGGTCCTTACGGAGTTCCCAGCATCCACTACGGACTACGAGAAATAGAATTACCGGTGAGTAAATTCTTATTTTTTCCTGCTACTGATTCCTCTCCCTATGCAACCAAGCATCTGACTTGCCTTTCTCATTGCTTTGTTGCATTGCTTTCCTGCCTTCAAGTCACTTGAAATAGTGACTCCTAAATCCCTTTCCTCCTCAGTAGTTTCCATTATAGTACCCTTGATACTATATTTAGCCTTTGGGTTTTTGAGACCCAAGTGCATGATTTTGCATTTTTTAGCATTAAACTGTAGTTGCCACGTTCTTGACCATTTCTCAAGCCTACCTAGGTCATCAATCATTTGTTTTACCCCTCCCGGTGTGTCTACTCTGTTGCATATCTTTGTATCATCTGCAAAAAGGCATACCTTCCCTTCAATACCATTTGCAATGTCACCAACAAAGATATTAAAGAGAACTGGACCAAGTACAGATCCCTGGGGTACTCCACTGGTAACATTTCCCTCCATAGACTGCACTCCATTAACTACAACTGTCTGTTTCCTATCCTGCAACCAGTTTCTTATCCATTTAACTGTTTTTTAATCCACCCCCACGCTTTCAAGTTTATTTAGCAGTCTGCGATGTGGGACAGTGTCTAGTGTACCTCTTTCCACCCTTTCCTATTCTACTGTGGATTCTCAAACGCGTAAAGAGCGAGTCAACCACAGTCATCCTGGTGGCTCCAGATTGGCCTCGCCGAGCTTGGTACTTGGATCTTCTGTAACTTCTCACATGCGACCGTGGTCATTGCCACTCGGGCCAGACCTTCTTCAGCAGGGTCCGTTCGTGTACCCTGACTTACCACGTCTGAGTTTAACTGCGTGTCTGTAGAAGCCACAGTTTATCCCTAAAGCTGTTGTTCGTACCTTGCTTCGGGCCTGGAAGCCAATGCACCGGCACACTACCATCGTATTTGGTAGTCTTATGTGGCTTGGTGTGAACGGCATGGATACTCTACTATCCATGCTGTTGATGAGTTTGAGCCTCTTGAAAAGGTAGCTCTCAAGTATTTGTCCTGCAAGACAGTTCTGCTTTTGGCTCTTCAGCTTGGAGGGTGTCCGAGCTTGGGGCTGTTGCTCTATTTACTTCGTTTTAAAAAAAGATTTGGCTGAGCTTTGCATGAAGCCGGTCTTTTTGCCAAAGTTGGTCTCGGCCTTCCATATTAATCAACCAATTGTGGCTCCTGTTTTGTTGGCTGACATTGCATTTTCTTCATCTCTGGATGTGCTTAGGGCTCTTCAAGTCTTTCTCTGATTCCTTGTTTGTGTCTATGATGCCTCCAGATGGGGTTGGCCTGCTTCTAATCATAACTTTTCTAGGTGGATCCATCTGGTTATTCCCCAGACTTGTGTGGCCAATGCTTACCCTCCACCTAGTTCCATTTTGGTTTGTTCAATATGCTCAGTGGGGTCCTCCTGGACTGCTATGCGAGGTCCTGCAGCTTCGCAACTTTGTCTTGCAGCCTCTTGGTTCACGGTTCATACATTTGTCCGTTTCTGTTGTTTTGACACTTTGTGGCCACTGAATCACAAGGTTCTGCTGGTTTCTCAGTGCCTTCCCACCTGAGAGGGAAGCTTTGGGACGTCCACTAGTGGAAGAAGGAGAAAATAGGTTTTTGGTAGTTACCAATAAATCCTTTTCTATAGGGGACACTGGATGCCCTCCTAGCGTTGTTCCTTCCTGCATTGTTTTCTGGTATGTTTGCAGCTGCATGTTTGTTGTCTGCAGTGTGTCTGTTGTTATTGTTCCTGTTCTTGTTTTGGTCCTTGGACCATTCTCTTGGTTGGTTCCTTTTCTCTCTCTTTCTCTATTGTCTCTGCTCTCAGTCCCCACTTGGGCTTGGTTAATCTTAACTGAGGCCAGTGGGATATAGGGGGTAAGGAGCCAGTTTCAATTCTTAAGAATTTGACAGTCCCAGGCTCCACTCTTCACCTGTTTATACCTTTTAGTGTAACTCTATGGAGTCTAGGAAAGGGATTTATCAGTAAGTACCATAATCCTATTTTCAAAACAAAGTATCACTGAGTGTATCGGAGCTAGGATAAGAGAGAGTGGGTAAATTAAGTGACTTCCCCATCTTCTGGCTATACTAGTATTTCTGTAGTGCAGGGTGGTATTATAATAACCACTAAGGGGGCACCTAATTTGAAATGTTCATTATTTAGAATTGATTTTTATTTAACCTATTTCAGTATTTTCTCTCCTAATCATGGTCGTTACAAGTGTATAGAGAGGTAGCAATTGCAAAATAATTGACTATATTTTACTGAGGGTTTTTTTTTACAAAAATTAAAAGAACATAGGGTCTAATTTGGTAAGGATTACAATTGCAAAGCTGTTTGAAGCAGCTTTGCAAATGCAGTAATTTGCAATGCAAATGCAGGAGGAGGCGCATATCACCCCCTTCTTGCATTTACTATGCAGTCATGGGATAAACTTTGCGATGTTCATCTGCGACAGCAGGCTGAGTGTGCTTGAACTTACTCAAGCTTGCCATCGCAGGGCATCTTGCGAGGCCAAAGAAACTGCGTCTCGGAACGCAGTCCTTGGCCTTGCCACTCCCAGAGTTTCCAGCCCTCCCCTCAAATGCCTCTGTCTGTCAATCAGGCAGAGGCGATTGCATTTCTGCAATGCAATCGCAGGACCCTTTCTGCACATACGCAGAATGGGTCCTGCGCATGTGCAGTTTCCTGACTTTCACATTAGTGAATTAGGCCCATAAGCCTTTAAGAATTAAGATATTTTCCTTAGCAGTTATTATATATTAACATTCACATTCATTTGAAAAGATAAAAAAAACACCTTGACATACAGTCTCCCATATCCAAAATTTCGTAACATGGAATTTTCTGAGCACGACTGAGAGTAACTGCTTTGCTTTTTGGTGGTTCAATGTACACAAACTTTAATTCATGCACAAAATGATTACAAATATTTGTATAAAATTACCTGCAGGCTATGGGGTATATGCAATTAGCGGCGAATCGCGGCAATTTTTCGTCCGTTTTTCAATTCGACAGTCTAATTTCGGCAAGTGGGTGCCGAAATTGACCATATGCAATAAAAAACGGATTCGACAGTCCCGCTGACGAAAAACGGCCGATTTGACGGATTTTGTTCCGTTTTTTTAAAAACGGGAAAAACACGGAAAAAAATGGCGTGGGGTCCCCCCTCCAAAGCATAACCAGCCTCGGGCTCTTCGAGCTGGTCCTGGTTCTAAAAATCCGGGGGAAAAATGGACAGGGGATCCCCCTTATTTTTAAAACCAGCACCCGGCTCTGCGCCTGGTGCTGGTGCAAAAAATACGGGGGACAAAGAGTAGGGGTCCCCCGTATTTTTTACACCAGCATCGGGCTCCACTAGCTGGACAAATAATGCCACAGCCGGGGGTCACTTTTATACAGCGCCCTGCGGCCGTGGCATTAAATATCCAACTAGTCACCCCTGGCCGGGGTACCCTGGGGTAGTGGGGACCCCTTCAATCAAGGGGTCCCCCCCCCAGCCACCCAAGGGCCAGGGGTGAAGCCCGAGGCTGTCCCCCCCCCCCCCCCCATCCAAGGGCTGCGGATGGGGGTCTGATAGCCTTGAGAAAATGACAAGAATATTGTTTTTTCCTGTAGTACTACAAGTCCCAGCAAGCCTCCCCCGCAAGCTGGTACTTGGAGAACCACAAGTACCAGCATGCGGGAGATAATCGGGCCCGCTGGTACCTGTAGTACTACTGGGGAAAAAAAATACCCAAATAAAAACAGGAGACACACACCTTGAGAGTAAAACTTTATTGCACACCTGCCGACACACACATACTTACCTATGTTGACCCGCCGACTGCCACGTCTCCTGATCCGACGATCCGGGGTACCTGTGAATAAAATTATACTCACCTCAATCCAGTGTCCAGATATAAATCCTCGTACTTGGCAAAACAAATAAACGAACACCCGGACCAGCGGACTGAAAGGGGTCCCATGTTTTCACATGGGACCCCTTTCCCCGAATGCCGGGACCCCACGTGACTCCTGTCACAGAGGTCCCTTCAGCCAATCAGGAAGCGCTACTTCGTTGCACTCACCTGATTGGCTGTATGCGTGTGTGACCTCAGACAGCGCATCGCAAAGCCTCTCCATTACTTTCAATGGTGGGAACTTTGCCGTCAGCGGTGGGGTTACCCGCGGTCAGCCGCTGACCGCGGGTGACCTCACCGCTGACGCAAAGTTCCCACCATTGAGTATAATGGAGAGGCTTTGCGATGCGCTGTCTGACAGCTCAGACGTGCAGCCAATCAGCAGAGTGCCAGGACGTTGCGCTCGCTGATTGGCTTAAGAGACCTTTCTGTGACAGCAGACACGGGGGGGGGGGGGGGGGTCTCTGCATTCGGGGAAAGGGGTTCCATTTGTAAACATGGGACCCCTTTCAGTCCGCTGGTCCGGGTGTTCGTTTATTTGTTTTGCCAAGTACGAGGATTTATATCTGGACACTGGATTGAGGTGAGTATAATTTTATTCACAGGTACCCCGGATCATCGGATCAGGAGACTTGGCAGTCGGCGGGTCAACATAGGTAAGTATGGTTGTGTCGGCAGGTGTGCAATAAAGTTTTACTCTCAAGGTGTGTGTCTCCTGTTTTTATTTGGGTATTTTTTTTTTCCATTAGTACTACAGGTACCAGCGGGCCCGTTTTTCTCCCGCATGCTGGTACTTGTGGTTCTCCAAGTACCAGCTTGCGGGGGAGGCTTGCTGGGACTTGTAGTACTACAGGAAAAAACAATATTCTTGTCATTTTCTCAAGGCTATCAGCCCCCCATCCGCAGCCCTTGGATGGGGGGGACAGCCTCGGGCTTCACCCCTGGCCCTTGGGTGGCTGGGGGGGGGACCCCTTGATTGAAGGGGTCCCCACTCCCCCAGGGTACCCCGGCCAGGGGTGACTAGTTGGATATTTAATGCCACGGCCGCAGGGCGCTGTATAAAAGTGACCCCCGGCTGTGGCATTATCTGTCCAGCTAGTGGAGCCCGATGCTGGTGTAAAAAATACGGGGGACCCCTACTCTTTTTGGGTGTATCCTATTAGCTGCGGTTATTTTTTGCATGGAAAAAATTGCCTTTTATCGCAATTTATGCCTGATGGTCATTTTTTCCTACAAAAACACATAAGATCCGCGAAAAGCCGTGGACCTATGTGTTTTCACAGCAGTGGTTGCAGAAAAATTCATGCTAATCTGGGATTTGGTTTTGCCTGCCTAAGGCAGGCTAAACATAATTCCCAATAAGTGCCGGCATCGGGGGTAATTGGATAGCCCCGCTGCTTATTGGATACCTTCCTAAGTGTGTAGTTGCGCAGTTGTAAAAGCCACTAGCCACTCGTATTTAATACGAGTGTGGCTCATAGGGTCGACCACACTTAGGTCGACAGTCATTGGGTCGACCACTATTGGTCGATAGTGACTAGGTTGACACCTGAAATAGGTCAACACGGTCAATAGGTCAAGATGAGTTTTTTTTGTTTGTTTTTTTAAATTGTCATTTTCTTCTTAAAGTGACCGGGAACCCCAATTAGTGCACCGTGTCCCCTTGCATAACTCGCTTCACTTGCCATGCTACGGGCAAGGTTACTATTCTCAATCATAGTCCACGTGGATCGTAAAGTATGAAAAAAAATAAAAAAAAATTGTGAAAAACTCATGTCGACCTAGTGACCAATAGTGGTCAACCTGATGACTGTCGACCTAAGTGTGGTCGACCTAGAGACTGGATACCTTTTAATACATGGTGCAATTTATGTTAACAATTGTGCCAAAACAGAAGCTGGCGAGCACAGAGTTCTGTTTTACAAAAGTAAACCCAAAGGTAACTTCTTGCCCATGAAAAGGGTGTTTTTGTGGTTTCCTTAACAGTCCAGGGTTATATTTCTCTTGTGAGGGTTATGTTTCTTTCATAAATGTAAGAATTTGCTGAATCCCTGGATAATGTAGTGTTGTCGTACATTGTGAGTGGTTCATGTAAAGGTGTGTAGCAGAGTTTGAATAGAAACATTGTTTAATCTGGTGTTTTCTGACACTATACTGCATTGCGTATTGCTATAGATAACCCATTACTGTTTATTTTGGAATAGCTGTGGTGCACACTTTAATCCTGATGGTAATACACATGGAGGTCCTGGAGACCACGACAGGGTGAGTAGCTTCATTCTCTGCTGCTTTAATCAATTTATTTACTCCTGATTAATTTTGGAAATAAATTAGAGCAGCCCTGGCCAACATGATTTATTTCCGTGTCATCACATATGACACGTTTACACAGCCCAAACGTAATTCATGATTGGTTGGTCACTGAATGAGAAGACTTCAAAGCTACCAAATAGTAGGCTACCCAGAATGGTGTTGTGACGAGTTGAATGATTATAAGAATGGGGGAGAATAAGTGAGCTTCTGAAGAATAAGAAGCACTTGGTAATATAAACAAACCAGCCCTACCGTAGCTCAGGTATGTATGTGAGTGTCCGCATATAGCCTTGATAATAAAGATTTTTTTTTTATTCTTTTAAATCTAAGTAAATTTATCTAAATACATTAAAAAAAAATGTGTAAAACCTAGTAAAGTGGTGTATTTATCAGTGTGTCTCTGATCATGTATGCACTCTGTGTTTGTATTTTGTGCATCCTGCTTTTTCTGTTGATTTTTAGGGGGATTGGCTTTTGTATATTTTAAAACTTGTGTATTTGAAGGAATAAAGTGCCCCTTATTATTATGCCTGGCAGTAACTTGGTGCGCTGCGGGGTAAATACTGTCTGCTTTTGCATGTAAACCACAAATCATACTTGTCAACTCTCCCACAACTTTTTTGGCCAGTCCCCTGCACCCACAAAAGTGAAGCGGGCATGATGAGGAGATTAGACAGGGAAATAGCGGCATTAAATGGAGGGGGCATGTTAATGACTCAAATTCAGGTAATTGAGCCACACCCCTCCAGTGGACTCGTGACTCCTGCTGCTTTGGAGGTAGGGTCTGATGATGTGACAACCCAGCCCTGCCCCCCATTGTGCCAAGCAGCATCTCCTCTCTGGGCTTCTCCGGGAGAGGAGATCTGAAGAGTAAGTGTGCTATAAATACTGGACATCTTCATTTTAACACTTCAATTTAGATTTGAGTTTGAACACTCCCCTCTCATATCTACAGTCTCTCTGTACACTTTCTGCCCCATATGCAGCTCAACAAGGATTTGCCAAGGTGCACAGTTACTTGCTCTTTTTGCTTTGCTCCCACCTCCGAAACGGGCACAAATGGGTATATTTACAAATATTCGTTTTTGTGCTGATTTTTAGGGAGTTTGATCTCAAATTTTATCGGTCGTATTTAACTTCAACTTTTTGAATCCATCTATGGTAATTTACTAAGCTGCCGAGGTTTCTATTTTCGTTTTTTCCGATGTCGATGTGATTCGTACTGCCGGCCAGTGTTTTACGGGAGTGATTAGTAAAACACTGCCGGACATAACACAATGAATCCCGTCCGGATCTGTGAGATCCGTGCAGGGCTTCATTGTGTACAGTATGAGTAGTGTGAAAGTGTTAAAAATCCAAGAAAAAAATTGTGTGGAGTCCCTCCTCCCAAGCATAACCAGCCTTGGGCTCTTTGAGGCGGTCCTGGTTGTCAAAATACAGGGGAAAAAATTACTGGGGTCCCCCCATATTTATACAACCAGAACCGGGCTCTGCGTCCGGTCCTGGTTCAAAACATATGGGGGATAAAAGACGTAGGTGTCCCCCGTATTTTTTAAACCAGCACCGGGCTCCACTAGCCAGAGAGATAATGCCACAGCCGGGGGACACTTTTATATAGTGATAATGTTGAAATATCCTTAGGAAAGAAAGCTATACCTTAAACATACCTTAAATACACTTTACCATGGAGCCGCTGCGGCCGCTGTACTTAGCACACACACTGCGCACTTTGTACGCTTTTAGCGTACAAAGTCCCGTACTGCGTACGTACTTCGCGTACAAACGCTGCGCTGACGGTACAAAGTACTCACAGCGCGTACACACCCAGAGATACACCACAAACCCTGAACAGTTATGCAATGCACTGAAAATACGCTTTAAACCAGGCTTGTCCAACCCGCGGCCCGCGGGCCGCATGCGGCCCAAGTCGGCTAGTAATGCGGCCCAGGAGCAGCGCTGCAGCAGAGGTTTTTTTTTTTTTTTTTCGAGTACGGACACCACATGTGAGGCTGAGCCGGCCCCAGCAGGCTGTCAGCACATCCTGATTGGATTGCTGCTGCTGGGACCAGCACCAGCTCACGACCTCTCCGCTGTCAGTCACAGTGTAGCCCTCCTCCGCTGCATAGCGGCACACGTGACTGAGCAGCGCGAGAGTAGAGGAGCCCAGCGGAGAAGTTGGTTGTACAAGAACACGTAAGTGAGCCGGGGGTGGGTGTCTGTCCGTGGCCGCGCCGCTGTACAGTGTCCCGGGGGGGGAGGGGGAAATCAAGATCTGAAGTCCTGCGCCGCTGTACAGTGTCCGGGGAAGGGGGGGTGGGAAATCAAGATCTGAAGTCCGTGGCCGCGGCCTGCGCCGCTGTACAGTGTCCTGTACAGACGTCCCTCCCGTAGTACAGCAGAGAGGAGCGGCGGACGGAGACGGAGGCAGCGCTGCAGGAGCGGTAAGTATGTGTCTGTGTGTGTGTGTGTTTTTTTTTACAGCTACAAGGGGCACAGTACAAGGGCGCAGCTACAAGGGGCACAGTACAAGGGGGCAGCTACAGGGCCACAACTACAAGGGGCACAGTACAAGGGGACAGCTAAAAGGGGCACAGTACAAGGGGGCAGCTACAAGGGGCACAGTACAAGGGGGCATCTACAGGGCCACAACTACAAGGGGCACAGTACAAGGGGGCAGCTACAAGGGGCACAGTACAAGGGGGCAGCTACAGGGCCACAACTACAAGGGGCACAGTACAAGGAGGCAGCTACAGGGCCACAACTACAAGGGGCACAGTACAAGGGGGCAGCTACAGGGCCACAACTACAAGGGGCACAGTACAAGGGGGCAGCTAGTGCTACAGGGCCACAACTACAAGGGGCACAGTACAAGGGGGCAGCTACAGGGCCACAACTACAAGGGGCACAGTACAAGGGGACAGCTAAAAGGGGCACAGTACAAGGGGGCAGCTACAAGGGGCACAGTACAAGGGGGCATCTACAGGGCCACAACTACAAGGGGCACAGTACAAGGGGGCAGCTACAAGGGGCACAGTACAAGGGGGCAGCTACAGGGCCACAACTACAAGGGGCACAGTACAAGGAGGCAGCTACAGGGCCACAACTACAAGGGGCACAGTACAAGGGGGCAGCTACAGGGCCACAACTACAAGGGGCACAGTACAAGGGGGCAGCTAGTGCTACAGGGCCACAACTACAAGGGGCACAGTACAAGGGGGCAGCTACAGGGGCACAACTACAAGGGGCACAGTACAAGGGGCGCAGCTACAGGGGCACAACTACAAGGGGCGCAGCTACAGGGGCACAACTACAAGGGGCACAGTACAAGGGGGCAGCTACAGGGGCACAACTACAAGGGGTGCAGCTACAGGGGCACCGCTACAAGGGGCGCAGCTACAGGGGAACAACTACAAGGGGCGCAGCTATAGTGGCACAGCTACAAGGGGTGCAGCTACAGGGGCACAACTACAAGGGACGCAGCTACAGGGGCACAGCTACAAGGGGCACAGTACAAGGGGCACAGTACAAGGGGCACAACTACAAGGGGCACAGTACAAGGGGCGCAGCTACAGGGTCACAACTACAAGGGGCGCAGCTATAGTGGCACAGCTACAAGGGGCGCAGCTACAGGGGCACAACTACAAGGGATGCAGCTACAGGGGCAAAGCTACAAGGGGCACAGTACAAGGGGCGCAGCTACAGGGGCACAACTACAAGGGGCACAGTACAAGGGGGCAGCTAAAAGGGGCACAGTACAAGGGGGCAGCTACAGGGCCACAACTACAAGGGGCACAGTACAAGGGGGCAGCTACAAGGGGCACAGTACAAGGGGGCAGCTACAAGGGGCACAGTACAAGGAGGCAGCTACAGGGCCACAACTACAAGGGGCACAGTACAAGGGGGCAGCTACAAGGGGCACAGTACAAGGGGGCAGCTACAGGGCCACAACTACAAGGGGCACAGTACAAGGAGGCAGCTACAGGGCCACAACTGCAAGGGGCACAGTACAAGGGGGCAGCTACAGGGCCACAACTACAAGGGGCACAGTACAAGGGGGCAGCTACAGGGCCACAACTACAAGGGGCACAGTACAAGGGGGCAGCTACAAGGGGCACAGTACAAGGGGGCAGCTACAGGGCCACAACTACAAGGGGCACAGTACAAGGGGGCAGCTACAAGGGGCACAGTACAAGGGGGCAGCTACAGGGCCACAACTACAAGGGGCACAGTACAAGGGGCAGCTACAGGGCCACAACTACAAGGGGCACAGTACAAGGGGGCAGCTACAGGGCCACAACTACAAGGGGCACAGTACAAGGGGGCAGCTACAGGGGCACAACTACAAGGGGCACAGTACAAGGGGCGCAGCTACAGGGGCACAACTACAAGGGGTGCAGCTACAGGGGCACAACTACAAGGGGCACAGTACAAGGGGGCAGCTACAGGGGCACAACTACAAGGGGTGCAGCTACAGGGGCACCGCTACAAGGGGCGCAGCTACAGGGGAACAACTACAAGGGGCGCAGCTATAGTGGCACAGCTACAAGGGGCGCAGCTACAGGGGCACAACTACAAGGGACGCAGCTACAGGGGCACAGCTACAAGGGGCACAGTACAAGGGGCACAGCTACAGGGGCACAACTACAAGGGGCACAGTACAAGGGGCGCAGCTACAGGGGCACAACTACAAGGGGCGAACGTCTTCCCGCGTCAGTGAGGGCATAATATTCATTAATTCGTTTGTAAGTATAATTTTCATTTTTATAGGTACCGACCCTTTTGGATTCTACTGGACAAGTGGACGTGATCGGCGTGGGATGTAGGTAAGTAATCTGTCTCTCATTCAGGTATCGTTACTGTTATTTTATTTTATGTGCGGCCCAAACCAAATTTTCATCTTCTAATGTGGCCCAGGGAAGGTGAAAGGTTGGACACCCCTGCTTTAAACCTTAGCAGGGCAATGAAGACACATCACCAATTGTGATTTTACCGCTGGGTTCCGACACCACAGTGGATTATTGCTGAAAGGGGGTTACAATACAAATAATACAATACAATATAACAGAGTAAATGGCTACATTCAATGGTACATACGTGAGTGGACAAGCTTGCGCAACCCGGCCGGTCCTCGGTCATCTGATAGATAACCTTGTGAGTCTTGTGTCTGACCAGGCCTGCAACAGGCTCTCTTTATACAATTCTTCCAAAAGCAATACAATGGATACTGTAATCTTTGTCCATTGGACACAGGAATGCACATTTACAGTACAGGAGAGGTCATAGGTCGGTTTGAATAGGTAGGCAATGTCTTTCCCAACTGCTCTTGTGGGTGGTCTCCTCTGGATTCCCGCCGCATACATAATGTACAGTAAATACAGTTTATATCTATATTCTGCTCCTGCACATAACCATCCGCAGGAACATGCAATCTTTCTCAAACCAACACCGGAATGTTACCCTTAAAATACCCTTCAGCTGGATACCAAACCACCTTATGACCTTGTTCTGTCCCCTCCTATTCTGTAAAAGTGAATCCCTTTGTTCTGAAACCATTCAAACTGTTGTTACTTTCTGATATGGTGCAGGGATACTATGTGTACATTGTGCACTATTTGGATTAAATATGTAATGTGTTTTGATAGCTTTCCATGCATTCACAAACTCTACTGTAAATACCCATACCACGCGCTAATGCGCATGGCCGCGGGAGCGACCATACGCAAATTGCGGATATGTGCACGCACAGCAGAGCAAGTACGCGCACGGAGGCCATCTGTGTGTGGTTTGTACTTGGTGTGTGTGTTGTAATATTTCTCTAACGTCCTAGAGGATGCTGGGGACTCCGTAAGGACCATGGGGAATAGACTGGCTCCGCAGGAGATAGGGCACTTTAAGAAAGCTTTGGATTCTGGGTGTGCACTGGCTCCTCCCTCTATGTCCCTCCTCCAGACCTCAGTTTTACACTGTGCCCAGAGGATGAAGGGCGCACTGCAGGGAGCTCTCTTGAGTTCTTTGCTACAGAAAGCATTTTTGTTTGGATTTTTACTTTTTCACAGGGAGCACTGCTGGCAACAGGCTCCCTGCATCGAGGGACTGAGGAGAGAGGGGAAGACCTACTTAGCTGATAGGATCTGCTTCCTCGGCTACTAGACACCATTAGCTTCAGAGGGGGTGAACACAGGTTCGTCCTGGGCGTCCACCCCCCGGAGCCACGCCGCCGTTCTCCTCACAGAGCCAGAAGAACAGAAGCAAGAAGACGTCTCAGGCGGCAGAAGCCTTCAGCTTCACAGAGGTAACGCACAGCACTGCAGCTGTGCGTCATTGCTCCACATCACCTCACACACTCCGGTCACTGTATGGGTGCAGGGCGCAGGGGGGGGCGCCCTGTGCAGCAATAATAACACCTCTTAGATGGCAAATAGGTATATACATGTACAGCTGGGCACTGTACATGTATATAATTGAGCCCCCGCCATTTTACACGATTTTGAGCGGGACAGAAGCCCGCCGCCGAGGGGGCGGGGCTTCTCTCTCAGCACTCACCAGCGCCATTTCTCTCTCCACAGAACGCTGAGACGAAGCTCCCCGGACTCTCCCCTGCTTACACACGGTGAAGGGAGTTTAAAAAGAGAGGGGGGGTCACATAATTGGCGGAATAAAGTATAATACAGCGCTTCTGGGGAAAAGCATTCTGTGTTGGTCTCCAGGTTGTTGCGCTGGGGTGTGTGCTGGCATACTCTCTCTCTGTCTCTCCAAAGGGCCTTTCAGGGGATACTGTCTTCAGAAAAAGTTTCCCTGGGTGTGTGCAGTGTGTCGGTACGTGTGTGTCGACATGTTTGATGAGGAAGGCTCGCTTAATGTGGAGGGGGAGTGCTTGACTGTCAGGTCGCCGTCGGCAACGCCGACACCGGACTGGGTGGATATGCTGAATGTCTTGAATGCAAATGTAAATCTCCTGCATAAAAGATTAGACAAGGCTGAAGCTAGAGATCAGTCAGGTAGCCAGTCCGTGCCTGTCCCTGTGGTGCCAGGACCTTCAGGGTCTCAAAAGCGCCCCATATCCCAGGTCGCTGACACAGATACTGACTCTAGTGTCGACTATGAGGATGCAAAATTACAGCCGAAGGTGGCAAAAGGTATTAGGTACATGATTATTGCCATAAAAGAAGTTTTGCATATCACGGAGGAACCCCCTGTCCCTGACACGAGGGTTCACATGTATAAAGGGAAAAAGCCTGAGGTCACGTTTCCGTCCTCATTTGATCTAAGCGAATTATGCGAAAAGGCTTGGGAATCTCCGGATAGGAGACTCCATGTTCCCAAAAGGATTCTTATGGCGTATCCTTTTCCACAGAAGGATCGAATACGATGGGAATCTGCGCCTAAAGTAGACAAGGCGCTGACACGCTTATCCAAGAAGGTTGCACTGCCTTCTCCGGATACTGCTTCCCTCAAGGATCCTGCTGATCGCAAGCAGGAAATTACCATGAAGCACATTTACACACATTCAGGAACTATAGTTAGGCCAGCCATGGCGTCGGCCTGGGCTTGTAGTGCTGTCGTGGCATGGGCAGACTCCTTATCTACGGAGATGGACACCTTAGATAGGGATATCATTCTAATGACCATGGAGCATATCAGAGATGCTGCCTTGTATATGAGGGATGCTCAGAGAGACATTTGTTTACTAAGCTCTAGAATAAACGCTATGTCTATTTCTGCTAGGCGGCTCTTGTGGACCCGACAGTGGACGGGAGACGCCGACTCAAAGCGGCATATGGAGTCATTGCCTTACAAGGGGGAGGAGTTGTTTGGAGAAGGCCTCTCGGACCTAGTCTCTACTGCTACAGCCGGTAAATCGAATTTTTTGCCTTATGTTCCCCCGCAGCATTCTAAGAAGGTACCACATTATCAAATGCAGTCCTTTCGTTCCAATAAAAACAACAAGGTACGAGGATCGTCCTTCGTTGCCAGATGTAAAGGCAAGGGAAAAAAGCTGCACTCGGCTAGTTCCCAGGAGCAGAAGTCCTCCCCTACTTCCGCCAAGTCCACAGCATGACGCTGGGGCTTTCCGGGTGGGGGGGGGGGGTCAGATCAAGTGGGGGCACATCTTCGTCTTTTCAGCCACATCTGGGTTCAATCACAGGTGGATCCCTGGGCAATAGAGATTGTTTCCCAGGGATACAGACGGAATTCGAAGACTTGCCCCCTCGCCGTTTTTTCAAATCGGCTCTGCCGGCTTCCCCGTCAGAGATGGAGCTAGTGTTAGTGGCAATTCACAAATTGTACATTCAACAGGTGATAATCAAGGTTCCTCATCTCCAGCAAGGAGAGGGTTATTATTCATCCCTGTTTGTGGTACCGAAACCGGACGGTTCGGTCAGACCCATTCTAAATCTAAAATCCCTGAACCTGTACTTGAAGAGGTTCAAGTTCAAAATGGAATCGATCAGAATGGTCATCGCCAGCCTGGAGGGAGGGGATTGGATGGTGTCCCTGGACATAAAGGATGCGTACCTTCATGTTTCGATTTTCCCCCCTCACCAGGCGTTTCTGAGATTTGCAGTATAGGATTGTCACTACCAATTTCAGACGTTGCCGTTTGGGCTTTCCACGGCCCCGAGAATTTTCACCAAGGTAATGGCGGAAATTATGGTGCTCCTGCGCAAGCAGGGAGTCACAATTATCCCGTACTTGGACGATCTCCTTATAAAGGCGAGATCTCGGGAGAAGTTGCTGGACAGCGTGTCTCTGTCCGTGAAGACGTTGCAGATGCACGGCTGGATTCTCAATTTACCGAAATCCCAGCTAGTACCTGCAACGCGTCTGACCTTTTTGGGCCTGATTCTAGACACAGACCAAAAAAGTTTTTCTTCCGGTGGAGAAGGCTCAGGAGCTCATAGCCCTGGTCAGGAACCTTTTAAAGCCAAAAAAGGTTTTCGGTGCATCATTGCACAAAGGTTCTGGGGAAGATGGTGGCTTCATACGAGGTCATCGCCTTCGGCAGGTTCCATGCGAGGACTTTCCAATGGGACCTATTGGACAAATGGTCGGGGTCCCATCTACATATGCAGAAACGGATCACCCTGTCTCCCAGGGCCAGGGTATCTCTCCTGTGGTGGCTGCACAGTGCTCGCCTCCTAGAGGGTCGCAGGTTCGGCATTCAGGACTGGATCCTGGTGACCACGGACGCGAGCCTCCGAGGTTGGGGGGCTGTCGCACTGGGAAGAAATTTCCAAGGTCTCTGGTCAAGCCTAGAGACTTGTCTCCACATCAATGTCCTGGAGTTAAGGGCCATTTACAACGCCCTACGCCAGGCGGAGGAGTGGCTTCAGAACAAACCGGTTCTGATTCAGTCGGACAATATCACGGCAGTGGCTCATGTAAACCGCCAAGGCGGCACAAGGAGCAGAGTGGCCATGGCAGAGGCGACCAGGATTCTGCGCTGGGCGGAAGGCGATGTAAGCGCACTATCAGCAGTGTTCATCCCGGGGGTGGACAACTGGGAGGCGGACTTCCTCAGCAGGCACGACCTGCATCCGGGAGAGTGGGGACTTCATCAAGAAGTCTTCACACAGATTGTGGATCGGTGGGGACTGCCTCAAATAGACATGATGGCGTCCCGTCTCAACAAAAAGCTAAAGAGGTATTGCGCCAGGTCAAGAGACCCTCAGGCGGTAGCGGTAGACGCTCTAGTGACACCATGGGTGTTCAGATCGGTCTATGTGTTTCCTCCTCTGCCTCTCATACCCAAGGTGTTGAGATTAATAAGACTAAGAAGGGTCAGAACAATTCTCATTGTTCCAGATTGGCCAAGGAGGACTTGGTATCCGGATCTGCAAGAGTTGCTCACAGAAGATCCGTGGCCTCTTCCTCTAAGGCAGGACCTGCTGCAGCAGGGGCCCTGTCTGTTCCTAGACTTACCGCGGCTGCGTTTGACGGCATGGCGGTTAAACGCCGGATCCTAGTTGAAAAAGGAATTCCGGATGAGGTCATTCCTACCCTGATCAAGGCTAGGAAGGATGTGACATCGAAACATTATCACCGTATATGGCGGAAATATGTTTCTTGGTGTGAGGCCAGAGCTGCTCCTACGGAGGAGTTCCATTTCCTTCAAACGGGAGTGAATTTGAGCCTAAAATTAGGGTCCATAAAGGTCCAAATTTCGGCCTTATCCATTTTCTTTTAAAGAGAATTGGCTTCTCTTCCTGAAGTACAGACTTTTGTGAAGGGAGTTCTGCATATTCAGCCTCCCTTTTTACCTCCGGTGGCGCCTTGGGATCTTAACGTGGTATTAAGTTTCCTCAAGTCACCTTGGTTTGAACCACTCAAAACAGTGGAGTTGAAATACCTCACTTGGAAAGTGGTCATGTTGTTGGCCTTAGCTTCTGCAAGGCGTGTTTCGGAATTAGCGGCTTTATCATATAAAAGCCCATACCTGATTTTTCACGTGGCTAGGGCAGAGTTGAGGACTCGTCCTCAATTTCTGCCCAAGGTGGTCTCATCTTTTCATATGAACCAACCTATTGTCGTGCCTGTGGCTACACAGGACTTGGAGGACTCCGAGTCCCTTGATGTGGTCAGGGCTTTGAAGATTTACGTGACCAGAACAGCTAGGATCAGGAAGACTGAAGCTCTATTTGTTCTGTATGCGGCCAACAAGGTTGGCGCTCCTGCTTCAAAGCAGACAATTGCTCGCTGGATCTGTAACACGATTCAGCAGGCGCATTCTACGGCAGGATTGCCATTGCCTAAATCGGTTAAGGCCCATTCCACTAGGAAGGTAAGCACTTCTTGGGCGGCTGCCCGAGGTGTCTCGGCACTACAACTGTGCCGAGCTGCTACTTGGTCGGGGTCAAACACCTTTGCAAAGTTCTATAAGTTTGATACCCTGGCTGAGGAGGACCTCCTGTTTGCTCAATCGGTGCTGCAGATTCATCCGCACTCTCCTGCCCGTTTGGGAGCTTTGGTATAATCCCCATGGTCCTTACGGAGTTCCCAGCATCCTCTAGGACGCTAGAGAAAATAGGATTTTACTTACCGGTAAATCTATTTCTCGTAGTCCGTAGAGGATGCTGGGCGCCCGTCCCAAGTGCGGACTTCTTCTGCAAAACTTGTATATAGTTATTGCTTACATAAGGGTTATGTTATAGTTGGTCGCTCTTGAACCGAGGCTATGTTATTTGTTCATACTATTAACTGGGTAGTTTATCACAGGTTATACGGTGTGATTGGTGTGGCTGGTATGAATCTCGCCCTTAGGTTACATAAATCCTTTCCTCGTACTGTTCATATCCTCTGGGCACAGTTTCTCTAACTGAGGTCTGGAGGAGGGACATAGAGGGAGGAGCCAGTGCACACCCAGAATCCAAAGCTTTCTTAAAGTGCCCTATCTCCTGCGGAGCCCGTCTATTCCCCATGGTCCTTACGGAGTCCCCAGCATCCTCTACGGACTACGAGAAATAGATTTACCGGTAAGTAAAATCCTATTTTTTCGACTTTGACAATAGGTCCCTGCGGCCGTGGCATTACCCTCCCAACTAGTCACCCCTGGCCGGGGTACCCTGGAGGAGTGGGGACACCTTAAATCAAGGGGTACCCCCCCCCCCCCTCCAGCCACCCAAGGACCAGGGATGAAGCCTGAGGTTGCCCCCCCCCCCCCCCCCCCCATCCGTGGGCGGTGGATGGGAGGCTGATAGCCTTTGTGTGAAAAATAGAATATTGTTTTTTTGTAGGAGAACTACAAGTCCCAGCAAGCCTCCCCCACATGCTGGTACTTGGAGAACCACAAGTACCAGCATGCGGGGACAGAACGGGCCCGCTGGTACCTGTAGTTCTACTACAAAAAAAATACCCCCCAAAAAACAGACACACACCGTGAAAGTAAAATTTTAATTACACACACTTACACACTCACATACTAACCTACATCCAACGCTGCGATTCACGTCCACTTGTCCATGTAGTATCCACGGTTTATCTGTAAAAATAAAATTATACTTACAATCTGGTGTAGATCTGTCCTCTTCTTTCTCGTCGTAATCAAGGGACTGATTTAAAATATAAAAACGAAAACCCCGAACCACACAACTAAAGGGGCACCATGTTTACACATGGAACCCCTTTACCCGAATGTCGGTACCCCCCGTGATTTCTGTCAATGAAGGTCCCAGCAGCCAATCAGGGAGCGCCACGTCATGGCGCTCTCCTGATTGGCTGTGCGCTCCTGCCCTGTCAATCAGGAACAGCGCACTGGTTAGAATGTAGCTTAGCGCAGCTCCATTGTAACCAATGATGCGGTCTGCGGTAGACCACGAAGTTAATTGGAGTCACTCTTGTGGGTAACCCCAATTAACTTCGTGGTCTACCGCAGACCGCAAAGTTCTCATCATTGGTTACAATGGAGCTGCACTAAGCTACATTCTAACCAGTGCGCTTCTCCTGATTGACAGGGCAGGAGCGCACAGCCAATCAGGAGAGCGCCATGACGTGGCACTCCCTGATTTTCTGCCGTTACCTTCACTGACAGAAGTCACGGGGGGTCCCGGCATTCGGGTGAAGGGGTTCCATGTGTAAACATGGAACCTCTTTAGTTGTGTGGTTCGGGTTTTTTTTATTTTAAACTAGTCCCTGGATTACGACGAGAAAGAAGAGGACAGATCTACACCGGATTGTTTGTAAGTATAATTTTATTTTTACAGATAAACTGAGGATTCTACATGGACAAGTGGACGTGAATCGCAGCGTTGGATGTAGGTAAGTATGTGAGTGTGTAAGTGTGTGTAATTAAAATTTTACTTTCACGGTGTGTGTCTACTGTTTTTTGGGGGGTATTTTTTTTGGGAGTAGAACTACAGGTACCAGCGGGCCCGTTCTGTCCCCGCATGCTGGTACTTGTGGTTCTCCAAGTACCAGCCTGCAGGGGAGGCTTGCTGGGACTTGTAGTTCTCCTACAAAAAAACTTCTATTTTTCTCTTACGTCCAAAAGGATGCTGGGGACTCCAAAAGGACCATGGGGTATAGACGGGATCCGCAGGAGACATGGGCACACTAAAAAGACTTTGACTGGGTGTGAACTGGCTCCTCCCTCTATGCCCCGCCTCCAGACCTCCGTTAGATTCTGTGCCCAGGAGCGACTGGACACACACTAGGGGAGCTCTACTGAGTTTCTCTGGAAAAGACTTATGTTGGGCTTTTTTATTTTCAGGAAAACCTGCTGGCTACAGTCTCCCTGCATCGTGGGACTGAGGGGAGAGAAGTCAGACCTACTTCTTTTTAGTTAAGGGCTCTGCTTCTTAAGCTACTGGACACCATTAGCTCCAGAGGGTTCGATCACTTGGTGCGCCTAGCTGCTTGTTCCCAGAGCCGCGCCGTCACCCCCCTCACAGAAGCCAGAAGAAAGAAGCCGGGTGAGTATTAGAAGAACAGAAGACATCAGACGGCAGAAGACTTCAGTAACGGTACAGCGCAGCGGTAGCGCTGCGCTCCATGCTCCCACACACATCACCAACGGCACTCACAGGGTGCAGGGCGCTGGGCGGGAGCGCCCTGGGCAGCAGTTACTGAGGGTCAGTTTAACTGGCAGAAGGCATATTCGGGCACCGTATACAATACCCCCGCCAGTATAATAAATTCAAATTTGAGTGGGACTACAGCATGCCGGGAATGGGCGGGGCTTAGCTCCTTACAAGTTACAAGGGAGCAAACGGGGGGGGGGGGGGGGGGGGCACGTGCAGTATGGTGCTTTTTATCTTTAGATTACAGCGCAAACACATATATTATTTATTTGTAGTATATGGGTGCTAGGGTTTGAGCTGGCATACTCCCTCTGTGTTTCTCTCTACAGGCTTCCCTGTGGGTCTGTCCCCTTGATTTGGCCGGTGTGAGTGTGGGTGTGTCGGTACTACGTGTCGATATGTCTGAGGCTGAGTGTTCCTCCCCGGAGGAAGTTACTGGGGGCGCAGAAAAGGATTTGGGAATGACTGTCGGCACAGCCGACTGCTGATTGGGTGAATATGTTGAGTACACTGAATGCAAATGTGGCTTTATTGTCGGAGAGGCTGGATAAATCTGATTCTTAGACACAAACATGGAGGAAATCCATGGAGGACGCTTTGTCTCAGGTACAGACCCCCTCGGGGTCACAAAATCGTTCATTTACCCAGATGGCAGATACAGATACCGACACAGACTCTGATTCCGATGTCGATTTCAATGAGGCTACTTTACATCCAAGGGTAGTTAGGAGTATTCAGTACATGATTGTGGCTATTAAAGATGTTTTACATATCTCTGAGGAACCTGCTGTTCCAGACACAAGGGTTTGCTTATTTAAAGGGAAAAAGCCTGAGGCGAAGTTTCCCCCCTCTCATGAACTGAACGCTCTTCGTGAAAAGGTTTGGGAGTTGCCTGACAAAAGGTGGCAGATTCCCAAGAGAATTTTTATGGCATATCCTTTCCCCTCTGACGACAGGGAGAAATGGGAGTCGTCTCCCAATGTGGACAAGGCTCTATCCCGATTGTCCAAGAAGGTGGCGCTTCCGTCTCCTGACACTGCTGCTCTCAAGGATCCGGCGGATCGCAAGCTGGAGACGACATTGAAGGCCATTTTCGTTAATACTGGTGCATTGCTCAGACCTGCTGTGGCGTCGGTATGGGTGAGTAGTGCTATTGCTAAGTGGGCTGATAATTTGGCTTCTGATATGGATACCCTTGATAAGGATAACATTCTTTTGACTCTTGGTTATATCAAGGACGCTGCAGATTACCTAAATGATGCGGCGAGGGATGTTGGCCTCTTGGGATCAAGAGCCAATGCCATGGCGGTCTCGGCCAGGAGGGCGCTGTGGATTCATCAATGGAATGCTGATGCCGACTCCAAAAAAATATGGAAGCTCTCCCTTTTAAAGGTAGTGTCTTGTTTGGTGACGGCCTTGCTGACCTGGTTTCTACCGCTACTGCGGGTAAGTCATCTTTTCTTCCTTATGTTCCCACACAACAGAAAAAAGCGCCCCATCATCAGATGCAGTCCTTTCGGCCTAATAAATACAAAAAAGGAAAGGGCTCGTCCTTCCTCGCTTCAAAGGGTAGAGGAAGGGGAAAGAGGTCGCCTGCCGTGTCAGGCACCCAGGACCAAAAGTCCTCCCCCGCCTCTACCAAGTCCAACGCATGACCCTGGGGCTCCCGTGCCGGTGGTGGGCCGTCTCCGATTCTTCAGTCAGGTCTGGTTTCAATCGGCCCTGGATCCTTGGGTCTTAGATATAGTGTCCCAAGGGTACAAACTGGAGTTTCAGGAGATACCCCCCCCCCCCCCCCCGACGCTTTTTCAAGTCGGCCCTTCCAGTTTCTCTTCCAGAAAGAGTAGTAGTAAATGCTGTGATACAAAAGCTGTGTCAACGGAGGGTCATTGTGCCGATTCCCCCGTCCCAATGGGGGGAAGGGTTCTATTCGAGCCTCTTTGTCGTGCCAAAGCCGGACGGCTCGGTCAGACCGATTCTGAACCTAAAATCCCTCAATCCATACTTAAAAATTTTAAAGTTCAAGATGGAATCTCTTCGAGCTGTGATCTCCAGCCTAGAAGGGGGGGATTTTATGGCGTCAGTCGACATAAAGGATGCCTACTTACACGTCCCGATATATCCTCATCAGGCCTTCCTGAGATTTGCGGTGCAAGATTGTCATTACCAATTTCAGACGTTGCCGTTTGGGCTTTCCACGGCCCCGAGGGTTTTCACCAAGGTAATGGCGGAAATGATGGTACTCCTTCGCAAGCAAGGGGTCACAATTATCCCGTACTTAGACGATCTCCTGATAAAGGCGAGATAAAAGGAACAGTTGCTAAGAAATGTGGAACTCTCCCTGTCGGTTCTGCGACATCACAGTTGGATTCTAAATTTGCCAAAGTCTCAGTTGATCCCGACAACTCGGCTGCCCTTCCTGGGCATGATCCTAGACACGGAGCTACAGAGAGTGTTTGTTTCGTCCGGAGGACAAAGCTCTGGAAATACAGACCATGGTCAAGGAGCTTCTGAGCCTGACAAGAGTGTCGATTCATCAATGCACTCGAGTGCTAGGGAAGATGGTTGCGGCTTACGAAGCCATGCCGTTTGGCAGGTTTCATGCCTGGGTGTTTCAGTGGGATCTGCTGAACAAGTGGTCCGGGTCTCACCTGCACATGCACCGGAAAATAAGTCTATCTTCCAGGGCCAGGATTTCTCTCCTGTGGTGGCTGCAAGGTTCTCACCTTCTAGAGGGACGCAGATTCGGAATCCAGGACTGGGTCCTGCTGACAACAGATGCAAGTCTCCGAGGCTGCGGCTCAGTCACGCAAGGAAGAAGTTTCCAGGGAAAATGGTCATGCCAGGAATCATGTCTCCACATAAATGTTCTCGAGTTAAGAGCCATTTACAACGGCCTCCTGCAAGCGAAGAACCTTCTTCAGTATCTCCCTGTCCTGATCCAGTCGGACATCATAACAGCGGTGGCGTACATAAACCGCCAAGGCGGAACAAGGAGCAGTGTGGCAATGGCGGAGGCCACAAGAATTCTCCGCTGGGCGGAACAGCACGTGAGCGCTCTGTCAGCAGTCTTCCTCCCGGGCGTGGACAACTGGGAAGCAGACTTCCTCAGCAGACACGATCTCCATCCAGGAGAGTGGGCACTTCATCAAGAGGTATTTGCAGAATTGACAAGGCGTTGGGGAATTCCTCAGATAGACATGATGGCGTCTCGCCTCAGCAAGAAGCTTCCAAAGTATTGTTCCAGGTCGAGGGACCCCCAAGCCAGTGCAGTGGACGCCCTGGTAACTCCGTGTGTGTTTCAGTCGGTGTATGTGTTCCCTCCGCTTCCTCTCATTCCAAGGCTGTTGAGGATCATAAGGCGAACAAGGGTTCAGGCAATACTCGTCGTTCCAGATTGGCCACGGAGGGCCTGGTATCCGGATCTTCAGGAATTACTAGTAGAAGATCCTTGGCCGCTTCCTCTAAGAGAGGACCTGTTACTGCAGGGGCCGTGCGTGTTTCCGGACTTACCGCGGCTGCGTTTGATGGCGTGGAAGTTGAACGTCAAATCCTAGCTCGGAAAGGTATTCCTGGGGAGGTCATCCCCACTCTCCTTAAAGCTAGGAAGGAGGTTACGGCGAAACATTATCACCGTATTTGGAGAAAGTATGTGTCGTGGTGTGAAACCAAAGCAGCTCCTGCGGAGGAGTTTCACTTGGGTCGTTTTCTCCATTTTTTGCAGGCAGGCGTGGATGCAGGCCTGAAATTGGGTTCCATCAAAGTGCAGATTTCGGCTTTATCTATTTTCTTTCAAAAAGAATTGTCCGCCCTTCCTGAGGTTCAGACTTTCGTGAAGGGAGTGCTGCATATCCATCCTCCATTTGTGCCACCCGTGGCACAGTGGGATCTTGTAGTGGTGTTGCAGTTTCTTATGTCTCACTGGTTTGAACCTTTGCGTAAGGTTGAGTTGAAGTTTCTCACTTGGAAAGTGGTCATGCTTTTGGCTTTGGTGTCTGCCAGACGAGTGTCTGAATTGGCGGCTTTGTCTCACTAGAGCCCATATTTGCTTTTTCATGTGGATAGAGCGGAATTGAGGACTCATCATTAGTTTCTGCCGAAGGTGGTTTCTTCGTTTCACATAAATCAACCTATTGTGGCACCTGTGGCTATGGATGCTGTGGCAGTCTCAAAATCTCTTGATGTCGTAAGAGCTTTGAAAATTTATGTCGCCAGAACAGCTCTTATTAGGAAAACGGAGGCTCTGTTTGTCCTGTATGCTTCCAACAAGATTGGAAATCCTGCTTCCAAGCAGACTATTGCACGCTGGATTTGTAATACGATTCAGCACGCTCATTCTTCGGCTGGGCTGCCGTTGCCGAAGTCAGTAAAGGCCCATTCTACCAGGAAGGTGGGCTCTTCTTGGGCGGCTGCCCGAGGGGTCTCGGCACTTCAACTTTGCCGAGCAGCTACGTGGTCGGGTTCAAACACTTTTGCTAAGTTCTATAAGTTTGATACCCTGGCTGAGGAGGACCTCATGTTTGCTCAATCGGTGCTGCAGAATTGTCCGCACTCTCCCGCCCGGTCTGGAGCTTTGGTATAGACCCCATGGTCCTTTTCGAGTCCCCAGCATCCTCTAGTACGTGAGAGAAGATAGGATTTTAATACCTACCGGTAAATCCTTTTCTCCTAGTCCGTAGAGGATGCTGGGCGCCCATCCCAGTGCGGAACTGTTCCTTGCAGTTGTATTGATACTGGTTATTTTCGGTTACACAAGGTTTGTGTATCAGTTATATTCAGCTTGTTGCTGTTCTTAGTTCATACTGTTATCTGGTATTCCTGCTGATCCAGTTGTACGGTGTGTTTGTGGTGTGAGCTGGTATGGATCTCGCCTTCGTTTAACAAAAATCCTTTCCTCGAAATGTCCGTCTCCCCTGGGCACAGTTCCTATAACTGAGGTCTGGAGGAGGGGCATAGAGGGAGGAGCCAGTTCACACCCAGTCAAAGTCTTTTTAGTGTGCCCATGTCTACTGCGGATCCCGTCTATACCCCATGGTCCTTTTGGAGTCCGCAGCATCCTCTACGGACTAGGAGAAAAGGATTTACTGGTAGGTATTAAAATCCTATTTTCACACAAAGGCTATCAGCCTCCCATCCACTGTACGCACTCCTCCAGGGTACCCCGGCCAGGGGTGACTAGTTGGGGGGGGGGGGTAATGCCACGGCCGCAGGGACCTGTATAAAATGTCCCCCGGCTGTGGCATTATTTCTCTGGCTAGTGGAGCCCGGTGCTGGTTTAAAAAATACGGGGGACCCCTACGTCTTTTGTCCCCCGTATTTTTTTAACCAGGATCGGACGCAGAGCCTGGTGCTGGTTGTATAAATATGGGGGGACCACAGTAATTTTTTTTCCCCTGTATTTTGACAACCAGGACCGGCTCAAAGAGGCAGAGGCTGGTTATTCTTAGGAGGGGGGACCCCACGCAATTTTTTTCTTTGATTTTTAAGGAAAACAGATAAGCATACACGGATCTCACTGATCCGTGCATGACTATCCAAACATGCCAGGAAGAAGCAGGTCTATTTTTTTGGTGCTTTTTTTTTTACGATTTGCAAAAAAATACGACCACAATTGAACATTCACTGACAAACACCAAAATACGAATAATTAGTAAATCATCGTGTTGTATGAACAAACAGCCGCGTTTGACCGATGGTCTATTCATTCGTATTTCTGCCCTCTGCCATGAAAACCATTACGAATAGCCCCAACACTGCTGAGATTTGTGCTTAGTAAATTCCCGTGTTGACACTTTGAAAAAAACAAACAAACTCGGACAAAATCGGGACTTTAGTAAATAAACCCCTAAGACTTTTGCCTGACTGCAGCTTTGGTTTGTTTACATGATGGCTGCATGAGATTTTTAGTTGCAAACATATACTTATTATATATATTTTTTTTTTATCGTTTTGGAAAAAAGCTTAAGGCATGTCTTTTTCAAACAATATGTAATTTGGGGTATTTCAGTGAATCTTGGATACTCTTTCCTGATAAATGCTAAAAGTGAACTTTGACCTGGACAACTGAGGTGTGAAAGCACAATGGTTAAAGCAATTGAATTAAATGTATTTCAGATGTAGTTTTGGGTGGCGTTTACTGCGCACAGTTAAACAAAAACGTGTTTTATCCAGCATCCATAAGGGATATTGGGGAGCCTTAGTACGATGGGGTATAGACGGGGTCCAAAGAAGCAGGTGCACTTTAAATTTCTTTACTCGGTGTGCTGGCTCCTCCTCTCTATGCCCCCTCCCACTGGCAGTTTAGAAAAAAGTGCCCTCAGGAGAGGATGCACAGCTCTGCAGCTCCAGAGAGTTTTTTCTTCAGTTTATTTTAAATCTTTGTTATTTCTCTTACGTCCTAGAGGATGCTGGGGTCCATTTTAGTACCATGGCGTATAGACTGTTCCGCAGGAGCCTTCGGCACTTTAAGACTTTTCAACAGTGTGAACTGGCTCCTCCCTCTATGCCCCTCCTCCAGGCCTCAGTTTAGAAAATGTACCCGGGAGACTGGCTGCACATCAGTGAAGCTCTACTGAGTTTTGCTGAAAAAGACTGTTAGGTTTTTTCTTTTACAGGGAAGCTGCTGGCAACAGTTTTCCTGCTTCGTGGGACTTAGGGGGGGAAGTAGGAACCAACTTCTCAGTTAGTTTAATGGCTCTGCTTCCGCATACAGGACACCATTAGCTCTTGAAGGGTACTGAACACAGCCCTTGCCTGGCTCACTCCCACAGCACTGCCGCCACCCTCTAACAGAGCCAGAAGTCAGAAGGCTGGTGAGTATTAACCAGAGACCTGCAGACAGGGACCCTCCGGTCATCATGGCGGCGTAAAGGTACCAGCGCAGCTCGGGACGCTGCGCAGCAACATGTCTCTCAGCGCAGGGCGCTCTGAGGGACATGATAAATCCTTACTCTCACTGGCAAAATGTACATACATGTGAGCCGCTGATGTACACTACCCCCGCCAGTATAAATATTACTGTGGCTGAACCGCGCCATTACAGGGGGTGGGACTTCACCTCAGAATTGCTTGTAACACTCATTTGGCGCCTTTTTCTCCTCACAGAGACGCCGGAGCGCTGATCCTACAGGCTGCTTCTCCTCATACATCGCTGATACAAGTACCAGGGTGTTATAAAAGGGGAGGGGAGCACATAATTTATTGATGTCTGCGGGCTTCACATTGGATAAAAAGCGCTGTTTTGGTATATATGTATATTCATTGTATGTAATACATATAGGGCGCGTGGTGTGGACTGGCAATTCCCTCTGGGCTCTCTGACAGACTTTAGGTAGATCTGTCCCCAATAGCTCCCCTGTGTGTGTGAGTGGTGTGACTGTACACATGTAACATGTCTAGAGAAAGTTCTTCCCCAGAGGAAACCATTTTGGAGGCACAAGAGTGTTCTGAGCCTGTGTGGGTGAGAAAGCTGCAGAGTAATATGTAAATTCTCTGAGTCTGAACAACAGACAAAGCAAGACAGTCTGTGGAGGATGCTTTGTTTGCTGATTCCTCCACGTCACCCACTCGGGACCCCTCCTGTTCCCAGAAAAGGTCTCTGACCCAAATTATGCAAAGGGACACTGACACAGATTCCGAGACTGAAGTCGACACTGGAGATTTGAGGGGGGTATATCCCAAACTGGCTAAGAGCATTCAATGTATGATAGTCACTATAAAAGAGGTGTTGGAATTTCCTGGCACAGCACCTCCACCTGAGGAAAAATATTATTTTAAATTAAATAAAAAAACAGGTGGTGATTTTTCCTCCGTCTAAGGACCCTTTCCCTGAAAAGGATGGGCGTAAGTGGGAGTCACCCCCAATAATAGACACCTCAGTCTCAAAGTTGTCAAAGAAAATAATTTTACCTGCCCCAGGGTCAGCTTCATTAAAAGAACCTGCTGACCGCAAATTAGGGACGACTTTAAAGTCCATCTATGTTGCTACGGGTACGTTACCCAGACCCGCGATTGCTTCTTCGTGGGTAGGTAACGTAGTGGAAAAGTGGGCAGACAATTTAATTGTTAATATTGACACGGTCGATAAAGATGATATGCTGCAAATTCTAGGTTATATCAAAGATTCTGCAGGTTACTTGGTTGAGGCTATGAAGGACATAGGCTTACTTGGCTCAAGGGCCTCTACTATGGCGATTTCAGCCGCAGGGCGCTCTGGATCTGCCAATGGAATGCTGACGCTGAATCCAAAAGAAATATTGGGCGCTCCCCTACAATGGTGAGGCCCTCTTTGGAAACTAGATGCCATGATATCAACTACTACATCTGGCAAGTCAGCATTTCTTCCGTCGGCAGCTACACCGGCTAAAAAAAAAAAAAAAAGTGTATCATTCTCATACTATGCAGTCCTTTCGGTCCAACAAGTACAAAAAGGCTAAGAGTACTCCTTTTGTCACAGGAAAAGGGAGAGGAGAAGGTAGAAAATCTACAACACCGTCAAGCTCCCAGGAGCAGAAGTCAGTAACTACTTCTGCAAAAGCCACAGCATGACGCTGGGGCTCCTCTGCGGGAGTGCGATCGGGTGGGGGCACGGCTATTATATTTCAGCAAGGTCTAGCTTCACTCAGACCTGGATCCTTGGATATTACACATAGTATCCCAAGGTTACAGATTGGAATTTCAAGACCTTTCCCCATGCCGATTTTTCAAATCAGCCTTGCATGTCCCCATTTACCCGCCACATCAAGCATACCTTAGGGTTGCGGTTCAGGATTGTCACTACCAGTTCCGGACATTACCGTTCGGGCTCTCCCCGGCTCGGAGAATATTCACCAAGGTGATGGCGGAGAGTATGGTTCTCCTTTGCAAACAAGGAGTCAACATAATTCCATACTTGGACGATCTCATAAAAGCGAGATCCAGGGACAAGCTACTCCAGAACATAGCATTGTCCCTGAAGGTGCTTCAACAGCACGGTTGGATCAACTTTCCAAAATCGCAGTTGGAACCGACAATGAGATTATCATTTTTGGGAATGATACTGGACACCGAGATACAGAGTATTTCTACCGGTGGAAAAGGCTCAGGAGATCCAGAGCATGGTCAAACAACGTTTGAGACCAAGAACAGTATCAATTCATCAGTGCATTTGCCTGTTGGGGAAAATGGTAGCGGTTTACGAGGCGCTACAATATGGCCGATTCCATGCCAGGGTCCTCCAGTGGGACCTACTGGACAAGTGATCTGTGTTGCATCTCCACATGCATCAAAGGATAATCTTTTCAGCGAAAGCCAGAATTTCGCTCCTGTGGTGGCTACAAATTTCTCACCTCCTGGAGGATCGCAGGTTCGGGATTCAGGCCTGGATCCTGGTGACCATGGATGCAAGTCTCCGAGGATGGGGAGCAGTCACGCAAGGCGAAAGCTTCCAAGGAAGATGGTCAGTTAAGAAACTCGCCTTCACATAAACATTCTGGAGTTGAGAGCTGTGTACAACAGTCTTCATCAAGCGGCACACCTTCTTCAAGGTCATCCCATACAGATCCAGTCAGACAGCACCTTACATAAACCGTCGAGGCGGAACAAAAAGCAGAGCAACAATGGCAGAGGTGACAAAGATACTCCTCTGGGCAGAAAGACATGCAAAAGCTCTGTCTGCAATTTTCAGTCCGGGAGTGGACAACTGGGAAGCAGACTTCCTCAGCAGACACGATCTGCATCCAGGAGAATGAGGCCTCCACCCAGAAGGCTTTACGAAGGTGGCAAGTTGTTGGGGTGTTCCTCAAGTGGATATGATGGCATCACGCCTCAACAAGAAGCTTCAGAAATATTGTTCCAGGTCAAGAGACCCACAAGCAATAGCGATAGGTGCACTGGTGACCCAGTGGGTGTTTCTGTCGGTGTATCTGTTCCCTCCACTTCCACTGATTCCAAAAGTTCTCAAGATCATCAGAAGAACAGGAGTTCGAGCAATACTCATTGCAAGGAGGGCTTGGTATCCAGATCTTCTCCTCTTCCTCTTCGCGAGGACCTGTTTCAGCAGGGGACGTTAGTTTATCAGGACTTACCGCGGTTGCGTTTTACGGCATGGCTGTTGAGCGCCAGATCCTAGCCCGTAAGGGTGTTCCCTATGAAGTCATTCCCACATTTATTCTGGCCAGGAAAGGGGTAACGCCCAGAGGCGTCGGAACTGGGGTGGCAAGGGGGCAGCACGCGCCCCCCCCAAACATAGAGAGCCGATCACGATACAGGAGGAGCGGAGGAGCGATGTGCGGTCACGTGAAAGACCGCACATTACATCCTCCGTGCAGTGAGCATCCCAGGTCCGGTGCGGACCCTCCCCCGTAATTTTTAGGCATTTTTTGTTATTGCTGCCGCTGCGCTGCTAGTCACACAGCAGCGGCAGCAGCATGACTGCAGCCAGAGGAGCTCCGCCTCCTTGAGCTCTTCTCTGTGAGGTGCGAGCTATCCGGCCGTCAGCATGAGGGAGGAGGATCTCTCCCGGCGTGATTGATGTAGGCGGCGGATCTACAGAGCCCGGAGCCAGAAAGGTGAGCGGGACTGTGTTGCTGGCTGTGGACTGTGCAGCTGGAGGCATCCCCGGGGACAGCGTGGAGGAGAGAGGGAAGAGGCGGCTGGAGGCATCATCCTCTGTGACAGCGGGGGAGGAAGCTGCCTGTGACACTGGAATCATCCCCTGTGATGGGGGGATAAAGGGGAGAGGAGGCTGTCTATGCTGCTGGGAGGCATCCTCTGCTCCTGTGATCGTGCAGTGGGGGGGGGGGGGGGGTTAGGAGGTTGACTGTGCCCTATCATCCACTATACCCCTGTCACCCGCTATCCCCATGTCACCCGCTATCCCCCCGTCACCCTCACCATGTCACCCGCTGTCACCCTCACCCTGTAACCCGCTATCCCCCCGCCACCCTCACCATGTCACCCGCTATCCCCCCGTCACCCTCACCATGTCACCCGCTATCCCCCCGTCACCCTCACCATGTCACCCGCTATCCCCCGTCACCCTCACCATGTCACCCGCTTTCCACCTGTCACCCTTACCATGTCACCCGCTATCCCCCTGTCACCCTCACCATGTCACCAGCTATCCCCCTGTCACCCTCACCATGTCACCCGCTATCCCCCTGTCACCCTCACCATGTCACCCGCTATCCCCGTCACCCTCGCCATGTCACCAGCTATCCCCCTGTCACCCTCGCCATGTCACCCGCTATCCCCCTGTCACCCTCGCCATGTCACCCTCACCATGTCACACACTATCCATCAGTCACCCTCACCATGTCACCAGCTATCCCCCCGTCACCCTCACCATGTCACCCGCTATCCCCCCGTCACCCTCACCATGTCACCCGCTATCCCCCTGTCACCCTCACCATGTCACCCGCTATCCCCGTCACCCTCACCATGTCACCCGCTATCCACCTGTCACCCTCACTATGTCACACACTATCCATCCGTCACCCTCACCATGTCACCAGCTATCCCCCCGTCACCCTCACCATGTCACCCGCTATCCCCCCGTCACCCTCACCATGTCACCCGCTATCCCCCTGTCACCCTCACCATGTCACCCGCTATCCCCGTCACCCTCACCATGTCACCCGCTATCCACCTGTCACCCTCACTATGTCACACACTATCCATCCGTCACCCTCACCATGTCACCCGCTATCCCCGTCACCCTCACCATGTCACCCGCTATCCACCTGTCACTCTCACCATGTCACCCTCTATCTCCCTGTCACTTTCTCTCCCTGTCACCCACTATCTCCATCGCCTAGTACTTCCGTCTCCCTCACCATGTCACCCACTATTTTTATGTCACCCAATGTCTTTCTGTCACCCACTATTTCCCTGACACTTTCTGTCTCCCTGTCACACCTCCTTGCTGAAAAGTGCTGCTGTTGCTGCCGGCTGCAAGCGCTTGTCACTGATACAGGCAGCAGCTGCTCTGGCAGCATGAAAAGCAGCTCCCCCCTCTCTGCCTCCTTACTGAGGGAGCCGCTCTGTCCTGCCTGTTGCTGTCGCTGCTGCCAGAGCCTGTCTCGCTTACCACAGGCAGCTCAGCAGCGGCGCCGGTGGCATGAAGAGATGTGCCGCCCAGGTCTGAGAGTCCCGAGCTCCGCCTCCCCAGTGGGCTGCTCTAAATCAAAGGGATCTTCGCAGCACACAGACAGAAACCCACGTGTGACAGGCTGCTGCCTTTTCCTAAAGTGAGGAGGCACTTACACTCCAAATATATGGAAATCGACAGTTGGGGGGGGGGGGGGTGGCTCTCCTCTAATAAAGCTATTTTTATAGGCCCCTTCCCTCACTCTCCTTGTAAGTCCACCCTCGGCGCCCCTGCCCTCACCCTCCCTGTAACTCCCCCCTCAGCATTCCTACTCTCACCCTCCCTGTAACTCCCCCCTCAGTGCCCCTGCCTTCACCCTCCCTGTAACTCCCCGTCAGTGTCCCTGCCCTCACTCTCCCGGTAACTCCCCCCTCAGTGTCCCAGCCCTCATCCTCCCTCTAACTCCACCCTCAGTGCTCCTCACACTCCTTCTAACTCCCTGTCAGCATCCCTGCCCTTGGCCTCCCTGTAACTCTTCCCTCAGCATCCCTTCCCTCACCCTCCCTTTAACTCACCCTCAGCATCCCTGCCCTCACCCTCCCTGTAACTCCCTCTCAGCATCCCTGCCCTCACCCTACCTGTAACTCCCCCTCAGCATCCCTGCCCTCACCCTCCCTGTAACTCCCATGGCCACTACTAAAAGTCACCTTGACGCCAGCACTGCTAGTGCTTGACCTACTCTCCCTGAAACATGGGGCACATGGTGGGAAACTAGAGTGACATGGAAGAGCTGAAGTGCTAATTTTGCTGTTCTGTGTTCAAATAGTCGCCACCTCCAAGGGGAGTGTATATTTGCTGCTAAAATCCACTGTGTGCAGTCTGTGCGCAGCCCAGGACTTACTCATACAGTGCGATCACATCAGGCTGATCGGGGCCGGAGCGAACGTTAGACACCCTCCCTAAAAACGCTTGGGGACACCTGCGATTTTCCGAACACTCCCAGTAAACGATCAGTTACCACCCACAAACGTCCTCTTTCTGTCAATCAACTTGCGAACACCTGTGCCAATGGATTTTTCGCATCATCCCCTCCCTGACCAGAGATGCCCTTTGTTGCTGTCCAATGCGCAGTTAATACCTGATTGCCCGCTGTGCGAAAACATACAGCAGCGATCAGATCTGAATGACCCCCTTAGTGTGGATCTGGCCTTCTGCCGCCCCCCCCCCCCCCCCCAACCTAAAATCGTTCCGACACCCCTGGTAACGTCCAAACATTACCATCGTATTTGGAGAAAATATGTATCTTGGTGTGTATCCAAGAAGTCTCCTGTGGTGGAGTTTCAATTAGGACGACTTCTCCTATTTCTACAGGCAGGTGTGGATGCTGGATTGAGATTAGGATCTATCAAGGTTCAGATTTCGGCCTTGTTAGTTTTCTTTCAGAAACAATTGGCTGCTTTTCCTGAGGTCCAGACGTTCGTGAAAGGGGTTCTGCGCATCCAACCTTTGTGCCTCCTGCGGTGCCATGGGATCTTAATGTGGTGTTGCAGTTCCTTAAATCGGACTGTTTTGAGCCTCTGCAAGAGGTGGAGTTAAAGTTCTCACTTGAAAAGTGGTCATGCTGTTGGCCTTGGCTTCAGGCAGACGAGTGAGTTAGGAGCTCTGTCACAGAGTCCTTATTTGATATTTCATGAAGATAGGGCTGAACTGAGAACACGTCAGCACTTTCTTCTGAAGGTTGTGTCTTCTTTTCATATCAACCAACCAGTGGTTGTGCCAGTAGTTTCTAACACCTCAGCTGTCTCATAGTCCTTGGATGCCGTCAGAGCGCTGAGGACTTATGTTGCAAGAACGGCTCAGATAAGGAAAACAGAATCTCTGTTTATCCTCTATTACCCCAAGAAGATTGAGGGTCCTGCTTCTAAGCAGACTATTGCGCGCTGGATCAGGGGTACCATTCAGCACGCTCATTCCACGGCAGGATTGCCGTTATCGACTTCGGTAAAAACCCACTCTACAAGGTAAGTGGGTTCGTCCTGGGCGGCTGCCCGGGTGGGTCTCAGCTTTGCAAATCTGCCGAGCTGCTACTTGGTTGGGTGCAAACACATTTGATAAGTTTTATAAGTTTGATACCTTGGCTGCTGACTACCTTCAATTTGGTCAGTCAGTTCTGCAGGAACATTAGCTCTTTCTCGCCCGTACTGGGCGCTTTGGTAAATCTCCATGGTACTAAAATGGACCCCAGCATCCTCTAGGACGTAAGAGAAAATAGGATTTTAATAACCTGCCGGTAAAGCCTTTTCTCGTAGTCCGTAGAGGATGCTGGGCGCCCGCCCAGTGCTCATTTTTCCTGCTGACTACGTTTATCTTTCTGCACATTTTTTCATGTGTTCAGTTGTTAACAGCTGTTGCATTATGCATGCTGGTTGGCGTGACTTATGTTTAAGGCCATGTTAGCCGACATGTTGTTTATGTATGGTGTGAAACTCGCCACAAGTTTAATAGTAATTCCTCTCTCGAGAATGTCCTTCTCCTCGGGCATAGTTCCTATACCGAGGTCTGGAGGAGGGGCATAGAAGGAGGAGCCAGTTCACACTGTTGACAAGTCTTTAAAGTGCCGAAGGCTCCTGCGGAACCGTCTATACCCCATGGTACTAAAATGGACCCCAGCATCCTCTACGGACTACGAGAAAAGGATTTGTGGTTGCGTCAATGGATAGCGGACGCAGAGTCCAAATGCCGTGTGGAACCTCTCCCCTTTACTGGGGAATGGCTCTTCGGGGTTGAGTTGGATACGTGGATTTCCAAGGTTACTACGGGGAAATCCACATTTCTCCTCTCTGGGGCCACCGCCGGCTAGGCGTTCCTACCTAGGGCCATCTGTTCAGTCCTTTTGGTCTAACAGATTTTGATCTAGGGCCATAGGGGTCTCCAATGCGGCTAGAGGCACCAGAGGTAAGACAAGAAGACCTGCGAGCACCGGTTCTCGGGAACAGCACCAGTTCTGCTTCCACTAAGTCCTCAGCATGACGGTGTCCACACACCCCGAGGGGATATCTAGGTGGGAGCTCAACTGCGTCACTTCAGCCACGTCTGGGAGGGTTCTTGCCAGGATACCTGGGTCAAGGACCTCATTTCTCAGCGCTACAAGCTGGAGTTCGACGGTGCTCCTCCCCAACGATTTTTCAAATCAAGCATATCAGCTTTGGAGGATGCGCAAGTTGCGTTTCAACAGACCATCCGGAAGTTGGTCCAGTCCCACGTCATTGTTCCAGTACCAATACAACAACGAGGAAAGGGTTATTACTCCAACTTGTTTGTGGTGCCCAGTAAGCTGCGAGTGTGGGACCTGTCTCAGCGGAGGATGCTTGAACGGCAGCGGCTACTCAAACTGCTCGCCACATTCCCACCGTACAGAGATTGGTACTGGGAGCAGTACCTCTGGACCGGTCAGGCTTCTCCTAGCTCCGATTTCCAGCGGGGCGTCTGTGTACAGACTCTACCCTAGATTTTGGTCAGCCGTGAGCACAGGACCTCTCTTTGCAAGGGATATTTAACAGCCGCGGGCTCCACGAACCACTCGCTGCACAACCCCACCGTGTACGGAGGTCAGCTCTACTCACCTCACACCTCCATTCGTGTCCTCCCTTAACCGGCTTCTTTCTCTTGATAATGTCGATATTATCTTAAACCATAAAGCTATACCTCTAAATACACTTTTACCATGGAGCCGCTGCGGCCGCTAGACTTAATACACACGCTACGTACTTTGTACGCTATTTGCGTACAGAGTCCCGTACCTTGTACGGACTTAGCGTACAAAACGCTGCGCTGGGGGTACAAAGTACACACAGCGTGTACACCCTCTTGATATACTTTAAACCTTATTAGAAATGCGATGCAATGATATTATTACACTCTAAACCTTATGCAGCAAAGCACTGCAATGATGTTACACCTTAAACCTTATGCATCGCTGACGATATAAAGTACCCGCAGTGCATACACACCTTATCAATACACTCTTAAACCTTATACAGTTAGGTAATGTAATACGCTTTAAACCCTAGCAGGGAAAAGAGGACACAACACCGATTTGTAGTTAAAACACTGGGCTCCGACACCTCAGCATATATATCTGGAAGGGGATAACAATACAATTTATACACTACAATATACCACAGAGTAAATGGCCTCAGTCAATGTACATACATGAGAATATTCGCTTGCGCAACCTGGTCCAGTCCTCCGTTAATCAGGCAGATAGCGTTCAGAGTCTTCTGATCGGCCAGGCAGCAACAAGCTTTTTATACATTACTTCCATAAACAATACAATGGATACTGTAATCCCTTTGTCCATTGGACACAGAGATGCCTCTTTACATTACAGGAGAGGTCATAGGTTGATTTGAAAAGGTGGGCGATGTCTTTCTCAACTGCTCTTGTGGGTGGTCTCCTCTGGATTCCCGCCGCATACATAATATACAGTAAATACAGTTTATATCTATATTCTACTTCTGCACATAACTATACGCAGGAACATGCGATCTTCCTCTAACCAACACTGGAATGTTACCCATAAAATACCCTACAGCTGGATACTAGACATCACCTTATAACCTTAGTCTGTCCCTTCCTATCATGCAAAGGCGAATCCCCTAGTCCTGGAATCATTTAAACTGTTGATACTTGCTGATGTGGTGCAGGGGGGCTATGTGTACAATGTGCACTATTTGGGTTAAATATGTAATGTTTTGATAACCCTCTATGCGCTCACAAACTCCGCCGTAAATACCCATACCACGCGCAGGACCGCGGGAGCGACCATACGCAAATTGCGGATATGTGCACGCACGGCGGAACAAGTGCACGCGCAGCGGGCATGTGTATGGTTAGTACGTGCTGTGTGTACTACAATATTTTTCGACTTTGACAGTCCACCCTTTGACAGTCCACCCTTTGACAGTCCACCCTTTGACAGTCAACAATAACTGCCACTATCTAAACAGAAAAATATACAATACAATATCTACAGGTGATTGGATGGTAGGAGGAGAGGTGTAGGCGGGAAATGTATGACCTAGTGGGATAGTAAAAGCATGTATGTATGAATCCATGTCTGAGGGGCATGTATCATCGTGCCGTATATGTTCTAGATAAGCTTCGAGGTATTGCGAAGTATACATTAAATCCTTCTTATCCCGTATTAAGGGTCTGTAAGTGGGCCAACAAACACTACCGAGCTCTTTTCGGCTTCTTGTTCCAACAAATGGGGTGCACATTTAGTTGTTGATACATGGAGGGGGAACATATGTGAGTGCTAGTATATGTGGATATCACCTGTCGACTATGTGTGTCACTAACTGAAGGTTGTAGAGATGAAGATAAGACACATATCTAAAATACATTCACATAACATTTTCGTAATCATTCTTGGTTGTAGTCGATGTCTTTTCCGGATCGGTGTATCTGGGCCAAGGGGGAGACAAAGGAAAAACGGGTGAAAGAAACGGGCCATGGAATTCATTTACAATCCTTATCATAACATTGTCTCTATGGATGGGTCGTAAATTAAATCAGCTGCTGTAACAATGCCCCCGTTCCTTAAACTCATCAAATTTGTGCCGTGCTTGCGCCGCGTTAGAATTCGAACACACCTAAATATCAAGCCAATAATTATGACGACTCCCAGGATACAAAGGAGAAACTTTCCAACACTCATAATAACATTTTGAGCCCATTCTCCTAAACCTGAGAACTAATTGCGTGGGTTCAACCATGAGACCCAGCCGGTCAGTTCATTACTCACAGCAGTCAGGGTAAGGTTGTGTCTCCTTCTGAACTCCCACTTCAACTGCAAGATATCGTCTATTTTTTGATCGATGATCTCGGTTGGGTCATCAGTGCTGTTTGTAATATACGTGCAGCACTTCACACCATATTGAGTTGCCAAAGTGACACAGTACCCACCCGTCACGGCTGTGATATAATTAAGGACCATCCTGTGCTGGATCAGTTCCGTTTTGTAAGTTTGCAATTCCCTACCCGTATACCTGAAGGTGTCGTCATACATCTCAGTGATATTATCTATCAAGTTCGCTAGCGCATGGATGTACCTATAATTTATAATTCCTCTGGCAGTACGGGTGATGTCTAATGCGAGAAAGAGAATTGAATCCCGGTGGATTCGTGGATCAAATCAGAGGCTACTTGCTCTGTCCTATCTATGAGGTGTCTCTTAACGATGTGTTCATAGTGAGTATGAGTATAAGGAGCCTGAGCACTGCGGTGAACGTCTTTCATCTTATCATGGGTTATGGTCATGACCTCTGGCAACACTCTTCCAACATAACACAATCCCTCTGAGTTTGGGGCAAGCCACTTATACGCCTTCCTCCCACATATGAAATAGGCATCATCGGGGAGAACATATGGGACAGAATATGACATTACCATATTACAAACTTTCCAAGTGAAAAACCCAATCCCTAGTTCTCTCATCTGTTCAGTACAAGTATCAGGCTGTATGATATGAGCACAGTACCCTGGTGATACTTCTCCAACCCGCATGGTCTTGCTTCCTTGAGTATACCTATACCGAAAATACCTTCCACTGTTGGCTATTTGGCGTACAAGTTCAGAGTCTATGGGTATCCTATCAGCTCTATGCGAAAATGCCATGGTTTGATTATTCCATGTCACCTCCCAATTTCCTGGTTTTCGGGAATTGGAAATGTTGAAACATAACAAGGATCTATCTACATGATACTAATATTAAATTTCTTGTCCACCGGTCTCCCACCCCGTAATTCGAGTACCTCATCTATTGCTAAAGGGTACGGTACTAATCCTGACTTGCTCTGACCTTGAGGTACTTATGAGCACACCAAGCATTCTGTCTGGTTTAAGACCTTACCCACTAGTGAGTGGTAATCACTCAATGGATGACGGTCCATGTTGATATTAAGGCTGGACTGACATCTCTCGATGCACCCATCCTCAACTATGTTCTCACAATTTTTACAAATGCAAATTTCCTCAGCCAATAACCCTTCACAGTGCCTCCTAGCTCCCTGACTACCAGATCGTTTTCTGATACTCGCCTTTGCTCGACTGATGTGTTGGTCTTGGAATTCTACAAATCCGTCCTTGCCGTCAGAACCCATTCCAGATCCTTTCTCGACCTCTCTGGTACTCTCACCGAAACAGACTGTTCTGGTCAACAACAGGGTTAACAGGAAAACCCGGAATGCAGTCTTTTGGGGTAAGTCCATCTTATTAAGGGAAGAGAAAGGAAACAAGAAGGGGGAGGAAAAGGGAAGGAGGGTTAGTGGGAGATGGAGAAAATAATTTAAAAAAAAAAGAAAAACTGGTGCGACAACCGCCTCTTGGTCTTGTTGTTCTCCGCACTCAGGTGCCGTGACAACAGTCCTGCCTCTCAACCTTCCCGGAACAGACACTCCAGTGATACGATGTTTTCTACACTCTGCTCTTTGTCACGGGTTCTCTCTGGGTCAGCGACCTTCTTACAGTGGGACGAGTGGATCCAAGTCTCTTATCCTTTGAAACCTTGTGTCCCGTATTAGAAAGGTGAAACAGAAGCTGTTTCGTGTCTTTCAAGGACAATTCGAGTGAGTCAGAACACAGCAGTAAGTCATCTACATACTGTATTAATACTGATCCGCTCTCAGGTTGAAAGGATTGTAAACAGTCATGCAAAGCCTGGGAGAAAATACTTGGGCTGTCAATGAAACCTTGGGGTAGGCGAGTCCAGGTGTACTGTACTCCCCTGTATGTAAATGCAAACAGGTATTGGCTGTCAGGGTGCAGAGGGACAGAAAAGAAAGCAGAACAGAGGTCAATGACAGTGAAAAATTTTGCAGTAGGGGGAATTTGCATAAGGATGACAGCTGGATTTGGCACTACAGGGAATTGGCTCTCAACTATCTTGTTTATCCCTCTTAGATCCTGCACTAGCCTGTAACCCCTCCCCCCACTTTTTTTCACAGGGAAGATGGGACTATTGGCAGTGCTGGATGTCCTAACTAGGATGCCCTGTTGTAGCAAGCGCTCTGACTGGGTACACTCCTAATTCCACCTCTGGTTTCAGAGGATACTGATGGATTTTTGGAGCTATCCTACCATCTTTTACTTGCACTACTACAAGAGCTACATTCGCCATCAATCCAGTGTCTTGTCCATCTTTGGTCCAGAGGGATTCCGGTATCTGGGAGATCATTGCCTCTACCTTGGATGGACACTTGTTTATAACAGTAGAGTGTGACATTAACCTTTGTGGGGTGTCTAACATATCCTGCACTTCCTGAACGTGATTCTCGGGTATATCCAAGAAGACACCCTCAGGAGTACAATATATGACACACCTCATTTTACACAATAAATCTCTCCCAAGTAGATTAGTCGGAGCCGATGCAGCCAGCAAAAAGGAATGCTTGGTCTGCAAAGGCCCTATCGTAATCTCCGCTGGTCTACTTAAAGGGTTTTGTTGCACTATTCCTGTTACTCCCATTGCTGAAATTGTTTTACCCGTGGTTTTCATACCTACCGTCGAATTTAACACTGACCTGGCCGCCCCTGTATCTACAAGAAAAGGTAATGATCTACCAGCTACATCAACTGTGACCTCGGGTTCACTACCAAGGCTAGCAATCAACTTCACTGGCTGCAGACTACAGGTGTGGCCCAACCCCTATTGTATATTGTGACCCTCCCGCAGTGCGCTGGCAGCTACAATATGTGAGGGGGGCAACTGAGAATTTTCGGAGGCCTGCCAGTCCCTCCTAGGTGGATACCTCCTTGTTTCCCCTGCGTGTGGCTCATAATTTTTCCTATGTGATCCCTGATCCCAATTACGTGTATCATAATGTGGTTCATATCCTGGTCTAGGGGGCCGGTATACCTTATGTGTGTCCTTATACCTACAATTCCGTGCAAAATGTCCTTCCTTCTTACAGTTATAGCATACCACTACACGTAACTTACCATCAGGGGTCTGGGGTTTTGGCTGATGCGGCTTCGTTGTAAGGGCATTTATACTTGCTGTCATCAGCTTATCCCCCTGTGACTCCCTGTGATTAATGATGTTCCGATCGTGCTCGATAGCGGATTCTCTTAATGCAGCCACCGAGATACCTCTCCAGTTAGGTAGAGAGGTTTGTACCCTTGTTCTTAGTGTATCTTTTAACCCGTCCATTAATACTGACACAGCTACCTCCTTGTGATGTACATTTTCCTTAATGTCCTCGACCCCAGTGTATCTAGCCATTTCCTGCAGTGCTCTGTGGAAATATTCAGATACCGTTTCACCTTCTTTTTGTCTTATGGAAAAGATGTTATTCCATTTGACAACAGTAGGGAAATATACTCCTAATTGCAGATTGATCTGTCGTACATTCTCCTGAGTGTACTCATCAGTGAGAGGTACTTCTGCATCTAATTTACAATCAGTAATGAATTTCGCGGGGTCAATATTGGAAGGTAAACATGCCCGTAGCACTGTTCGCCAATCTTTGTTTGTGGGTTCGGTGGCATTACCTAATTCTTTAATAAACCTCTGGCATGCGACTAGATCCTTTCTGGGATCGGGAAATTCAGACATAATTGTCCTCAATTCTGTCCGGGACCAAGGACAATGCATAGCAATGTTCCTGATGGGAGTGACTCCCTGAGCGTCAGTTTTCCCATTGGGGACTGCGATCACCCTGACAGGATTTAATTCACTTACATCATTTTGAGTTGATTTCACAATTTGAGGTGCTATTGTCTCTGCATAATGTATGGTACCGTACTTACCTATGGACACGACCTCACTTATCCCTCCGCTAGGGGGCCTTACAACTGATCTTACTGGTTGGGCCGTGCCCACCTGAGTGTTCTGTATGGTGGCTGCTAGAGAGAGTGCCGATATCGTGCTGGGCTCATCTTCTTGCTCGCAGTCCTGAGGAAAGTTTAAAATGGGATACAACTTGCACGGGTTAGCATTAGTACATTTATCAACTATACTCTTATCATATACCAGTATGCCATTGTCTGTAGCCACTTTCTCCCCTACAATATACGGTGGTGGTGGTGCGGTTGCCATCATTTTCCTACTAGGTTTGGAACCTGCTGCGTGAACTAGTTCCCTCTGCATATCTCCCACTTGCTGCCATAAATTTAAACAGTTTGTGTGTCTGACCCTTTGCTTTCGGGATTTTATCAGACATATCCTAACCCTTAAATTCTGCAATACCTCTGGTTCAAAACTGCCTACCTTAGGGAATGGTTCCCTATCTTCCGCAGTCATACGTTCCCATTCATTGCACAAAATTTCTGCGTGGGGTCCATGCTTCTCACACATTATGAACCTCGCTGACCCTTTGGGTCGCGGTATGTCAACCTGAACCCTGGTTGCACGTCCCTTACTTGAGCAACTGGCACCCATATTTTGCAGGTATTGCCGTCCCGGCTAATCCTACAAAAAACCAAAATACTCAATATAAGGCAACGGTGAAAGTTCTCCGAGTTCTTTCACCCACTCACGCCACCGTTGGCCAATACTACCATACACTGTCGTTAACGAAGGTACGTACCCAACCTAGGGCCCCTACGTAACCTCTATTTACTGGAAGTATCTGGGAGTGACTTACCCTTTCCAGTAAATATTGGTTGTTGAAGATTTCCTGAGAGAGACCAGCGAAACCTCCCTTAACCTTTATTATACACAAATCACGCTTGTGAATGCTATATCCAGCGCTAATGATCCCGCGATTTTACGCAAAGCTCGTAAAAAAGGGTATCACGTTGCGCTAAGTATTGCACCCACGAACGCGCGGTCCAATCGCACAGCGTATAGGTAACTGTTACTTATCCGCCGTACGACCAATGGAATCGATTTTTCAGGCTGCGAAACCTCAGCCGGAGCGAATCAATCAAAAACTAAATGGGTATCTTCGCTAACCCCCTGGGCTGCGGTACTCTAAAACCTCGCTGACCTTTGGTCTGCGGTACTCTATACCTTCGCTGACCTTCTGGCCTGCGGTACTCTGCTGCCTTGCTCCTTTGTACTTTAATTTATATTAACGTGAGCCAGCTATTCTCACGCCACCAAGTCTCCACTCACCTGGTGTGGTCTCCTACGGGTCCACAAAAACCTTTATTATGTTTGCACACTCACGTTCGTTCACTCAAATACACTTTTGTTTTTCTGTACAGAAAATTAACTTTCATTCAGATAAACAGCCTTAGTACCAGAGGTAATACAGTAAAAAAGGTTTTATTTAAACTAAATCTTGGAAACTGAGCAATTTTTGCTATTGTCGCGTGGCTACCTTCCCGCGCCTAAACTAAACAATGCTATTATGTAATTTGTACTTAGCGGCCGTACCCTTACGCACGTTGCGTAAACACGCAACCGTGCGTATGTCTTTATGTTGCGTACGCAGTCCCGTACTTTGTCCGAGACACGTGTACAAAGACCGTACGTCCGCAGTAGTACAAATCCCACACTTCTATAAATGTAAACGATATTACCTATAGTCGTTTACTTAACACAACACAGTATCTTTCTGTATAAACCTGTTTAACTAGGCCAGACTGTATTTGTGTTTTACGTTTACTTCCTTAATATCTAGTCTATGTCTTAACTAAATAGCAACAAATTTCTCAGTACAGGTCAAATCTAATAATCAATACTTATGGCAACAATGCGAGCAGGTATACAAAGTACAGGCGTATGCTTGTGTTGTGTGCGCATTTGGCGCCAAACAGAAACTCACAGACTTTTAAAATAGCGTTGTATATTTACCTTACGGATCCCACCAGCATCCCTACAAACCATGCAGAGCAGACGCCATCTTATCAGCAATGAGATAGGGTTTACCAGTGTATCCACCAACCAGGAGAAGGCTTACGTGGGATACCTGTCCGCCCTTTGCTGATAGATAAAGTCTGCTTTAACCTGCTAGGCTGCTGGTATGAGGAAAAACCGGACGATGTCCCCAATTGATAATGTCGATATTATCTTAAACCATAAAGCTATACCTCTAAATACACTTTTACCATGGAGCCGCTGCGGCCGCTAGACTTAATACACACGCTACGTACTTTGTACGCTATTTGCGTACAGAGTCCCGTACCTTGTACGGACTTAGCGTACAAAACGCTGCGCTGGGGGTACAAAGTACACACAGCGCGCACACCCTCTTGATATACTTTAAACCTTATTAGAAATGAGATGCAATGATATTATTACACTCTAAACCTTATGCAGCAAAGCACTGCAATGATGTTACACCTTAAACCTTATGCATCGCTGACGGTATAAAGTACCCGCAGTGCGTACACACCTTATCAATACACTCTTAAACCTTATACAGTTAGGTAATGTAATACGCTTTAAACCCTAGCAGGGAAAAGAGGACACAACACCGATTTGTAGTTAAAACACTGGGCTCCGACACCTCAGCATATATATCTGGAAGGGGATAACAATACAATTTATACACTACAATATACAACAGAGTAAATGGCTACAGTCAATGTACATACGTGAGAATATTCGCTTGCGCAACCTGGTCCAGTCCTCCGCTAATCAGGTAGATAGCGTTCAGAGTCTTCTGACCGGTCAGGCAGAAACAGGCTTTTTATACACTACTTCCATAAACAATACAATGGTTACTGTAATCCCTTTGTACATTGGACACAGAGATGCATCTTTACATTACAGGAGAGGTCATAGGTTGATTTGAAAAGGTGGGTGATGTCTTTCTCAACTGCTCTTGTGGGTGGTCTCCTCTGGATTCCCGCCGCATTCATAATATACAGTAAATACAGTTTATATCTATATTCTACTTCTGCACATAACTATACGCAGGAACATGCGATCTTCCTCTAACCAACACCGGAATGTTACCATTAAAATACCCTACAGCTGGATACTAGACATCACCTTATAACCTTAGTCTGTCCCTTCCTATCATGCAAAGGCGAATCCCCTAGTCCTGAAATCATTTAAACTGTTGATACTTGCTGATGTGGTGCAGGGAGGCTATGTGTACAATGTGCACTATTTGGGTTAAATATGTAATGTTTTGATAACCCTCTATGCGCTCACAAACTCCGCCGTAAATACCCATACCACGCGCAGGACCGCGGGAGCGACCATACACAAATTGCGGATATGTGCACGCACGGCGGAACAAGTGCATGCGCAGCGGGCATGTGTGTGGTTAGTACGTGCTGTGTGTACTACAATATTTTTCGACTTTGACACTCTGATGCTGCCTTGTGAGCCTTCGCTTCCGGATTCCTCGGTCACGTGTTCCCAGCATAGTGCACTGTCTTTCCTCCGTGCACGGATTCCACCAGGTCCTCGTACTCGGTTTGGGGTTTCAGTTGTGTGTTTCCCCAACGCGTTTCAGCCCATCTGGGGCCTTCCTCTGGGAGTAGTTGCATGTCCCTTCTATGAATGCTCCTTATAAAAGGGTTGTATCTCAAATACCCCGCCTTCTGTGGATCTCAAAGATGTCTCTCTCATTGGACCATGTAATTGAGTCCCGATTGGTTGATAGCACTGTCACTCAGAAAAGTTCATTCATTCCATTTATTGAAAAGATTGGATTGTTTATCTGTTAAGTAAATTTAAAGAGCGTTTAAAAGTTGGTGCATGATTGATATAGCTGTGTTAGCATGCTGCGTCCTATTCGCATACTGCTAACATAGGCCTAAAGTAATAAGGCTTCGTGCGCGCTGAAAAAGCGTGTGGAAGCGTTGTTACCATGCAGTGGGAATTGTCCATTAGGGCGACTTTCGGTGCTTGATTTATTTGTGACAAAGGATAGAACTAGTGTTTGTATTCTGGCCGCATGGCATGGACACCATTTTGTCCAAGCACATGACTTGGAAAGGGGGAGGAGCAGTGGCCATTTTAGGTCTGGTGCAAGGTACAGTAATGAATAGCAAATATTACCTGTTTCTCATACGTCCTAGAGGATGTTGGGGACTCCGTAAGGACCATGGGGTATAGACGGGATCCGCAGGAGCTTGGGCACAATAAAAAGACTTTGACTGGGTGTGAACTGGCTCCTCCCTCTATGCCCCTCCCCCAGACCTCAGTTAGACTTTGTGTCCAGGAGTGACTGGACACGCACTAGGGGAGCTCTACTGAGTTTCTCTAAAAGACTTTGTTAGGTTTTTTATTTTCAGGAAGACCTGCTGGCTACAGGCTCCCTGCATCGTGGGACTGAGGGTAGAGAAGTCAGACCTACTTCTGCTTAGTTAAGGGCTCTGCTTCTTAGGCTACTGGACACCATTAGCTCCAGAGGGTTCGATCAATTGGTTCGCCTAGCTGCTTGTTCCCGGAGCCACGCCGTCACCCCCCTCACAGAAGCGAGAAGAAAGAAGCCGGGTGAGTATTGGAACAAAACAAGACTTCAGTGACCGCAGAAGACTTCAGTAACGGAGGTTACCGCAGCGGTCGCGCTGCGCTCCATGCTCCCACACACCAACGGCACTCTCAGGGTGCAGGGCGCTTGGCGGGAGCGCCCTGGGCGGCATGTTACTGAGGGTCAGGATCGCAGGCAAGAGGACATACTAGGTGCCCGGGCACCGGGTATGATACCCCCGCCAGTGTAACGCAGCGGTCGCGCTGCGCGCTATTGCTCCCACACACCAACGGCTTATGAGGGTGCAGGGGGGGGCGCCCTGGGCAGCGATATTTAAATATGTATATATACAGGGGGTAATCTGCTGTATATAGACCCCCCACCCAGCTCAATATATATATATATATATATATATATTTATTTATTTATTTTAGCGGGCTTAAGCGCGCCGGGAAGGGGCGGAGCTTAGCCCTCACAACGGAGTCAGCGCCATTTTCTTCCATGTCCCCACCAAGGCTAGGTTTATAGTACAAGGAGGGGGGGCACAGTGTTTTTAGTGCTATATGGTGAGAAATATAGCACTATGTTCAATAATGGGCGCATAATCCTTGTGGTGGTGCATGAATCTGTGTTTTCCTGTCAGATTACCCACTATAGGTTTAGTCGACATGTGTGAGGGCTCTGTCACAAGCTGCTGTGGGGATC